>NW_016107323.1:6458518-6537710 GCF_001604975.1 Cebus imitator
GAGAGGGAAGAGTGGGAAGAGTGGGAGGAGAGGGAGGAGAGGGAGGAGAGGGAGGAGAGGGAGGGAGGAGAGGGAAGAGAGGGAGGGAAGGGGGCGAGGAGAGGGAGGAGAGGGAGGGAGGAGAGGGAAGAGAGGGAGGGAAGGGGGCGAGGAGAGGGAGGAGAGGGAGGGAAGAGAGGATGGATGGATCAAAAATTTGATGGTAGAAAGATCAAAGGTGAGTGTTAACCAAGGACGGAGGAAAGCTGAAACACACGTCAGCAGACAGGAAAGCAGCCTGATCTTCCAGGGAACAGCTCAGAAGGCTGGTGAGCACAGGGCAAGAGCAGGGGCTTGCTCGCCAGTGGCAGAAGCACTGGGAAGATCCCCCAATCCATCTTCGTCCCCACCCAGGCAGAAGAAAGGTCCACCTTTCTGCAGTGGTTAGCACAGGAGAGGAGAGGGCTGGAGGGCTGAGCTGCGATTCCGGGGGGGGGGGGGGGGGGGGCGGGGAGGATAAGTGAACATCTTCACACTAAATGATGAGTAGCCCCAGCTCCTTCCCCTTCTAGGCCCCTAAAAGCAGCCGGCCAGGTCGAGACCCATCAGGCAAGAGGAGAGTAGAGGATTTCTCTTCAGGGAGACCATCTGCCCCCCAAAATGGCTTGCAGATTCTGATAGTCAGGGGTCCTGCTGAAAAAGTCTGCCTTATCACCCACAATGCAGCCCAGTGGACAAGGACCACCCCTGCACACACAGCTTTCAGAGTCTTATTCTTTCAACAGACAGCCAAGCATCATCAGATTACATGGGAAAAGCCTCTTAAACATGAGAGCAAAACGAAAACAAAGAGAGGAAAAGAGGAGGAGTCACATTATAAAGGCAGAAGAAAGAAAACAGATAGTGTCATTAGACAGATGAGAGCAGATATGGCCTCCTACAAAACAAGAGCAGCACGCTGCAGAAAGCAGAGCATTCGGAGAGCAAGAAAAGGCTCTTGGAAGTTAGAAAGAAGAGAGCAGAAATAAAAGTGAAAAATAAAATTCCTGAGAAAGCAGAAAAAAAGGATGAAGCCAGAGACCCTAAGAGGAAAGAATTAGGAGGTCAGTCCTGCAGGTCTACCCTCAGACTAACAGAAAGGGAACCCAGGGGGATGTCTCCAAGACAAAAATGAAACAGCACCCCTGATGTGTCTGCACACACCAGTATGTGACTGCTGAGAATGTGGGGCTGAAGTCAGAACATACACTTAGAAAACCAAGCAAACAAAACTCTGGCACACTTAAAAGTTACTGAAGAAAGAAAATAATCATTGTACACTCTGTGGCTTAACTGTCAGCCATTGTTACACGTCATGATGTAAACTCTGAATTTAACCAAAACTGTGAGGAACTGTGCTGGGGGACCAGAGAAGGAATATGTATGCCTGAGCTTGGTGGGGATGGAGGTGGGGGCAGTGTGTGAGCTAAATTCTACTTTCCTATAGTCATGCCAGTAGCTAATCTCAAAAACTGAGAATTCAATAAAAAGCAACACAGGTTAATTATGCAGAAACATAAATGTGAACACAAAAAACTGCTGAACGAATTCAGAGGTCACTGCAGGCCTGAAGGAGTAGGAGGAGTATGGTGGTGTTTTTGATGTTAACCTTGCAGCACTATTTGACTTCTTAAAGGTTGCATGTGCATCACTTTTAACAATGTAATACTGATCAAAAAGTAAATGCTGCAACATTCAGTTCGAGCTACAGTGAGTTCAGACTCTCAGAGCAGAGGTGGTTGCAGCATTGTGGGGACTGGTCCGGTGCAGGGCCAGACACAGCAAGGGCCTCATGCACACAGACCAGATTCCTACCACACCCAAAGAGACACTTCTGATGCTCTGCCAGGTTGTAACTTTGTTTGAAATAAAAGGGTGTTGGCTATGCCTAGAAGCATTTTGGTTTTGTGGGATTTTATGTCACCAGACCTGACCTCCATGGTCCTGCTCAGTCCAGCTAAGCAGTGAGGGGTGTCTGTCTGTAGAGATTATGCTGAGCTCCCAACAATGACTTGTGGGACTAGAGTAAGCCCTCAGATTGGTCCAGAGCACTGACCAAGTTTTACCCCCGGGGCTTGCTGCTGAAGGGTTGAGATGTACACATGAGAAGATGCAACACCATGGGGACTTCAAGGGGTGAGAGAGTAGTTAGGAGGCCCGCGTGTTCCAGGGAGGCCTCTCGGGTCACTCTGAATGAAGGGGAGACACTCCAGGGCAAACTCATTGACGCACAACATCTCAGACAGAAACTGTACCCACTTTGTAGAGAGGGAAAATGAGGAAGGCAGGTAGGCTTGGGGCCTCTCCACCTGTATGGGCAGAAAGGGTGATGCCTACTTGTAGGGCTGCCTGGCACTCTTCCACCAGGCCTTGGACCAGGTAGTACTTGGCTTCTGCTAGCAGCTCCTCGATCTCCCGGCGGCTCTCGGGTAAAGGCACCGCCCCATCTCGAAGGTAGTTGAGTATCGTACCAAAGTGCTTCCCACAGCGGTCAATGAGGATCCAGCCTGCAGGGGGAGGAGGAGGCAGGGGCTGGTTACATGGGCCCTCCTCTCGTAGGAGGCACTGAGCAGAGCTGGGGTGTCTCTTGGCTCCCTCTAACCCCCAGGGGAGAGCGGGACTGCCTGGAGAATGGCAGCCCCACCTGCCTACCTGCCCACTAAGGGCTGACTGGGAACCCCCACAGCCTCCAGGCCTTGCTGGCCGGACACAATCACAACCCCCGGTGACCTTGGTCATAGGCTCTGTTGGACATCTCGACTCCTGAGGGCCATTAGTACACTTCTGAAGTACCCTTAAATGCCCCTTAGAGAAGGACATCCAAGAAGGGCCTCATGTACTACACCTGGGTAAAACAGGTCCAAATGACCACATCCCAAGGATAGGAGAAAGCCTTTTGGGTAAAAAAAATCGACTTCCTCTTTCTACAAAGCTTCCTTCAGATGTCATGTAACAGAGCCATTTCTAAGGAAGCACACAGTCTCACCCTCGCAGACTGTGACCTCTGGCTCCCAAGGCTGAGCCCCAGACTTTAACCAGCACCAACACAGGAAGTCCCATCCCACAGCTTCCTGCAGCAAGCACTTAGTGGCTAGTGTATGACCAGCAGACTCCACCCTCAAGCAGCTCGGTCAACACAGGGAGACAGAACTGGCTTTTATTAGATATGGAAAAGGTTGCTGTGATACCCCAGCTAAAAAAATAAAAAATTTTTAAAAAGATATGGAAAAGGGTCCCAACTGCTGACCAAATCCAGGCACCGTGAAACACTCTTGGGGCTGAGGCCAGGATGACTCCCTACTCTGCTGCTCAATGTCCTTTCAAATCTTGTCACTGAGCCGACATTCCTCCACCAGAGTTCCTGAGAGGTTTCAGAGCTCCTTGACCTACATGCAGGGTCTCTGGGAATGGTACTTGGAGGAGAAGACAGGACTAGAGCCTGGAAGGAGGAGGTACCAGAAAGGAAGGCAGGAAATGTAGCAAAGACCAAGCATCTCCCAACAGCAAATGTGAAGCTCTAAAAAGAAGCCAGACAGATGAGAGGGTGAAGTTGAGGCCTTCCTGACAAGCAGGGCGACCTCAGGCAAGGGGCGTCACCAAGGCTCCTGCCCCACATTACAGGTGGAAAATGCCAATGTGCAGGGCCGCAGATAGGCTTCAACAGGAATCAGTTGCTTTATGCCCCCACTTTCCTCCCCACTTTGGGAGAAGGGTCAACATTTCCACTCCTAACAATACTGTGCCCTGCTCCAAGTCCTACTTATCCTGGGCCTTGGGTCCGCGGCAGAGGCCAGCAAAAGTCAAGAGCAGCAAATGCAGCTCTTTCACACTCCAGAGTCCTAAGTCTGCCCACTTTCCCCTACCCCTTACCTGGCAAATGCAGTCCCTGCCAAGTGCCCTCTCATGGTTTTAGGGCACTGTTTGGTGTTCTTTGCATCAATTGCCAGGAAAGTTTGGTAACAAGGCCGTTTCCATGTTTCCCTGATGAAAATGGTCAGCCTAAAGTTCCTGGGCCTTTTGTTAAAGGAATGGTCTCTGCCCTCCAGCGCCTTCCTCTTCCTACTTCCACACCATTATGATTTCCTGAGCAGGTGGGAAGAATATCCCAATGGGGGAAAATGCAATACAAATGTGTAGTCCTGAGTCAAGTTCTGGTTTCAGGGAAGAAAGAGGCCTTCCCAGGCCTGGTAAATCACATCACTCTGACAGTGACCTCCAGATGTGATCCTACCCCACTCCTTTCTATATCTGAGACAACAAAATATGGATCAATATCTTATACAACCCAGACGCCTATGGGGCCCGCAAGCAGCATAAAGAAGTACAGCTGGGTGGGGCTGAGGCCAGGGCTGACAGGACAGCATTTGCCCTGCCCCCAAGAGGGGCAGGCTCTGCCCACTCCAGCCAAGAGAGTCCAGGCAGGAATGTGGGCCCAAGAGCTGTGAGCTCTGATGTTCCATGCACTACCAGAAATCCAGATTTTTCTGTGAATCCCCTGATTTTTAAAGGATGGCAAACTAATTAAAACAAAACAAAACTGTCATCAACCCACCACAAGCAAACAAAACACACCTGCAGCTGAGCTGGGCCTGCAGGCTTGAGGCCTCTGTGCTATCTGCACTCAGTACTTTTTTCTCAGAGGCTGACAAGGCATGGAAAGACTATCATTTTTCCACCAGTTCTTTTTTGAGAGGGGCTCATTCCTTGCATTTTCCACAGATAAAAACAGAGGCTCAGAGAGGTTCAGTGCCATTCGCAAGCAGAGGCAGCAGGACTAGACCACAAAGAAAAAGTAAGGAACTCACAGGAAAACTCCTTCCGCCTGAACTGAAAAAGATAAATAAGATAAACAGAATTCAACTCAGCTGTGCAGGGAAAGAAACGTCCACGTTCTGCCTTTGATGCCTGCAGAACTCAGCTGCTTAGGAAGGCCCAGGGCCCTGAAATCAATTATCCAAGTGACAGTCCAGAGTTCCCATAAATGAACAGGCAGACCGTGACACTGGGCTCCGGCTCAAGAATGCCGTCAGGAAATGCTTGTGGCAAAGGAATCATACTTTGGACAAATAAGGGCAAAGGAGCCAGGCACACACTCCAGGAGGTTTCAATTAGCGTTTTGACTCTAAGATACTGTGGTTGCTTTCAAAGCAGGAAGTGATCCCTTTGAAAGTCAGCTCAAATGCCTAGCACATAGAAAGGCAAATGGAAGTCACGCAGCTCCTTGCATGTGGGGGGTCTCCTGCCTGCTGCCATGGGGCTCAAGAGCTATTTAGGAAGGCTGTCCAAGTCAGGGCAGCCTGGGATCCCACGACCCATTAGGCAAGGCTGGAGAGCAGAACTGACCGGGACTACACTGGGCGGTGCTGGACTTGGGCTCCAGGACGTCCTCAGTACAGCACAGCACAACACAGCAGTTAGGTGCTGGAAACCCAGCTCTCATACCTTCTTGCTGGATGACACTGGTGCTTCATTTAACCTCTAACAGTTTTCTCTTCCACAAACGATCTCACAGGGTTGACATAAAAATATGATGAGAGAATGTACTGAAGGCACATGGCACAATGCTGCTTCTACCAACAGCCCTTAAAAGCAGCTATGGGTCTTTGACAATCTCATGTCTCATCATTATTGCTGGAAGCAGAGCAGCAGCATCCAGAGGCAACAAGTTGCAGCCCCCAGGATGGAGTCAGTGTTGCTTTCAGGGAACCAAGGGAGACTGCTGCTCTGGGCGTCAGGGGGATTGAGCCACTAAGCTCCCCTCCTCCCTGCTCCATGAGCACACCAAGTGCCTCCTCTCTCCCTGAATGTCTGACCTCTTCTTTCCCCTCTCCCACCGCCTCCAGGGAACCTTCACTGACCTCTCCTTGCCATACTAAGGTATTTCTTCTCTATATTTTTGTGATTCCCAAACATCCCTGATCATAAATGCCACCCAAGGTTATTTGTGAAAAATTCAGATTCTAGAACCTGGCCTCATTCCTGAATCAGAATCCCTAGGGCAGGGTCTCCAACCTGCGCACTTTGATATTTTGGACCAGATAATTCTTAGTTTGGGAGGCTGCCCTGTACACTGTAGGTATTTAGCAGCATCTCTGGCCTCTACTTATTCGATGCCAGGAGTACCCCACCCCCAAGATGGGACAACCAAAAATGTCTCTGGACATTGCTAAAGGCCCCAAAACATTACCCGATGGTTGGGCATCACTGATGTGGATCAAGGACCTAAGTGTAAAAAGCAATTTAAACTTTGAGGTATCAAAAAGCCCCATTAAAAACCCTTAGACAAGTCAGACTGAGAGAAGCTATTTGCAGCAGTGGACCCCAAAGAAATAGGATCCAGAATATGAGCTTACACAAAGTAATAAGAAAAGATGCAATCAAGCAGTTAAAAGATTAAACCCAAAAGACCAATAAACATAAAAACATGCTCAACATACCAGAAATGAGGAAATACTGAATAAAACAAGGTACCGTATCATACTCACCAGATTTGTGATTAAATAATTAAAAGGTTGGACAGTATCAAGGGCTGGCAAAAATCCAGACTTCCGCGGGGAGTAGAAGTTGCCATAACCACTCTAGAAGGGACTCTAATGAAGCAGAAGATGCTGCCCCCAATTCCCCTCCTGGGAATAAACTCTAGGGCCGAGCTCCCAACAGTGGGTAAGATCATAAAGCCCCTGAGATGGCTGGGGGGGATCTAGGTAGTCTGGAGCCCCCTCATTTCCCAAAGCGAAAATATGATTGTCTACACGCGCCAGGATGTGGCAAAGGTTGGGCAGCATCGCACAGAGAAACTCCCACGCACGGGGAAAGTGTTCCAGGACCCTGGCATTCCTAACGATGAATGCCGCAAACCCTCTACGTGATCAACAGACTACGGTTCCGGCAGTGGTTGTATGCTTCTAGAATGGCCACTCCACCACCGGGAAAGTTCCTAATGAGAGCTCTTTAGTTGTGGATTGATCTCACAAGCATCATGCTACGTAGATTGATCCCAAAGCAAAACAGATACAAACTGTGCAGCACCATTTACATCACGTTTAAAAACACACCAGCAGCGCCTTGTTTAGGGACATGCACAGCTGCAGTAAAAGCAATACCTGGAAAGATCGACACCTGTGGTTCTCAACGCTGGCTGCGCGCTAGAATCACCGGGAGAGCTCTTCAAAATCCTGCTGCCGGGCCACACCCTGGCTAGGACCCAGGCACCAGTACTGACCTCCTCCGGTGACTCACTCTGTAGCCAAGCTTGAGATCCACCTAGTGACCCCGAATGCTTACCTTTGGAAGGGAGAGAAGCAAACAGAGAAGGTCCAAGGGGCCCCACAGGTACAGGTCACACCTTATGCCTGGGCTGAGCACGGTGGCACAGCTGAGTTTGTTATATTATTTACAATTTAAAAGCTCTCAGGTACTTCAGAATTTTACAAAAGAGCCTTGTCATGTAAGGTAGAAGGGCTGGAGATCTCAGGGAAACCCTCAGGAGCTGCAGTTTTCCCAGGGATCAGACTGGACTTCTCAGTGTTCTAGGGGAGTGTGTGATCATAAAATGAATGACTCTTCAATCTAGTGTACATACTCCCTAATTCCAAAACACATGAGCAAGACGTTAGAAAACATACAACAGGGGGAAGTATTATACTGTACCAAGCAACAGGGATGAAACAGACCACTACAGGTAAATGTTGAACAGAATCCACTGTGAAAGGTGCTACCTCAATCCGGGGACCAAAGGTGATGTTGACCAGGAGTCAGGTGAAAATTCAAGCACTGTGGGAACTGAACCTTTCTGGAAAGAGTCTGGGAAAGGCCTGCTGACTGCCGCAGCATCCTCGCCTTCTCAGAAAAGCCACAACATGGGGGTAGTGTGGAACTGTGGGGCGCTCATCCCCGAAGGCCAAGCGGGCGGCCTCTCCCCACATGCTGCTAAGCCCTGCTTCTCTGCAGCTCCACAGCAGCACTCATCCCCTCAACATTTACACTCAGAAGGAAGCCATCATTAACACTTCCCATTTACTGAGTTCTCCCAACATCTCAGGCCCTGTGGCAAGTGCTTTCCAATGTCCTCACTCAATCCCCAACTCTGCCAAGTGTTATCATTCCCCACTGGGGAAGGAGGAAAGAGGTTCAGAGAAAAAGTCACTTGTCCCATGTTACAATATCAGTAAATGGCAAATGGGCCAAAATTAGCACAACAGGTAGACAGAACTCCATAAATGTCGGCTGTGACCGTGACCCTGCAGCACAGCCAGGACTCGAACCCAGGCCTGGCTAACATCAACACCCAAGTTCTTGGTTCAGGGATTACTTGCACACAGTACAAAACTCAAACAGGTAGCAGAGCCTGAGCAAAAAGGAGACTATTCCCCGCTGCTGGATGCCAGGTCCCCCTCCTGAAGCAATCACTTTCTTCAGCAACATAAAGCCTCCACTGTTCAGGATCTTCAAAGCCCCTATCCTTTATCCAGCAAGCTGTACTGCTGGATTCACTGCCTGGCTGAGCTGCACTTGGCATTTCTGCCTATTTGTAGCAAACTTCATTGCAGCTGACAGGCTTCCTGCCCATAGACCAGGGTGGAGCTGCAAGATGCAGGGAGTCTATCCCAATTTGTAGACCCAAGGGTGCATTTGAGGCAACACGTAGGTCATCGGTCAGGCTGTGCAGTTCTCTCTCCAAGGACCAATAGGATCGCTCTGCCAGGTACAGACAATGGCTGGAAGGCCAGATGCCCAGCCTACCGGCCCAGGCCTTCACAAGGGCCCCCACCAGAGCGCTTCGGCACAAAGCCAGCAGTTAAACCGTAAGGATGTCACAGTCGAACAATCTGGCCTGGGGCCAGGCCCACATCTAGCCGTGGACAGCAGACAGTAAGAGCTGGCAAGTCCTGGGTTTAGCAGCTTCATCTTTTCTAGTCCCAGCAGCTTTTGAAAAAGCATTTCATCCCTGAGATGGGGACTCCTCACTTTAATGAATGAGGAGTATTGAATGGTAACAATAGTATTCACCCCTCAAAGCATTCTGGTGAGGATTAAATGAAACAATGCCTGTTAGCTGCATCTGGTGGCTCACACCTATAATCCCAGCACTTTGGGAGGCTGAGGTGGGAGGATGGCATGAGCCCAGGAGTTGGAGACCAGCCTGGGCAACATAGTGAGGCCCCATCTCCACAAAATTCTAAAAAATAGCTGCGTTTGGTAGTGCATGCCTGTAGTCCTAGCTACACAGGAGACTAAGGTGGGAGGATTGCTCAAGCCCAGGAGGTGGAGGCTGCAGAGCTCTGATGGCACCACTGAAGTTCAGTCTGGGTGACAGGAAGGAAGGAAGGAAGGAAGGAAGGAAGGAAGGGAGGGAGGAAAAATGCCATACTATGAGTTTTTATAATGATATGAAGCAAGGGCTGAGCTCCAATTACATAAAACAGGCCAGTTTGCAGTGTCAAAATGACACTGTGTCCCCTGAGAAGTGTTTTCCAGGCAGCACTAGGCAAAAAACATCGTGTAGTAGGCATTTAGAAGGTGAGTAGTCCTGCTGGTATGACTCGCATGCTCTGTCCAGTCGGGGACAGGGGGACAGAGGAGTCTGTTTCTTTTTTGATACAGCATCAGGCCACCAAGGCGAGCCTTCGGAGGAGAAGAGGCTTCCACTCAACTTTCAAAGCAACTCAGTGTCGTTTCCTGAGCCCCTCCAGAGACTGGGTGGGGTACAAGAAAAACCACAACAATCCTGGTTCTCAGATAACGTCTGGTTCCTCCGGCAGCTGGGGTGCTATTGTCTTGATTTCCACACACTCTCGGGCAATGTGGGGTGTGGCACAGCTAAGGGGATCCTCCCAGTCATCAAAAGCTAAGTATGAGATGGAAGCCATGGGGCTCCAACCTCAGTTCACTGCTGCCTGACCGGAAACCAGAGTTGACAGGAAGCGGAACCTCCAGCCCCACAACCTGGCCTTCCCTGGGATACAGAGAAAAACACCCTCACCAGTGGGCAGACCAAGCTTTGGCCCTCTTAGGATCAGAGAATGAACTGCGGGACACTATGCTTAGGTCCCTCAGTCCCACCCGCTTATGTGAACACTCATCCAACCTCCCAAGTCAATGTCCCCAGAAAGGTGGGGCGGCAGCACAGAAGGCCAGTCTCGGAAGCAGGAAGGCAGGGTCAAGCCAGGCTGTGCCCTAGCCTGGTCTTAAGCAATCTCAAGCCAAGGAATGAAGGACAGAGCTATTTTTAAACCTCAGGTGACCTGCCCGTAAACCCAGCCAGATAGGGATGGAGCTCCGATGCTGGGGGCTCTTTGATCATTCCAGGTGAGTAGAAAGTAGTTATGACAAGACTCCTCTAAACAATTCTTTGCCTTTTACTAACATGACTTTCCACGAGAGAAAGAAAAATGTATGTGTATGTATGTGTGTGTATATATATATGCACTGATCACATATGGATGAATACTATGTGCCAATGACCCCATGAGGAGGTACTGTCGTGCCCATTTCACCAGAGGAAGAAAATGAGACCAAAAGGTTCAGCCACTTGGTTAGGATCACCAGATACTAAATGAGAAGCGTGGCGGGTGAGCTTACCTTCACTATCAGTGAGCACTTCCATGCGCCCACTGAACATGGCCTTCAGCATGGTGTCCTGCTTGGTCAGCGTCTGCATGGTGGTATAGTAGAGGGCTCCACCTACGTTCAGCTTCACGTATTTGGAGCTGGGGCTTGTGCCCTTGAAGGAGGTGGTGCGGGTGGCAGCTGCTGGCACCGCTGAGCTCACCACACTTTCTCCTGACATCTCTTCCTGCCAATGGAGAGGACACAGGGTCAGGACATCAGGCCTGGTTGACTACTTTCAGCCTGTGGACTCTACCTGGCCTCCAGATGTGTTTTGCTTAAGCCATGCATACACAGCATTGAAAAGTTTGCTTCCAATGTGGACAACTAAGGAACACTCACAGAAAAATCTGGACATTTGGCCTCTCTTAGAATCAGAGGTCAAATGGGCTAGCAGGGCAACAACTGGTGGGAGCTGGGGTATTGAATGACCCCCTAGAGAGGGCCATGCATCCCCTAGTGTGTCCCAAACCCCACCAAGATAGCCTCATACGCTGACCTCACCTGCCGATCCTGCAGGCAGGCACAAGTTTGCCACTACCCTTGTGTTATAAGCACTTCCCTTCTGCCTAGCACCTATACAAATGAACACCCTGGCTGCACCCTAAAACAGCCTAATGCACTGCCCAGGTCCCTTTACGTTTCCTTATTGCCATGTACCACTGAATAGCTAGCTAAAAGTGTCATCTTTCAGCTGCATCACAGATGAAATAAGCTTTTATGAAGTTGAATGGGATTCCAGCTCGCACTCCTATCACTTCCTGTGGGAAGACGGTGTTTCTGAGGACTAAACAACAGACACAGAAACTTTTGGAATCAACTTTTTACAAAATTAGACCTCCTAGACTCGTGCTGCCCAAAAGAGCAAGATCCCACTACAATGTCCCTGACACCATGGCCGACTCTCTGGTACATCTCAAAGAAATGGATAACAGTGGCTGATTTGGGCAGGTCTGGAAACTGAGACTGGTATCTGGTATATATGTGCTCAGAAAATATGTCTGAAACAAACAGGTAAAATTGTAGAGCTAGAGATATGTAAGGGTGGGCAGAATCATTGCTGAATCTGGGGCATGGCACAGAGACAGAGAGGCAGCCCCGACAGCCAGGAGCCTGCCTGGCCAGGCCCCCACAGCTGGCCTTACCATTCCCATTGCACATCACCCATTTTTCACAGCACATCACCATCAGACAAGGCCACTCTGCGACCTTGCAATGAGACAAAAACAGGACTATTCAGTCATCATGTCTGAAGACAGACAAAAACATAAACATTATCCAAAATGCAAAAATGACCAAATATCCCCCATCCTGGCTAATATGAGTTGCAGCTGCTGCTTTACCAATTAGAGGTTTAGCCTCCTTCCTTTCTTCCTGCTTTCAGGACAGGAATCACTGAGACCCAATCACAGAATTAGCCCAGCTTCCTGGCCGCATCGCCATGCTGGCTAGGCTGGTCTCAACCTCCTGACCTCAGGTGATCTGCCTGCCTTGGCAAAGCCCCACTTCTCTGAACTCTCTCGAATCACCCAACACAAGCCCAAAGCCCTTCTCTGAGACGTCCCCAGGTCTCCCTCAAAGCAACCAGGAAATAAACCCAACTTTGTTTGACTACAGGTATGCTCCTTGTGGTTTTTGGCTGCAGTGCATTGACAGCACACAACTTTCTTGAGCTATTCCCTGAAACTGAAAAGGAATTGCTTTTAAACTCTTTATGCCTTTCTAGCTTTTCCAGATTTTCTCTAATGAATGTATACTATGATTATACCTGATAAAACACAAGTGTTATTTTTGTAAATGGGATGGGGAGTAAAGGGTGGCAGCCTACGACAGCAGAGGCAATGGGACAGCGGCCGACAATATTCAATTCAAGGTTAACCAACTCTTCTGGCCAACTCTCCCCACCTCCATGGCCACCAGGACTGTCCTGGATATCACCTGCCATATCAGGGCCTTGCAGAGTGAAACAGATAAAGAATGGCCTCCTGGAAAGCAATGTTTTCTCAAAAAACAGTTCCTTTTTCATCAAGAAAGGTCACGACAAAGTGTGTTTTCGAAAGCTCAGGCTTAGCTCACCTGGGGTCTCTTCTGCCCGATGCCAAACACAAAGGAGGCCCAGAGGAAGGGGTTGCCTCTCCCTTCCAGCTGCCCTCTGAAATCAGTCCCCAAAGACCTCACACTAACAGTTATGACAGCCACCTCCCTCAGAAAAATCCTTTGTCCACGGGATGACAGGATTCGTTTATTAAAATACAGTTTCCAAAACTGAAGACCTTGAAGGGGGAGAGAAAAGGCTTACAGTCATGGGTGAGGGTGTGTGTTAAGGAAATTTCCCTCAGAATGGAAACACTTTTTAAGCACCCCTTTCAGATCTAATTTTATATAATAAAAGTTTATTATGGGAAATGCTCTAGCATTTTGTAAGGCATCTACCAAGAAACAGACAAAAAAGTACATAAAGTATACTTCATGTAAAGTCATACATCATTTGTATATCTAAACATAAACAAGTACAGTAAAAATATGATGTGAGGGATTTTTCTGAATGGCATACTTGCATAGGACACTTACCATAAATGCAGCATGTGGGGCTGGAAATTGCTCTGGGTGAGCGAGCAGTGAGTGAAGGTGAAGGCCTAGGGCATCACTGCACACTACTGTGGAAACGCTGCACAGGGAGGCCACACTACAGTTATTTAAATGTTTCCTCTTTCCATAATAAGTTAACCTTTGCTTACCATAACTTTTTATTTTAAATTAAAAACTTAATTTTTAAAAAATTTTGGACTCTTTTGTAATAACACAGCTTAGAACACATTGTACAGCTGTACAAAAATCTTTTTCTTTATATCCTTAGTCTATAAGCATTTTTCTATTTTTAATTTTTTTTTTTTTTACTTTTGAAACTTTTTTGTTCAAAACTACAACATCCACACACATTAGCCTGGTCTACACAGGGTCAGGATGATCAGTATCACTGTCTTCCACAGTCTGTCCCATTAGAAGGTCTTCAGGGACAGTAACACACATGGAATTGTCATCTTCCATAACGATGTCTTCTTTTGGAACATCTCCAGAAGCACCTGAGGCTGTTTTACAGTTTTTACTTTTTTTCAAAAAAAGCAACTAGAAGGCAAATATTCTAAAAGAACCATGAATAATAAACACGCTAACCAGTAATATATCAAGTTTATTACTATTATCTACTATTATGTACTGAAATCAGTCCCCAGAGACCTCACACTAACAGGCAGCGACTGGCAGTGAAGTAGTTCTGTTTACACCAGCATTATCATGAACACACTGTGAAATCACAGCTACAATACCACTGGGCTATAGGAAGTTTCCGTTCCATTATCATCTTAAGGCACTGTTACATATGCAGTCTGTCACCAATCTGTGATTACGTGGTGCATGACTGTACCTTGTTTTGGCTTTCCAATACCTTTTTAAAGATAATTTGCACATAATAAAGTATATTTTAGATGTACAGTTTGATGTATTTTGGTCAATACTTGCACCTGTGTAGCCCCCATGCCAATCAAGCTGCCCTGGAACATTTCCATGGCTCCAGAAAGCTCTTCGATGTCCCTTCACCACTTAATTTCTATCACCATATGCCTTAAAAATCCGAACGATGCTGGAAGACAGCTACAGTTATTTCTACTTTGTGGATTTGGATGCCAGAGCCCCAACGGGGTCAGTCACTCACTAAGCCAGGAAGTGAGTCAGTGACGGGGCCAGTGAAGGACGTGGGCAAGTCGCGGCTGGCCCAGAGCCCATCACACCAAGTAGATTTAGAGCTATGACATATAAGTTGAGAAAGACCGGCCTCATCTCCCTTCTTTAAAGAGTCCAAAAAGTCCTGAAAAAAGTTGTGAGGTAAAGTGTGGCTAAGGGTTTGGAGTCAGACCTGTGCTTAAAGGCCCCAGCCCTGCCACTGAGTAGCTGTGTCCAGGGCCAACCGTCCCACCTCCGTCACAGGGCTCCCTGGCTCCGAGTAAGCACTCGGACAGGAAACACTCAAGTTAGGATGATTTGGGAATGCTCCTGAAGTCTCAAACTTATCTTCTCCTCTTTGGAGATTGTTTCCAGCTCTAATGACAGACTAAGAGTTATAAAGGCAGGAGCCATCCAGATCTGGAATGAGACTTTAGATTAGGCAACAAAAGCACTGAATCTTTTTGGAGCCCACTCCCTCCAAAGGTCAGTCAACATGATAGTCAGAGAGGCCCGGGGGGAAAAGTTTTGGCAGTGTTCATGTCCTTGGGCCCAAGTTACAGAGAACCGAGGCAGTGGAGCATACACCCTTATAGCAAACCTTTCTAGGGAGGACTCTCCCCGCTGTTGCGACTGGGATCCTGCCTTTTTGCCCAGGCTAAAGTGCAATGGTGTGATCTCAGCTAATTGCAACCTCTGTCTCCCAGGTTCAAGCAATTCTCCTGCCTTAGGGCATGGGATTACGGGCATGTGCCACCATACCTGGCTAATTTTGTATTTTTAGTAGAGACAGGGGTTTCTCTGTGTTGGTCAGGCTAGTCTCGAAGTCTCGAACTCCCAACCTCAGGTGATTCACCCTCCTCGGCCTCCTAAAGTGTTGGGATTACAGGCGTGAGCCACCACACCCAGCCAGGATGCTGCTTTTTGATTTGTTTTAAAGATTTAATTTCATTACTAATGACATTGGGGAGGTGAGGCAGGAGACAGCAAAATTGGTTATGTGAAACAAAGAGGCGATGAATACTTGTGATACTGGCTACAGATACGATTCAATCAGAAGTTTACTCCAGTTAGATGGGTCAGTCTCTCTTCTCTCCTTTCCATCTCCCCTGAATATAATGTTGCTGATTCTAAACAGTGGCTCTCCAATTGGTGACAATCGAAATCACCTGGGAGCTAAAAATTCCTGACACCTAGGTCCTACCATGAAAATTCCGATGTAATTGGTCTGGGATGTGGACTAGGCAGCAGAACGTTTAAAAACTCCCCCAGGAGATGTTAAAGCCCATTAAGATTCCAGCTCACTGTCCTAAAAAGTACTGTACCCCTTATTTAAGCTACCATTAACTCTGTGGTCTGGGCCCAGTGACTTGCCAACCGGACACATAAAAACAAACCCAAACACCATAAACAAAAGCAAGCCCCCACTTCACAGCTTCAGAGCCACAGAAGGAAGCAACTGTATGCATGCATGAAAATATGAAAAGCAGCTGAAGGGGAAAATAATTGACTGGAAAGGAGGCCCTGGCAAGTACGGTAGGAAAAAAGGCACCAAATCCCTGATCCCACATTTTCTTTTATTTTTTTTTTGAGATGAAGTCTCGCTCTGTCATCCAGGCTGGAGTGCACTGGCATGATCTTGGCTCACTGCAACCTCCACCTCCCGAGTTTAAGCAATTCTCCACTTCAGCCTCCCCAGTAACTGGGATTACAGGTGCATGCCACCACATCTGGCTAATTTTTTGTATTTTTAGTAGAGACGGGGTTTCACCATCTTGGCCAGGCGGGTCTTGAACTCCTGACCTCATGATCCAGCCTCCCAAAGTGCTGGGATTATAGGTGTGAGTCACCACACCTGGCCCGACCCCACCCCCCCTTTCTATATGCTTCTTTCTAGAAGTCTTGTATGCGTGTGTTAAGGAAAATTGAATAGTCTTGGCAAACCTGGATTGCAATCAGTTCCACCACTTCCTTCGTGAAATTTAAGCAATTTAACCCAAGTCTCAGTTTTCTAACTTGTAAAATAGAGTGTTCAAGCCATAATCTTCAAAACCCTCAAAGAATGAATGTTAAAGTATTTGGCACCTAGTCCTTATGTAGTTTCCTTTGGATCTCTCAAACTTTAGGGCCACTGTTTCCCAACCCTGGCTACTAGAATCACCTGGGTGTGCCTAAAAACCCTAATGCCAGGCCAGGCACGGTGGCTCACACCTATAATCCCAGCACTTTGGGAGGCTGAGGCAGGAGGATTGCTTGAGCCCAGGACTTTGAGACTAGCCTGAGCAACTTAAGACCTCATCTCAAAAAAAAAGAAAAAAAAAAAAATCAAAAAAAATTAACCGGGCGTGGTGGCACACAGCTGTAGTCCCAGAAGATTGGTTGAGGCTTTAGTGAGCCAAGATCACACCAGTGCATTCTCCAGCCTGGGCAACAGAGCAAGATCCTGTCACTCACTCTCTCTCTCTCTCTCTCTCTCTCTCTCTCTCTCTCTCTCTCACACACACACACACACACACACACACACACACACAGGCTTGTCTAGGCTACACCTCAGATCAATTAATCAGTATCAATTACTCAGAGATTCGGAGGCGTGGCTGATGAGTCACTAGTGCTTAAAAAACTCTTTGGGGGATTCTGACGTGGGACAAGGGCTTACTGCCACCTAAGCTAAGGTGTTTAACCAGCTTTGTCTAAGAAGTGCCAGAGATGTGAGGCAAAGCATCACCTCAGGGGACTACAGCAAAGAAGTTTAAGAAACACTGAATTGATGCCAGTAATAAAACCTTCCCAAACTCAGGGCATTTCTCTAACTCAGAAAAGTCTGCTGTTCCGTTTCAACTAAGTCGCATCAGTCACATAATTGCAACATTATTTTACACCCAAAATTTGCTTATAAGACAGCTACCACCAACTGCAACTGTTCCACCAAATGACATTCTCATCCTGTGTTTAATATATAAACTCTTGGCCTATTTCTCTCAATGGTTCAGTAAGAAAGGTGTTTTATCATCACCCCACTTTTTAGGGGAGAAAACTAGGAATCACACCTATAAGAGCCCTCTGACTCCCAACTCTTATGCCCCTTTCATGACACAGTCCGAATAAGATATCATTACTCTAATCCCTTGCAGGGCTTGTTAGAACAGACAGATGGGCTCCACCCGAAGAATGTCTGATTCAGTAGTCTGTGATAGGGCCTGAAAATTCAGCCATTTTGAACAAGTTCCCAGGTGTTGCTGCTGGTGGGACCACAGTTTGAGAACTACTGGTTTTTGCTGCCTTCTTCCCCTCAGCTGGTCCTTATTTTGCACAAAATGGAGCAGACTAGTCAAAGTCAGATACAGGATAACTGATTTTCCTTCAGCAGCGTCATTGGGACTGATTTTCCCTAAAGACTGCACTTTCCAGGGACGTGACAAACAAGCAAACAAGTAGAAAGAAGATATGGGCCAATCTTTAGTCATCTCTACCCAGGGACAATGAACTATTCAGGGAACAAACCCTTGAGGATCCCAAGCAGACAAACCCCACAGCGGAGAGACAGATCTTCAGACATCCTGCGCTGCTTCTGCGTGGTCACCTCTGGCCTCAGTGGAAGTTACAGATAAGTACCCAGGCGCCAGCTGAGGCGCTGGACTCCCTGGCGCAGGTATCCTGACCTCAGGCGCCTGGCATCTCTCCCCAGAATTCCAAGCACTGAACGCACAACCGCCTGCTGGGCTCCCTAGATTTCTTCCCCCACTGGCCCGTGTATTCAGACGCAGCTGGAAGCCCCTTCCCCACTTCCTGGAAATTCAGCGACTCCACCCACAACTTCCAAAACCCCAAACGCTGCGCCCCAATAAATTCTACCTCACCTCATAACCTGCCCATTCCCCTACGTAATCCTCCAAATCCTCATTTTCCACCCCAAATGTCCGTTTTCAATGATACCTCTTTGTTCTCCTCACAGTTACCAAACCCCATCTGCCACCAGCACTCAGGGCTCACTCGGAGACACCCCTTCCTCACGCACACATATTCTACTCCCCAAGCCCAAATGCGCTTCCCAGATTCCTAACTGCCAGGAATACCCTCACCCCTAATTCTACACCCAAAGCCCTTCCCCCACACCCAGCCTTTCCCCCATCCAATCCCCCAAATGCCTCTCCACTATCGCTACTGCCCCTCATCGCATCCCCTCCCCTCGGTCCCTTCTTATACTCTGCCGCTGCCCAGCTCCCTCGGCCGCCTGCAGCCCCCAGTTGGTGGGCACCGCCCTCCCTACCATGAAAAGTCGGAGAACGCCGGAGTCTCCAAACCCGGACTGAGAGAGGCAGGAAACACCCAGTTCACGCCAGCCGGAGGCGGAGGCGGGGCCGGAGCAGTAACTTCCGCCGTCCGCACCCCACTTCCGCCCCGCAGAGCGCACCGTTTTAAACCATCCGTTGTGCGCCTAGGGGGCAGCTTTCTTTCCAACCTCCGCGGCCGGAATGGGTTCCAGCTTCTCTCGGCTGGGTCGGGCATTTATCCCACCTCCGCTATTTCATCTGCCAGAGGGGATGACAAGGCGTGGGGAAGTTTTCCTTCCCGGGCGAAGAAGCTCTGCGGAACTGTCATTTTCCGGAACTGGATGCTTGCTTCCTGGCGGAGTTCTGAAAGCGAACACCCTGGGGCAAGATGGCGGTTGTGCCTCGGCTGCTGCCCCGGGTCTGGAAGAACTCGAGTGTTTTGGGCTGAGACAGTGGCAGCTGCGGCCCCGGCCCCGAGTGCGGGGACCTCCAGCGAATAAAGGTCGGCCTGCGGGTAGCTAGTGAGAACAGGTCGTTACTTCTCTGGGTGGTGGGGCTGGGGACTTTGAGGGAGGTGGCTCTAGGGCCAAGCCCCTGCCTGGCCAGGTCGGAGGGGCAAGTGCTGGGATCTGGCTTGTGTGCTCCAGGGGCTCTCTCCGCGGCCCTTTCCACCTCTTTTCACTTTTGGGACGATAGGCCTTTATAAACGGACTAATGCTGGCTGATTTGTTCCTGTGCTTGTTGATGCCGAGGAGAGACGCCGGGCCCCAGGAGTCATCTAAACTGGAGTTCGAATACTATTCGCTCTCTCTGTGACTTGGGTGAGTTCCCTCTGAGCCTCAGTTTCCTTCTGAGTAAAATGGGGTAATTATCAGGTTTCACAAAGGATGTGAAATACGTTTCAGTACCGTGCCTGACACCTAGCTCTGAATAAAGAAAAACTTGGTCGTAATTTGACTCCAGCTTAGCCCCAACAGGCAACGTTGCATTCTCAGCTTCTCTTTGTTTTGCTGTTCTGTGAATGGGGGAGCCCTGAATCTTGTTTTACTTACTAATAAATAATTGCTTTGGATATACATGGATTCAGATTCAAAAGCATCCACCTAGATAGGCGGTAGCTTTCAATAAATAATAGCTGTTAGTATGAATAGTCTCTTTAAGTCCTGTTTCCTATTCTTTAAATAAAAATTAGATCCTTGAAGCTGGGCGCGGTGGTTCACGCCTTGTAATTCTAGCAATTTGGGAGGCTGAGGCCTTAGGTCAGAAGTTCAAGACCACCCTGGCCAACACGGTGAAACCCCGTCTCTACTAAAAATACAAAAATTAGACAGGCATGGTGGAGGGTGCCTTTAATCCCAGCTACTTGAGAGGCTGAAGCAGGCGAATCACTTGAAACCGGGAGGTGGAGGTTGCAGTGAGCTGAGATCGCACCACTGCACTCCAGCCTGGGCAACAAAGTGAGACTCCGAGTCAAAAAAAAAAAAAAAAAAAAAAAAAAAAAGGAAAGAAATATTATCGAGACCTGATAGAGCTGTTGAAGAGACAAGTTGGTTAAATGTCTGTACAGTGTCTGATAGACGGTCTGCCCTGAACAAATGGTGGTGGTCATTAACCTGGTGGCCCAGCTTCTCCTACTGTACAGGGAAAATCGTCTTGGCTCAGTAGCAGTTGGTATTTATGGTGCTTCAGCTTTGGGAGTATAGAGTGAGGACAAGAGTCTGAATCCTGTCTCTTAATTATCTTGACTCTGCCACATACTAAGGGTCTAAACTGGACTGGAAGAGATCATGAATGATCCTCTCATAGGACTCTTGTCGTTATTAGATGAAATCACTTACAAAGGACTTGACACATAATGGGTACTCATTTACTTTTTTAAATGATCTTGGTTACCACCAACCTCTTATTTTCTAATTTTTCTACCTATGTGATTCTTCTTTTCCTAAATAGATTGCAAGCTTCTTAAAGACAATACAGTAAAGTTCACTTACATGCTGTATGCTTTCGGATGTCCATTATTATTCTTTTCTCATTTAATCCTAATCACAATGTTGTGATGACTAAACTGAGGTACAAGAAGGGTAAATGTTACATTGAATCCTTTTAGCAACCCTAGGACATGGACACTATTATTACCCACGATTTACACATAAGGAAACTGAGGCCTAGAGAGGATAAGTAACTTGGTCAAATGTCAGATAGAATGAGTACTAAAAAGAACCAAGGCCCACTTTCTCTGATGCAAGACTTTTTCTGCTGTGCACAGCCTTTGATTCTCCATGGCATTTAGCAAAATAAGTACTTAATAAACACTTGATTGTGTGTTTTATTTGATTGATGAACTGTAGTATCCACTGTGGAGGTGGAGAAGGTATATAGAAAAGGATAAGAAAATCTATAAAGTGTAGGCTATTATACGTTATAAACAGAAATCAACCAATAACATTGAAGAGGTGATAATCTCAAGGAAGAAGATAAGAAAAATTTCTTATCCTGGGAGGCCCCCTGGGAGCAGTGAAAGTTTTAAGATAGTCTTATAGGTACTTAGGCACAGTTTGCATGCAACTTTGTTTTTCTATTAGGAACAGGCTCCCCCTGCCCTTTCTAATTCCAGGTACCCTCTGCCATCTAGGCACTGTCTGCATGGTGTGGAGGGAACATATCATTGTACTCATGACTTGGGCCCTGCTCTTTTGCAGCTCTGAGGAGCTTGAATCTGTTACTCAGTCTAAAAAACAGGGCCAGGAGTTCATAGCCCAAGAGACAGGACTGGTGAATCTTAGTGCATTTAACATAGAAAAAAAAGTGAATGGGTGAGAAATGTAAGGCTGCATTATTTCCTACCCAGAGAACTTTAGTGATTGTGCAAATGGGACCCTCTGCTGAAGGATTTAAAAAAAAATAAATCCCCATGTCTATAAAAATAATAGACCAGTTAGACTTATGACTATACACCCTACACTGTGCACTCAAGCACCTCGATAGGTACTTGATACACATCATCACATTTAGTCCTCATTATCAACCTCTAAGCCAATTAATAGATGCAGATGGAAAGACTCAGGGCCAAGCACCGTGGCTTATACCTATAATTCCAACATTTGGAGAGTCCAAAGCAGGGGGATTTTTTGAGCCCAGGAGTCCTGGGCAACATAGCAAGACCCTACTGCTCCAAAAAATGTATAAACTAGCCGAATGTGGTGATGTGCACCTGTGGTCCCAGCTACTTGAGAAGCTGAGGTGGGAGAATCACTTGAGCCTGGGAGATAGAAGCTGCAGTAAACTAGTAAACTATGATTGTACCACTGCACCCCAGCTTGGACGACAGAGCAAGACCCTGCCTTAAAAAAAAAAAAAAAACAACACTTAGGCATTCTCCTTATAGTACGTGGCAGAGCGAGGGACTGGCTTCAACTCCTTGTGACTCCCAAAGCCCCTGTTCCCCTCACTGTGCAGCGCTGCATCACCATGTGCATTCCATGGAAAATTTAGAAAATACAGACTAATTAAGGAAAATTTCCCACAATTTCATTACCTCAGAACAACCACCGGTAACATGTTGGTATAGTTCATACCAGTTTTATTTCTGTGTGCATGTGCATTTTTCTTTAGATAATTGGGCTTTTAAAAAATTCACAGACAGCCCTTTATTCACTTCTAAGGCATAGACATTTTTCTATATCATTAAAAATGTCAAACATGGCCGGGTATGATGGCTCACACCTATAATCCCAGCTGAGGGGTTACAGACTGAGGAAGGCAGATCACTGAAGGTCAGGAGTTCAAGACCAACCTGAGCAACATGGTGAAACCCTGTCTCTTCTAAAAATATAAAACTAGCTGGGTGTGGTGGCATGCACCTGTAATCCCAACTGCTTAGGGGGCTGAGGCAGGAGAATCACTTTTGAACCCGGGAACGGAGGTTGTAGTGAGCTGAAATCACACCGCCGCACTCCAGCATCAGCAGCAGAACGAGACTCTGTCTCAAAGAACAAAGAAAATGTCAAACATGATTTTCAGTAGCTCTTTAACATTCCATGCCTCTAAGTTATTTTTGCTTCCCATCACAACTTTAATTCAACAACAACTTTGGGATTATTTGCAGCACATTCCCTTTAAACTGTGAGGATTGAAGAGATACAGTATAACATTTAGATGAGATGTTAAATAAAGAGGACCCCGTGGTGTGGACCCCGTGGTGTTTTTTAAAAACCATTGGCACTGTGGTTATTACTTGTACTCACTCAATGAGGAAAATATATGATTTATGCCACACCTGTAAAATTTAACCCTAAGTCTGGATTTTTTTTCTTTTGCTTCTGCCAGAAAAAAGACAAGCTTCTCTGAAGTGAGAAGCTGTTCTCAGCCACGAGTCCTGTGCAAGATCACTAATGATTACCTGGCATTTCTGCAACACAGGAACGTCCTTGGGTGAGATCTCCAGACTTTACTATTGGGGCAGGAAGAGTAAATAATTCAGAAGATGGCTACCTTTTCTCTCCAAGCCTTTTATAGATTGGTGCAAAAGTAATTGCTTCTTAGTGTTTTTTTTTTTTAAGTTGAAAACTACAATTACTTTTGCACCAACCTAATACCTTACCTCCTGTGGTCAGGTGGGCTCTTGTTAGTTTGTTTCAAGGATTACTGATGATGTTTGACAGATGCAAATCACTGTTGACAAGGGGTCCCAGAGGTCCCTTGTTATGTTCATGTGGCAGGAGGCTAACACCAACTTTTTCTTTGGTTATAAAAGTGTATTATTGTATTGTCCTTATTAATACTAGTAATAGAGCACACTTATTAAATGCTTTTCAGTAACATGCCATTCATTTAACACCTCTAGGAGATAATATTCTTGTATTCAAAGTTTATTTTAATAATTTTTAAATTTATATTTTAGATTTAGGGAGTACAGGTTTCTTGTATGCATGTATCGTTTAGTGGTGGAGTCTGCGCTTTTAGTGCATCCATCACCTGAGTGGTGAACATTGTACCAATAGGTAATTTTTCAGCTGTTACCCCCATCCTGTCTCCCACCTTTTGGATCCTCCTTGTCCCTTATTGCACTCTGTGTGTCCATGAGGACCCATCGTTTAGCTCCCACTTAGAAGTGCGATCATGCAGTATTTGGCTTTCTCTTTCAGTTATTTCACTTAGGATAAATGGCCTCTAGTTCTATCCATCCAGCTTTTTACTCTGGATGATGTATTCACATGGGTGCTACTTTGAGTGAAGTAGCCTGGAGTAGAGATTGTTTTCTGGAAGTGTGGATTTCTGAATAATTCATTTCAGTGTTTATGACTGGGCTGATTGTACATTTGTATAGAATAGCAAAGTCATCAAGCATCTAAAGAAATCATCTCAGTATGGGAGCCTCCGTGGGTCAGTGCTGTGTGCTTTAGGCTGCTAGCAAAAGCTGTCCCTTTAGGGAAAAACAGTTGCTGGTGATTTAGATAAAAACTTAGTGTATAAGTTAGCGCTTCTGTTTAGAAAAGCGCCTGTCAGTGGACAGGAGCATTTCTGCAGTCAAGTCTTTATTGGTCCTTGGCAGGATGGTAACTGTAAGGACAATGGAATAAATTATACATAAAACCAAATATATCCAATGTAGTGTACTGTCTTGCATTCTGAAGTGTGTACCTTTTGCTTTGTTAATGTTAAAATGGCCCTCTCTTTTTTGTGTGCTGTCACAAAGTAGGCACTGGTAAATATTTGTTTAGCGAGTGGATGAGTACAATAATGATGACAGTAAATAATCACGTTTGAGTTTTCCCTCGAGTCCTTACTTGGAAAAATAAAAGCTGACCCCTCAGTGTTGGTTTCCCAAATACCATGGACTACTCCAGAAAATTCAAATGTCTGGGAATCTTTGACCTACAGGAAACCTGGCTTGAATTAGAGCTTTATGGGTGGGATTGATTCATTCTTTGTTCATTCATAAAGCTTGGCCTGCCCTCATCCTGTGCCAGGTGCTGTACTCTTTCCCTTAAGAAGAAGTGATTATTTAATACAGGATATAGCATCCCTGGTTTTGGTGAGTTGCATGAAAGAGCCTGTAGGAGGTTAGGGCTTGTCCCCGAGAGTTGTTAGCACTTGGGAGGGTGTAGACAGGTCCTGAGAATCTCTGCTGCCCAGGTCCCTGCCCACTCTCTGCTCTTGGGCCCCTTTCTATGTGTGTTTTTCACGCAACAATCTACAACACCTACTTGCCCGTTTTCCTTGCAGGGTTTGTGCAAGTTTGCAAACATGTTCACCCTGTCTCAGACCTCGAGAGCATGGTTCATCGATAGAGCTCGTCAGGCACGAGAAGAAAGGCTCGTGCAGAAGGAGCGGGAGCGAGCAGCTGTCGTGATCCAGGCCCACGTCCGGAGTTTCCTCTGTCGGAGTCAACTGCAGAGAGAGATCAGGTGAAGGCCAGGATCTCCCTAGCACATGCTTCTCTTGCTCCCAATTAATAGCAGATACATGAGTTTTCTCCTAGAGTGCTTGAAAAGCCTTCCGGGTGCTACAAGCTGCTAATTTAAAATGTCTTTTTCCTTTCTAGGAGAGAGATTGATGACTTTTTTAAAGCAGATGACCCTGGGTCTACTAAAAGAAGTGCACTTTGCATTTTTAAGATTGCAAGGAAACTACTGTTCTTATTCAGAATCAAAGAGGATAATGAGGTAAAACAATAGCAAACATGCACAATACTTCCATATGTCAGATCTTTTGTAATTATTAATATTAACTCAGTCTGTTCTTATAGCAGCTTTATGAGGTAGTTATTGTTGCCCCCACATCCTGTTCCTTTTGTTTTCTTGTGACCTGTTTTGGAGTGATTATGCCCAGTGCTTTTGGGAATCTTTTCACCTTGACCATTGTAAGCACAAGTCGAACTTGGATGCATGCAAGAGCCAGAAAGTTTAATTAAATAAGTAAAAAAAAAAAACCATATATGAGATAAAACAATATGAAATACAAATCATATTAAATGGTAACTGACAGGCAGCAGTGGTGAGGACATCAAAGGGAAGAGCAAGGGTCTGTGACCTGCGCCATCCACGGGGAGCAGCTACGCACCTCAGTGGTGGACTCAGGCTCTGATTTTTTTTTTTTTTAAGAGATGCCAAAGATCTGGATCTTCATGCTGAATGTCCTTTATTTATTTATTTATTTTCTGAGACAGGGTCTCACTGTCACCCCTGGAGTGCAGTAGCACTATCATAGCTCACTGTAGTTGTGACCTCCCAAGGCTCAAATGATCCTTTCACCTCAGCCTCCTAAGTAGCTGGAATTACAGGCGTGTGCCACCACGCACGGCTAATTTTTGTATTTTTAGTAGAGATGGAGTTTCTCCATGTTGGCCAAGACGGTCTTGAACTCCCGACCTCAGTTGATCCTCCCGCCTTGGCCTCCCAAAGTGCTGGGATTATAGGCATAAGCCACCATCAGTGTTCTAATTTATAAATCTTGGCAATTAATTTGAAATTTTTAAAATATCCTGCAAGTCATACAAAAGGTGCCAATTTGCACCTTAGGGATTAGAATGATCAGCCTGGAAAATATAATTCCAGGAGAGCAGCTAGTTATCTATTATAGTACTAAAATGCCATTGAGGCATGTCTCCATTTACCAGCTGTTAGGCATTTGCTATTGCTAAGCTTCACATTGTGCCAACCCTCTCTAGGCACTGGGGCCTTGGAAGGAAACAAGACAAGGAAGGTCTCTACCCTCAGGGAACTCTTAGGCCAGCAGGAGAGGGAGGAGTATGTAGACATGAACACATGATTACATAGATGAGGACAGGTAAGCTGGAGGAGATGGCCTTCATGTTATAGAAAAGGAAACTGCAGCTCAGTGTGGTAGGGCAGCCTGCCCAGTATCACATTATTTAAGGGTAGATTCAGGATTGGTATAGCCAAAATGGAACCTGTTTTCTAGTTTCCTTTTGCATTGGAGTATAAAAGTGATGATATAGCAGCCTTTGGCTGTTGTCTATGAGGCAAAAGTCAGTATCCATAGTACTTAGGAAATGGTAAACTGGAGAGCACAATTGAGACAGCAGCTGGCCTGCAGAAATCCAAGTCCAATTTGCCAGATTGAGACTATTTTTTGAAAGAAGCCTCATTTTGAATATTTATGTGAAATATACCAGTTTCTTAAACATTTCTGTAGGATTACTCCAGCCCTTGGGACATCAGTTAGAGAACCCTTTAGCCTCTCTGATCTTCAGTGTCCTCATCTGTAGGAAGGAACTGCCTGTGATTATGTATGTGAATCACCTGGTATAATACCTGCACATGCCAGGTACCCACCAAAGGCTTGTTTTCTTCGTTCTCACTTTTTGATTGTTGTGGGAATGTATAACCCACAGTGTGTCTCTTTGCAGAGATTTGAGAAGTTGTGTCGCAGCATCCTGAGCAGCATGGATGCTGAGAATGAGCCTAAGGTAAGTGGACAGGAGCCACAGTGCCTCCCACAAGCTCTTAAGGGCCAGCGTACTGGGCTCTGAAAGTTCCTGTTGAATGTTAGGATCAATTTACACACAAATGCAAATAAGCAATGGATGGAAAACATGATTCCTTAGTTTCTTCATGATCCAAATAGCTATGTTCTGCTCCTGCCACAATTTTCTTACTAGGGTATTTTGTCTTTGGGTTTAGTGTTAAAATAAGTCCTGTTTGCTGCTTATTCATCTGTTCAGGTCTACTGCTGTATCTGGCACTGGACTTAACTAATAGGTCCATTTCCAACAGTTAGAGCATATGTGATATGATCTCAATAACAGCCCATGACATTCCTCTTTTTTCTCACTTGTAGGTTTGGTATGTGTCTCTGGCTTGTTCTAAGGACCTCACCCTCCTTTGGATTAAGCAGATCAAGAGCATTCTGTGGTATTGCTGTGAGTTTCTCCAGCAGCTCAAGGTAAAAAAATAAAAACACAAAACCAGAAACAGTAAATATGTGATTTTCACCTGGAGACTTTAGTCTGCATTTTCAGAGCCCCTGTCAATCAGAATTGCTAATTGAGCCCCTGTTCTGGAAGAGAGGAAGTTCGATGCTGTTATCAATACAAGCCCTTCTTTGGTGTGTATCAGGCCCTTGACCCGCTTGCCCTGCCACAGTTTCCATGCCAGGGAATCTGTCATGTTCCTTCCCATTTATTTAATATAATCATTACTTTATGGTTCACATTATTATTCTAGTCAGGTCTCTTGTTCAAGTCCAGAAGTCCAACGTGAGCACAGCTAGTGTCACCTACAGGTTAAGCAAGGAAGAGAGCATTGTGCTCTTGAATATATTCAGTAACATGGCAGCTGGGGATAAGGAGAGCCAGGGGTTTCTGGATTCTCTCTCATTGTTTTCTCTCATCCCTGCTCCCTTTTTGGGTCACCTCGTCCTTTCCTGCTGTAATCATGGCAACCAGCAGTTTTGACTTTATGGTCTTACCCTGTCTTGACTAAAGAGAAAAGGGAGGCCTCCCCACCAATTCAAAAATCCGGGTTTCTTGTAGGTCCAGTGAAATCCTGGGTTCATCTCTGAACCAGTCACAGTGACAAGAGGAATGGGGTACTGCCCCTAGCCCAGCCTGCTCCTGTGCTCCCCCACCTTCTTCAGTGTTCTGAAAAGGATGGACAGGGTGTGTGAGCAGAAGTACACAAGAGCCTCTTCTACTTTGCACATAGGGAGAGATTTCAGGGACAGAGGCTTGGCAAGAATGTAGGTAGCAGCTGAATAATGGGATGAAAGTCCCTAGACTGCTTCCACGACCCCCCCACCCCCACCCGCTGGCAGTCCATTCCCAGCCATCCCTCTTTGGGTGTTCAGGAATGGCTCTTATCCACGACCCAGCCAAGGCAGTGGTCAGCAACAAGCCACGCCCAGCTTGTCAGGCGAGACATGGCTCAGAGCAGAGTTTCTACATTCTGTTCCTTAGAGCCCTGGGAATCCACCAAAATGCCTCAGGGCCAAATGGGCGGGGTATTTTCCTACCTGCGTTGGAGCCAGGCAGACCCTTGTTTATCTGCTTTCCGAGGCGTGTACATTCCACAGCAGATTGCTCTTTGAGCAAACAAAAAAAGTTTATGTGAGGAAACACATCAGGAGAGAAAGGCCACTGACTCTGGAGCCAGGAATATGTGAAATTCAGTCCTGATTGCTCTGCTCATTTCCCAGGGGGGCCTTGGACAAGCTACTTCCCCTCTCTTACTGTTGTTGAGCTTGGGGGTTTGAACTGAGTGGTCTCCAAGGTTGTCTCCAAGGTCATCCCTTCCAGGTGTACTTGCTGTAGGGTCTCTGGGCCTAGAAAGCAGTCAGGCCTTTTGCCTGACTTGGACTTGGTGAAACAATGAACTGGCATCAAAATTAGAACAGCAGCCAACATTACGTGGAGTTACCTATGTGCCAGGCACTGTTCTCAGTGCATTGTACGCATTAATCCATTTCTCACAACAACCCTATGAGGAAAGCAGTGTTACTCTTTCTGGTCAATAGATGAGGAAACTGAGGCAAAGAGAGGTTAAGAAACTTGCCCAAGCTCACACAGCTAGTAAGTGGTGAAGTCAGAAGGCTGAGTCCAGAGTCCCTGTCATTATCAATTGCATTTCTGCTTTGTTGCTGCAGTGTTCAGACAGACAGGCAGACAGGTATACACACAGCAGGCCAGCCCTGGTCATCTTGTTTTCTAGGAATACTCAATTCTCCATTCCCAGGAATATGTGATTCCTTGTTCTTTAACCCCTGAAGTGGTCATTCTCCAAGAGGAAAAGAATGAAGACTGGCTTACAACCCTGACTCAGTGATTCCAGGCTCAGCTCCCATAGAGCAGTTGTAAAATGAATGCTTTGCTGTCTGAAATCAGAGATGTGTGTCTTCATCTTGCTTGGTTTATTGTTTCCAGCCTGAAATCTTACAAGACTCCCGACTTATCACCCTGTACCTCACAATGCTTGTCACCTTCACAGACACTTCAACGTGGAAAATTCTTCGGGGAAAAGGTCTGTGGGACTTTGGTCAAAATGTTTTCTAAATGACATTTCCACAGAGAACTTGGGGACCTTTTTTCCTTTATAAGAAGCATTTTTGCCACCACAAGCCTCAGGGAAGGCCCAGAGACCATGCAAATGAGGATACCCTTGGCACTTACCATCAGACTGCATCATAGTATCCAGAAAGCATTCACCATTTCGTGTTGTACTCCACCCTTCTTTGAATTTACGTTTGAAGGCATAGTTCTTCTGATCTTAATTTTTGTAATTCCCACAGTGCCTTAGCCTCCAAGTGATAACCTTCACTTAAGCCTTGTCATTTTACTTGGAAAATCATTAGGTTGTGAATAATTCTATTTTGCCCATAAAATTTACATTATAAAGCTGCTTCCTTCCCTGAAAAGTGTCCTTAGCCCTAAGTGTTTCATATGGTCATTTCGTTCATCCGTTCAGCAAGTAGCCTATATGTGCGAGACACTGCTAGGTACTGGAGAGACAAAGATAAGCAAAACAGAAAGGGGCACTGCCCTTCAGGGACTTTAGGTGCTCCCTTCCTCACAGAACTTAGTCTGATGAGGAAAACAGGCATTAAGTAGACGTTGTTCGTAGATATAAAATGACAATGATGTGGTAAGTGCTTGGAAGGAAGTATGCAAGAGAAACGAGAGTGTCTAGTACAGTTGGGAGGCCTTGCTTGGTCTGGGGCTCTGGCTTTCCTGAAGAAGTGGGTGTGAGCTGAGAGCTGGAGAGAGAGCTGGGATTCACAGAGTGAAAAGTAGGGACAAAATGAAAAGCAGGGAAACTGCATGTACAAAGGTTCCGAGTCAGAAAGGAGAGTTTATTTCAGGCATGACCCTGGCCTCTTGGAGGAAATCTAAAAATCGTTGAGTTCTGGGCCCTTCCAGGAAGCTCATGTCCCATTGAGGAAAGGAGGCATCCCCCCAGAGAAGACAGTACTAGGCCCTAGGAGGGAATTAGAAAAGGTGCTTCAGGAGCTCAGAGGTCAGAGATGTCACTTCTGGCTAGGGGTGTGACAGCACCCATCACGCAAGAGGTGACTCTTGAGCCAGGCCCTCCAGGAGCGTTAGAGTTTCAGATAGTCATTGCCTCCCTGTGCCCTGGCACCAGGCCTAAGGAAAAAGGAGGGCAAGCCAGGGAGCATCTCATTTCCTAGGGCCTTGGGTGTGGGACATAATTCCTGTCCCACATAAACAGGTCACATTATGGCAAGACATTTTTTTTTTCTCACTTTTTTCTTTGTTTAGGTGAAAGTCTTCGACCAGCAATGAACCACATTTGTGCAAATATAATGGGACATCTCAACCAGCATGGATTTTATTCTGTGCTGCAGGTCTGTGACCCCTGCCCCCTAATATGTGACTTCTTCACTCCAACACCTGCACTTGGATTTTTGCGTTTGGGTTCCGCATACCTGATGCCCTCCTCAGAAACACTTTTCATAGGAAGAGCTTGACGCCTGGTGTCCTCTTTTCCCTTCCCCTGCCTTGTCTCACTTGTGGGTCGGTCAGGTAAAGGGAGGACAGTGGTGCTGGGATCCCTTGAATGCTCTACATTTTTGGCTGCGAGGGTAGTCCAGTCTTTTGACATTTAAACTCTGGAAGGAGACGTCAGGGCTTTTTCCCTCAGATTCCTTCTTGGTTGATGTCTATAATCATATTTCTAGCTCTGTGTCCTCAAACAGCCCTTTTCATTTCGTACCTTGTTAAGACAGCCTGATTGCTGTTTAAAGGTACTATGGAATTCTTGAGTTTCAGAAGTAATGTTGACTTCGCCCTTCCTTCTGCCTGGCGCTGTGATGGGCTGTTTCCTGATTTGGTTTCATGTGTTCCTCACAACAACCCTGTAAGGTGGTCTGATGGCAGAAGATGGCATGACTGGCAGCGCAGTAGAGGAAGCTTCTACTTCGCACCATAACTGAACAGCTTCTAAAATAATACGGTGTCTTTAAATTTCAAGTCTGGTATTATTTTTCTTAGCTGTTTTTTTAACTTTATTATTAAAGAATTTTTAACCATGATATTTAAAGTAGAGAAAGAGTGGTAGAGTTAACTTCCTTACCCAATACTTTCTTCCCCTTCCTTTTATAAAAACACTGCATACTATATTTTTTTCGGAGACAGGATCACTCTGTCACCAGGCTGGTCTTAAGGAATCCTCCTGCCTCAGCCTCCTGAGCTGGAACTATAGGCACAAGCCACCATGCCTTGCTTACAATACAGTTTTTTTTCTGAAGGACACATTTTGCTTTTTTATGTACAAATGAGTATAAAGTTGGTATCCTCTGACCAGTTAAAACATTCTTTTCAGATATTGTTAACCCGTGGCCTGGCACGACCCCGTCCTTGTCTATCCAAAGGCACTTTAACGGCAGCCTTTTCTCTAGCGTTGCGGTGAGTAAGAAACTGTAGCTGATGGCATGTTCTTGAATGCTTCCTCCTCTTGGTTTTCTTTTTTCTCGTTACTGTTATTAGGTGTAGACTTGCCCACTTTGTCACAATTTACAGGAAGCATTGTTCTTAATGAAAGTGACACGTTTGTGACTGCCCAAACTTAATCTTCAGTCTGTACCCCTGACTATTACTGCAGTGTGATCTCTGGAAACTATTCAAAATGAATTGCTTTTATCTAAAAGAGGCCAAGATGCAGTCATTTTTCCTTTTGAGGTTTTAATTGACAAAACAAAAAACCTGAGAGCCAGAGACGGCCCAGCAAAGGGCAGGGTGAGAGGATTAAGGAAATAATGTGAATACAGATGTAAAATGTTAGAATTTGGAGAACCAGAGAAGAGATGATATTTGCCTTCACTTAGTTTGAAGATGTTAAGTACCTAAGAAGCTAAGTAATTCATTATGGAAATTATACCTGCAATTCTGAGAATTGCCAAATGTAAAAAGCTATGCTTATTCATGGGTGCAGAACATGTTTAAACTGTTGGGGGGAACACTAAGTTTGGGAGATGTTAATAAAATTTTGATCCTGAAAGGAAGAGTGTCATGGCGGAACCAGTTTGGTGAAAGCTGCCTGCTCTGCCTTGTCTGTGGATCCACAGTACACCTTCATGTTGAGAGCTCTGAGAAGTCCTGCTATGTTAGCAGGACTCTGTGGGCTTATTTAACATATCTGAGCGTGGAATACCCCTGTCTTGTTTTTTGGATGATGTTGATATCCCATGAAATCATTTTCCATGGGAGACCTATTTGGAAAATGATGGTCTAGAACATGGGTTGGCCAAATTTTCTAGAAAGGGCCGGATAAATATTTTCAGATCTATGGGCCATACAGCCTCTGACACAACCACTCTGCCATTGCATCTTGAAAGCAGCCATAGGTTGTATTTACACAAATGAGCATGACTCTCTTCCAATAAAACTTTATTTACAAAAACAGGCCATAGTTTATAAACATGGCCTTGTTTTTATAACCACTTTTAAAAACATGGTCTAATTTTATAACCACTAGCCACAGGGGGCTGTTTAAATGAAAATTTATTAAAGTTAAATGAAATGAAGAATTAACTTCTTCAGTTGCTTTAGCCACATTTCAAATGCTTAGCGGCCACATGTAACTAGTGGCAGTTGTGTTGGACAGCACAAATACAGAACATTTCCAGCATCACAGAAAGTTCTGTTGGACAAGGCTGATCTAGAGCAGGTGTGTCTGATGGAAATATAGTTAGAGCCACATTTAAAAGGTCAAAAGAGGGCCAGGCGCGGTGGCTTACACCTGTAATCCCTTTGTAAGCACTTTGGGAGGCCAAGGCAGGTGGATCACCCGAGGTCAGGAGTTCGAGACCAACATGATGAAACCCCCTCTCTACTAAAAAAAAAATACAAAAATTATCCGGGCGTGGTGGCAGATGCCTGTAATCCCAGTTACTCAGGAGGCAGAGGCAGGAGAATTGAACCCAGGAGGTGGAGGTTGCAGTGAGCCAAGATCATGCCATTGCACTCCAGCCTGGGCGACAGAGTGAGACTCCATCTCAAAAAAATAAAAATAAAAATAAAAAGAGGCCAGGTGCAGTGGCTCATGCCTATAATCCTAGCACTTTGGGAGGCCAAGGTGGGCAGATCATTTTGAGCTCAGGAGTTCGAGACCAGCCTGGGCAACATGGCCAAACCTCATCTCTACAAAAAATACAAACATTAGCTGGACACGGTGGCATGTGCCTGTGGTTCCAGCTACTCAGGAGTCTGAGGTGGGAGGGTCACTGGAGCCAGGGAGGTCAAAGCTGCAACCAGCCGTGATAGAGCTACTATACTTCAGCTGGGTGACAGAATGATATCTGGTCTCAAAAAAAGAAGTCAAAATAAAAGGGAAATTCAGTTTAATGATATATTTTTATTTAAACTAACATACCCAAAATGCCATTATTTTTACATGTAATCAATATTTTTAAATTATTTTAATTAAAATTAAATAATATGTTACATTTTTCTCTTCATGCCAAGTCTTCAAAACTGGTATGTATTTAGAGCACGTCTGAATTCAGACCAGCCACATTTTTAAGTGCTCAGTAGCCACATGTAGCCAGTGGCTACTGTATTAGGCCATGTGCCTCTAGAGGCTAGACCCTCACACAGAACAGGATGTAACCGGTTATGCTCTCATTAGTTATGCATTATCCTAATGCTTCCATGCTATTAGGAAGTAGAACTAATTATCTAATGGACAATTGTGCCTTTATTTCGTACTTTTAGAGAAGTTATGTGAGTTGTATTTAATGAGCTCTAATGTCTAGGTATAAACAGGTTTTCCCAGAAGACTAAGATGCAGATTCACTGCAACTGTCCCTTCCCAAGTCACCCTGTGGGGCAGCTCATTCCAGCAGTATTGCCCCCAGTCCTCTGGCAGACACAGTGAATGTCGGCACACTAAGGCCCGAGCCCTCAAGCTCAGGAGCAGCTCTGCCTATTCCCCCCACCCCCCGCCCCCGCCACCTTGAGAGAACAGAAGCTCTAGGAGCACCTCACCTTTCTTTCTTGTCCAGCATCCCTCCCCTGCCCTGGTGTGGTTGTAATTCACATGTGATCCACCAGCATGCTCACATCCAATCATTCTACCTCACTTACGTTCTCCTATAAGAATATAACCAGCAGCCATCCTTGTAGTTTTTCTTCTCTGTATATATTAGATTCCATTGAATCACTTGTTAAGGCCAGGCTACTCTAAAGCCTTTTTCCAAAATAGTACTTTTCCCCTCTGAATGTTTGTATATAATTGAACACAATCAGGATCTTTTAAAACAAGGTATCTGTGGTTTCATCATATAGGAATATAGTGAAAGTCTATAAAATCATCAGTGGTGTACCAAGATATCCGTGGCTTTGTCATACAGGAATATAGTGAAAGTCTATGAAATCATCAGTAGTGTACCAAGCTAAAATTCATGGGTCACACATTGTTCTAAAACGTTTAAACACGTTAACTGCCTCCTCACCACATTCTCTTGTCTCCATTTTATTTATTTGTGAGACAGGGTCTTGCTTTGCAATCAAGGGTGTAGTGCAGTGGCATGATCAGAGCTCACTGCAGCCTCAGACTCCTGGGCTTAAGCAGTCCTCTCACCTCAGCCTTCCATGTAGCTACGACTACAGGCACGTGCCCGGCTAATTTTTTTATTTTTAAAATTTTTGGTAGAGACCGGGTCTCACTATATTGGCCAGGCTGATCTCAAACTCCTGGCCTCAAGCGATCCTCCTGCCTCAATCACTCAAAAAGTTCTGGGATTATAGGGGTGAGCCACCACAGCTGGCTTATCTCCATTGTATAAATGAAGAAGCTGAGGCCCAGAGAGGTTAAACTGTTTGCTCTCAGTCACACAGCAGGGAGTGGCCAGGCTAGAAACTAAACCTGGGCTATTTAACTCCAGAGCTCATACTTTTTACTTCTCATTCTTTGTACTTGTCTCACTTGTTAAACACATTTTTGTATTCTAAGAACAATATGTATTTTTTGAGTAAATAGCACATGGGAACCTTCCCAAACTTGCCCTGTTCCTCACACTGCCATAGCATTTATTATCTGGACCTCTAGTTTGCCCAGGCATCTAGTCATGTGCCCACTAGCCCTGGCTTATGTTTTCCCCATAAGCCTGCGCGGCTCCCTGGTTGTACTGTGAGCTGTCTGTTAGCAGGGACTGTGCATCAGTCACACCTCTTTTTTTATCCTCACCACCCCACCCTGCACCATGTCTAGCCCCGTTAAACATTCAACTAAGCAGTACACTTATAGACTTTGTCACCTAGGGGTACTTAAATGCGATAGCTAAAGGTGGGCTAAAGAAAGATTCCGATGACCTCATGCTGGAGAAATTGGTAATAAGAAATTGAGGGAGATATAGCAGTGTTTGCAGTGTGTGTGATTTTTTGGTCTGGCCTCATGCAGACTCAAAAGATCATACCCCTCCAAACATTGAGGTAGCCCGGCAGTCCTATAATTTGTCCACTGGTACCTCACTCCCGGTCAGTCAGGCCGAGTTACTTAGGGATACGGCCCAGGCTGGAATCCCTAGGTTTTTGTGAGAACCCCCAGAGTTAGCCCTTTGTGCCCTTATAAAGATGCAGTCCGTTCCTTGCAAATGCGAAGTCACTGGTTGTCATTTCAGCAGCATTCTCTGTGGTTTGCATTTCTTCTGTTTAGAGAATTGTGGTGTTCTGTTTTAAACCTCTTTCTAACATGCAGAAAATAATATGGTTCCCTTCTAGTGTGCCCCGCTCAGATCAGAGAGGGTAGTTCAGTTTGTCAGCCTCATCTAGATGAGTGGTGAACACAGATACTGATATTTTCAGCATTTCAGCCTTATAAAAAGTCCTTGTTCCAAAAATGATACTGTTGAAAGTGAAAGTGTATAGTGTGAATTCTGAGTGCCTGAATACCAGTAACACCTCTGCTCATTGCTATTAGAGCACATTAGCTCGAACAAACCTTTTTCTCCCTCTGTAAGTTGTTCTCTTACCTTTTTTTCTATATGGCCTCTGAGTGATTTTTTTAAGATAACAACTTTATTGAAGTCTAATTCACATCTCATACACTTTGTTCATTTAAAGTATACCATTCACGGGCGTTTAGTATGTTCATAGAGTTGTGCAACCATCACCACAATCTAATTCCATGATATTTGATCACCCTGAAAAGAAACCTAATACCCATTAGCAGTCACTACCTTTTCCCTCTCCCCAGAAACCCTGGCAACAACTAATCTACTTTCCATCTCTGGATTTGCCTGTTTTGGACATCTCACATAAATGGGATCACATAACGTGTGGTCTGTCACGACTGGCTTTTTTCACTTTGCATAATATATTCAGGGTTCATTCATGTTGTAACATGGATCAGTACTTCATGCATGTTTATGGCCAAATAATATTCCATTATATGGATATACCACATTTGAGTTTTTTCTACTTTTTGGCTATTATAAATAGTGCTGCTGTCAACATTTATGTACAAGTTTTTTTGTAGACATGTTTTCATTTCTCTTGGGCATATTCCTAGGAGTAGACTTGCCTGGGTCATGTGGTAACTCCATGCTTAACCTTTTGAAGGATTGCCAAATTATTTTCCAAAGTGCCTGCACTATTTTACTTTCCCAGGGTAGAGTGCGAGGGTTCCAGTTTCTCCACATCCTTGCCAACCCTCGTTATCTGTCTTTTTTATTTAGCCATCCCAGTGGATGTACAGGGAGGGATATCTCATTCTTGTTTTGATTTCCAACTCCCTGGTAGCCAGTGATGTTGAACATCCTTTCATGTGCTTATCAGCCATTTGTATATCTTCTTTAGAGAAATGTATGTTTAGATCCTTTGTATACTTTTTAATTTGACATTTCATCTTTTCTGAGAGTTGTGAGTTCTTTATATGCTCTAGACACAAGTCCCTTTTCAGATAAGTGATTTGCAGATGTTTCCCTCCATTTCGTGGGTTGTCTTTTGATTTTCTTGATAGTGTCTTTTGAATCACAGAAGTTTTAAACCTTGCAGAAGCACAACTTGCCTATTTTTTTCTTTTGACACTTGTGCTTTTAGTGTGATATCTTAAGAAATCATTGCCTAACCTGAAGTCTCAAAACTTTACTCCTATGTTTTCTTCTAAGAATTTTATAGTTTTAGTTATAAAACTACCATTTAGTCTGTGGCTTGTTTCATTACTTTTTATATATGGTATGGGTTGAGGTCATTATCTTATTTTGATTATGGAAGCAATACATGCTTATTGTAGAAAACCTAGATAAAGCAGAAAAACGAAAGAAAAAAATTTTTCTTGATTGTACAAGCAGAGATAAATTGTTAACTTTAATCTGTTGTCTCAGTCTTTTAAAAATGTATTTATATTTGTGTTTATATTTTCAAACATTGTACTTATTTATATATGTATATAGACATTATATACATATGTACATATTTGTGTAAGTACCTACATATAAGTACATGATATGTATATATTGTATATCTATAGTGCATATATACTTTTAAATAAGCTGCTTAACTGAAGTATTATTGGTGAATTATCACAGAGTGAACACACCTGGGTAAGCACCACCAAATAGAGAAATCGATTATACCAGCACTCCAGAAACCCCTTTTTTCCCTCCCTTCCCATCACAAACTCCTTCCTCCTCCATGTATATAGTTTTTCATTCTGCCTTTTTTAAAAGTTCATTATAGCGTGAGCATTCTCTCATGTCAGTAAAATTTCAAAAACTGATTTTTCATAGCCGCACAATATGGCATGAGCAACTGTACTGTCACTGATGTACCCACTTCCCTAGTGCGTGTCCCCAGTTTCAGCCTTCAGTTTTTCCAGAAATCCCATGAAGCATAATTTCTAGGATTTGAGCATGTTGGTGAGGTTGTTCTTTTGTTCTGAATGCACACGGAGACCTGTCTGAATGGGCGGATCTGTCTATGTCTAGCCCTGTGATTGCTGCACAATTCTCAGACAATCTGATTCGGCCGTTCCTCATCCACATCATGTCTGTGCCTGCTCTGGTGACTCATCTCAGCACAGTGACCCCTGAGGTAAGCAGGCTCTGTGAGTTCCCCCTGAAAACCCAATTCCGTTTTTGCTTTTCTTCTTAGACATTAGAAAGTAAAATGGCTTCTCTACTTATTTCCACACCTCGCTTTAAATTGTTCTTCGGGACCAGTGGCCATGATAGACACACTTGTGTTAGCATCCCAAAGAAGTGGGTTCTCGTCTATGTCCAGTTTCTTCTTGGTGTTTGCTAGCACATTCCGCATAAGCAGGGGCGATCTGCAAGTGATCAAATTCACTCTCTAGCAGGAAACTGTTCCTGGCAGTTTCTGGTTTAACGGTCTGCCATTGTTTGCAGCGCCTCACTGTTTTAGAATCCCATGACATGCTTCGTAAATTCATCATCTTTTTAAGAGACGAAGATCGATGCCGTGATGTATGTGAAAGTTTAGAAGGATGCCATACGCTTTGTCTAATGGGTGAGTATCCGTGGCTGGAATTTGATTGTGTCCTGGCCATCAAGGAAAGCACACGTATTTTGCCTGTCACTATTCTAGAGATTTAGTTGTTTTTTGTAGCAATTGGAAGTGCTTACAATAAAAAACACATATTTAGGTAGACATTTAAAATAGACGTGTCAATTAAAATCAAATGGAAAATATACCAGCCTGGCAAGCTAGTTAAGAGACTATTAATGAACATTAGATGTCAGTCTTTAGCTTCCTGGCAGTCAAGGAGAAAGTGGAAATGTGGTGAGTTGCCTGGATAATTCTCATCTCAAGGGGAAGAGAGGGAGTAGTTAGGTGGGGCTTATGTCAGAATAGCACCTGTTTTACAGTGTTTTCATTATAGATGGAAGAAAGGATTTGTGAATAGAAGCATTTGAAAACAGCAGAGGCACAGAATTCTCCTTGTCAAATTTTAGATAGAAAAAATTCTTTTTTTTTTTTTGAAGGCAGGGTCTCACTCTGTCACCCAGGCTGGACTGCGGTGGTGTTATCGTGGCTCATGCATCTTCAGCCTCCTGGGCTTGGGTGACTGTCCCACCTCAGCCTCCTGAGTAGCTGGGACTACAAGCACACGCTACCGTGGCCAACTAATTTTTGTATTTTTAGTGGAGACAGGGTTTCACCACGTTGTCCAGACTAGTCTCGGACTCCTGGGCTCGAGCAATCCACACACCTTAGCCTCTCAAAGTACGGGATATAGGCGTGAGAAAAACAGGTCTCTGGGGCTTAATTTCATGAGGAGTTTGTGGTACGAGCCTTCACATGAGTGATATTAGGTAACTGGTAAACACTGAATAACAGTGATTTCCTAGGACATTCAGATATTCTTCAAAGGTCATTTCTTATGTTGACCTTTGATTTTTAAGGTAAAATATAATATTAACATGTAATACTAATTAGCTCTTAATCACTTACCTCTGTGTGCCTGTGTGCCTGACTACTTCATCCTCATATGGGGAGTGGGAATCATCATTCCAATCTTCCAAATGAAGAAACACGTTTGAGACATGTGTTGATGGCCACGGTGCACCTTGTCTGTGGCAGAGCGGGATTTGAAGTCAGCTCGACCTGTTTCTTACCTTTGCACCACACAGCAGCCTCTGGCACTGACAGGTGCCCCTTATGTGGAAATTTCTTCCTGCACATGGGGTGTGGCTGCCTGAGCCACAGGCAGGGAGCAGGGCCAGGAGGCACCAAAGTGTCAAAGTGTCTGTCTGGGCCCATCACACTCAGCCTTCTCTCTCTGTAGGCAACCTCCTGCAGTTGGGCTCTCTCAGCCCCAGAGTGTTAGAGGAGGAGACAGATGGGTTCGTGAGTTTGCTTACTCAGATGCTGTGCTACTGTCAGAAGTACGTGTCCCAGAAGAAGTCCAACCTGACCCACTGGCATCCTGTCCTTGGCTGGTTCTCTCAATCTGTGGATTATGGGTGAGTCCCAGATGCAAATCACTGTCTTTTCTGCCTCCTCTCCCACCATCTTTTTCTTCCAGTTTGTGGTGTTTTGTTTCTTATTACAAAAATATAGTGTGTATTCCTTATATATTAATAAAGTGTGAGTAAGAACAAAAGCGGATAAAAACCAGCCCATGATCCTATAAACCAAAGAAAACTTGAGTGAACATCCTTTCAGTCTTCCTGTCTAGAAATGCTGCTCGTTTTTTGCAAAATTGAAATAATATTGTTTTGTATTTTGTTTCTTCCGTTCAGTTATGAACCACATCTGTCAATGTTTTTTCTTCTTCGCTGTCACTTTTATTGCTTGAGTAGACCACCATATTTTGGAGATGCTAAAACAAGACAAATGATTTAAAGGGAATAGAAATCACCCAAAATCCTTTTCAGGAGGTGGAACATAAATTTTAAAAAGTTTAAGAACTTAAAAACATGAGAAACGCTCGACTAGAAGAGATATCAAGTAAGGCACAGCTTCACGAATTTGAAACGTGTACCTGAGCTGAGATAAAGTGGTTTTCAGACAGGAACTAGCTCTGCTGCCCAGCCGTTTTCTTGTACACAAATCTGCCTAAGGCATGGTTTCCCTGGCAGTTACCCTTGCAGCAGAAAACTAAAGGCCAAGGAAGGAAATGCCCAAATTTGCTCTTTTTTTGTACCTGAGTGACATCCCTGGGTCCTGTCTAGTTAAAAAGACTCATTGCTAGGGAACAGCCTGCCCCAGCGTGGCACCTCAGCCTGAAGAGGATGGGGCGGAGGGGCTGAGAGTCGGGAGGCTGTGGGAGATGAGCGAGGCAGAGCAGCACCTTCACGGGCAGCCTGCTCTCCACTCCACTTCCTCTTCTTGGAGGGACTTGGACGACTTGCCTTACCTCACTTTCCTCGTCTGAAATGTGGGGATAACTTTCGAAGTCCCTTTGATAGGCCTTTCTGGAGGGATTGAATCAGATAATGCATGTAAAGCACCTACCAGCAGGCCTGGCCGTGCTCAGGAGTGGCGGCTATTAACAATATGGTGATGAGTGTGGGAACCAGTAGGGGTGTCACCTCACCTTCTTGAGCAGGAAGGTGACAGCAGATTTGAAGAATTTGAGGGGTGCTGAGTGCAGTGTGGAGTCCGGCAAGGAAGCCCTGGAAGTCAAGGAAACACTGAGGAGGTTGCCGTGTCGTCTAGATTTGGCCCCCCACCACTTGCAGGCCAGCTGTGAGTGGGGAGGCAGAGCAGCAGGTACAAGGTTGTTTTTGTCAACTGGGTGGTAGTGAGTGTCTTCAAGAAGAGTGTGACTCATGGAGCCTGGGGACCTGGGGAAAGCAGACAAGATGAAGAGTCAGTGCCCTCAACAAACCAGACCCTCAGCAATGATTTGTTAGTTCCGCTTTTTATTTTTGTAATCTTCTTTGCCGTGTTGAGTGCCAGGTCCTAGTTACAGCTCCCAGCAGAAGGCTGTTAGGAGCTGTGTGGGCTGGCCCTGGCCCTGCATCAGATGGAACTGACAGGCCCGGTGTCCTCTGCTCTCTCGTAGCCTTAACGAGTCAATGCACTTGATCACCAAACAACTGCAGTTCCTGTGGGGGGTGCCTCTGATCCGGATCTTCTTCTGTGACATCCTGAGCAAGAAGCTGCTGGAGAGCCAGGAGCCGGCCCACAAGCATCCAGCATCCCCCCAGAATGTGCTCCCAGTGAAGAGTGAGTGGCAGGAGCAGGCCTGACCCTGTAGCTCTGCTTGGCTGAAGTACAGCTCCTAATTCTTCCTGTGTAGATGTGCGCTCTGTTTGTGGAATGCTCTAACTTTGTTTTTTTGTTGTTGTAGTTCTTATTGTTAGAGACAGGATCTCACTGTCGCCCAGGCTATAGTGCAGTGGCAGGATCATAGCTCACTATAGCCTCCAACTCCTAGGCTCAGGTGATCCTCCTGCATCAGCCTCCCAAGTATGATAGCTGGGACTACAGCTATTATAGGCGGGCACTGCCATGCCTGGCTAATTTATTTTCTTTTTAATTTTTGTAGAGATGGCCTTACCATGTTGCCCAAATTTGTCTCAAATTCCTGACCTCAAGCAATCCTCCTACCTCAGCCTGCCAGAGTGCTGGCTTGACATACATGAGCTGCCACACCTGGTCTCTAGCTTGTTCCACAACAACTTTGAGGCTTCCTAGGTTACTAAGTTCATATATGGCAAAACAGAAGATCCATAGGAATAGAAAACGAGGACTGGGTATGTAGAAATAGGGGAACAAAATCAAGATTGGGTCATAAAAGCATATCCACATATGTATGTTCCATTAGGGCCACTGTGGCTCCCTGTGAACTTTCAGAAACCAACATGAAAAGGAATCTGTAAATGCTTTCTTCTAATTCTTAGAAGTAGAGCTTTTCTGAGTTCTTGAGAAAATAAATCTCCCATGTGGATTCCTTGTAAAGGAGCCACTCACTGAACCACAGGCAGGGGTAGCTGTTTAGTGGCTTTCCTATTGCGGGGTTAGTAATGGGTTCTGTGGGAAGGTTCTTATGGCACACTGATAAAAAGTATGGAAACACCACTGACACATAATTTGACAGTGTTAGCTGCTTGTGGCCGGTTTTTAGGTTCAGGATGTCTGTTCTGCTACTCAGTGTCTCGTAGCTAGCAGTGAGCATGGGCTCAGCAAATGTAACTCCAGCAGGATATCAATGGGAAGGTTGAAAACAGGTGGAATATCATTCAAAACCAGGTGTCACAACGAGAGGTTATCACACTTCACTTCCCTCTAAAGGCACGGAAAATGGAGATGCAGCCAGGGTCCCTACCTTTGCCTCTCTTCCCCTAACACAGTCCTCTGAATTTTTACCTTTGTGGGTTTTGAAATTGGGTGACTTTTTGGTATAAGAATCCCATGTAAGATTTGAATATGCCTGGCTTATTCTCAGAAATTTTTGGATATTCTGAAGAGATCTTTGGGTTATACCTAAAAACCTATTGTTAATGTTTTTCTAAATTATCCCAAAGAAATGAATTGAATGAGTTGCCCCACCGTCTGGCCCTGGCTGTACATTTGAGCTTTACTGAAATGGTCTTCCTTTTCCATGGTGGGATTTGGCAGATGGCTGAGCTTCTGCTCACATTTCTTCTTTTCTCTTTGCCAGGTCTCCTAAAGCGTGCTTTTCAAAAGTCGGCATCAGTCCGGAATATTCTCAGGCCTGTCGGGGGTAAACGGGTCGATTCTGCAGAAGTCCAGAAGGTTTGCAACATCTGTGTCCTCTACCAGACTTCGCTGACAACTCTTACACAGATCCGGCTACAGATACTCACAGGTTCGCGGTCCCCATGGCATCTTCACCTCTCACATTTGGCAGGCAGTTTGTCTTAACAAAAGTCGATATTTTTTTCTGGCTTTTTTGACTCAGAAAATAGATTCTGAAGGAGGGTGTTTTTGAGCCGTTCGTCTCAGAGGTTGGTACACCTCAGTTAAATTGCTCATGCTAACCTCAATCATAGCACTTCCATTTCATTCCTGTTTTGTGACTCTTACTTTAATTATGAAGCACAATTTACTTTTAAAAAGTTTTTCCATGCCCAGAGCTATTTGTTTAAAAAAAGATTATGTTTTCTGAGTAAAGAAACAAAAAAGATCGGGTTGCCAAAAAAAAAAGAAAACCACTTCAAATTCCACAGTCCAAACTGTACCTGAGTGTACTGCACATATAAAATATATTTAAATCAAAATATATAACACTATCCTTCCCTTTCCAGTAATCGTTTTACCATGTCACAAGTACCTCATTTTTGTTGGCTGCATAGTATCTCATCACATGGATATGCCCAACATTTTCCTTCTTAGCTTAACATGGAGGAAAGTCCTCTCTGTGTTATAACATCGTCATAACAACAATTGTTGTTATGAATTGGTCTTACAAGTACCAAAGGCCTTTGTAAACCGTGAAAGCCTTTTATTACATGAAGGATTAAGAACTTCTCTCCTGCATTTTACATTTTTTAAAATCATAAATCACTGCTTCTCTTTCACACTTGTTTATCCATTCTTCAAATGTTTATAGAGCACCCCTGTGTGCCAGGCATTGAGATTACAGAGGTGAACGAGACAGCCAAGTTCTTTGTTCTCGAGGAGATTATATTCTAGTAGTGGGGAGACCAAAAATAAGCAAGTGAAAAGGAGGTTTCATATAGTGACAGGCACTGTGAAAATGAAAATGCTGAGACATGATGTTGGCTTGGGCTACAGCAGGATTTCTCAGCCTCAGCATCATGGACGTCTTGGGCTGGCCCATTCTTTGTCATGAGGGGCTGTTTTGTGTGTTTGGGGTGTTTAGCAGCCCTGGTCCCTACTCATAGTTGCCAGTAGTACCTTCCCACCAAGCTGTGACAGCCAAACATTTCTTGAAATTTGGCATTCAGCCAGATGCCCCCTGGGAGGCAAAATCATTCCTGGTTGAAAGCCACTGGCCTTGTGTAGTAGCAATGGAGATTAAGGCAGGAGGATTTAGATTTGTTTTAGAGGTAGAAGCTATGGTTCTTACTGGTAGGTTGGATTTGAGAGCATGAGGACTAAAGATTTTAAAGAAGATACCAGCTTGTTGGCCCAACCACCTGTGTGGATGGTAGTGCCGTTCACTGAGCTGAGGAAGACCAGGGCCTGTTGTGGGGGAGTCTGTTGTGCTGTGGCAGTGACAAGGGAAAGGGGCCTGCTGGGCATGCTGGCAGAGGTGACACTCTGGGAGCCATCAGCCGAGGGCTGGAGTGTAAAGCCATGGGCTTACAGCCATGGGCAGGTTGAGCAGGGGGAGGAGAGACTATACCTGGGGCAAGACCATACCTGGGGCACCCCAGCATCTATCTTGAGTGAGAGGATTTTGAGGTTATGGTTTGTGTCCAGCTTTTTAAATGAGCTCACATCGAAGCTTATTTTCCCAAGTGAGAGAATCCAAATATAGATTTTTTAGTCAACTTGAAAATATACACTTTAAGGATGAATATAAGCTAAAGTATATACTTGATATTCAGTCTATTTGTTTAGTACTATGCATCTTAAATTAGATTATAGGAAATAACACTTGTTTTTAAAATACTGCTGTTTTTCTACTCACAACTTAGGAAGTATCTGTTCGTGCCCCTCACACACATCTGACAGCCCTGGCGCCGCTGTTGGTCTGTCTGCTATTGCTCTGTCAGGCCCAGCGTCCCCATCTCTAAGTCGCTTGATGTGCAGCCCCTGTTGAATCAGTGTGGCGCTGTGAGCATTCTAGTCTATGCTGCATGAATCCTTTGCACAGAACTCGAGGACACTTGCTTTTCTTCTTTGTCCTGTAGGACTATGTTTGTGATCTCCACAGTGTAACTATTTCCTCTGTTTCTTTTTTAACCTGTTTTTGAATTGTGAGATTTTTACATTCTTGGGTGTGTTTGATATAACATGGGCAGTTGAAAGACTAGTCATAAGGAGGCACCTATGTCATCACCAACAGATCAAGAAAGTCTTGCTTCTTAAACGTTTCTTTATAACCACATCCTCCTACCCTTGAAAATGTGAGGTCTAACCTCGAGCCATAGTCACTAAATGGATACAATTCTTGGCCTCCTTTAGAATTCCTTCAGTTCACCCTCTAAGCATCCTTCAGTAGCACTGATGGAATTCCCAATCCTAACCCTGGCTAATATACCTTCCCCAAACAGTTCTTTATTCAAAACTAAATAATTCAGAGAGTGCCTTATAGGATGAGAGGTATTATAAGGGCTCAAATACAAGGCGACTTTGCTTTTCTGAGGAACACACCGTACTGTGTATTCAGTGACACATGGCATTTCAGATCCAGCCTTTCTAAGTCGGTAGCTGCATTATCATACGTTAACTCTACCAGTGATGCGGCTGTGTGTCTGAGGTCTTGTAGCCATAGGAAGCAAACTTAGAAAGCCCTCTGTGTTCCCTTTTGCCTCCTCAGGGTTCCGTTTTTTGTGTATTTCAGAGCATCCTAGCACAGTCATTCACTGCATTTCCACTTTCAACATAAGTAGAATAATAGAGGTAGATGGGGGAAGCTTTGCCAAAGGTAGTGAACCTGCAAGATGGTTTAAGGCAGGGGTCAGCGGACTACCGTGTGGGGGCCAAATGCAGCCCACTACGTGCTTTTGTTAGAACAGAGCTGAATCTGTTTCTTTACACATTGTCTGTGGCCGCTTTTGGGCTGTAGAGGTAGCACTGAGTAGTTGTAACAGTGTTAAACTAAATTTGGCCTGAGGATGCCTCCATATTTGAGTCCTTAGGTAAGGAACTGCAGCCCAACTTAGTATGTAAACTGACTAGAAGTCTGACTTAGGAGATTTCAGTATTTTTGTAACAAATAGCTGTCAATCACAGCAGCCAAGCTTCAGTCAATCACAGGCAGCCGTCTAGTCAGACTATTTTCAAATAAGGCAAAGCCGAGATGTAACCAGTCAAGCTGTCTCTGTACCTCACTTTGGTTTTGGCCCTAAGTGTTGCCTGCCCAGAATATGGACTGGAGCTGTCTGAACCTCTTCTGGTTCCGAGGCCTGCCTGATTGATTGATTTTTGCTGAAACTCAGCTAGATTTAATTTAACAGCAGAGACTTTCTGGCGCACAGTGCCTAAAAATATTTACTCTTTGACTGTTTTCCGAAACAAATCGCTGATCCCTGATTTAAAGCATAAATGCTAAGTCAGACCTGAGTTCTATTCCTGGCTCTGACACATAGGCTGTGTGATTTGGGGCCAATTATTAACCTCTCTGCTTCAGTTTCCTCCTTTATAAGATGGGGACAATATGGGGCTCCAGAAAGTGGAAAGCAAACAGTACATACAGAGGGCTTAGAATGGTGCCTGGCACATTGTCAGCACCCACTAACTACTGGCCCTTATCATTGTTACTCTCATGGTGACAATGCTTTTCTCAGTAATCCCACCTTCTTCTCACAGACATTACATGTTCATGAATAGGTTTAAGTGTTTTGTTTTCCTACTGGATAGGAGAAATAATAGACCAGGTGGAGTCCCAACCTAAAGCTTGGGTTTCTCTGTCTTTTTTCCAGGTCTCACTTACCTTGATGACCTGCTGCCCAAACTGTGGGCATTTATCTGTGAGCTCGGGCCCCATGGAGGGTTAAAGCTCTTCTTGGAATGCCTGAACAATGACACTGAAGAGTCCAAGCAACTCTTATCCATGCTGATGCTGTTCTGTGACTGTTCGCGGCACCTCATCACGTAGGTTGACTGCTGTGGGACTGAATTCCTTTCCTAGAATATGGAGAGACTAAATACAGTGTCAGTGAGGAAGTCATTGCTAATGTGATTACTGCAAACATTTGGACCTGTGCGGGAGGGCATCGGAAGAACTAGGCATTTACCAAGTAAGCAGCGTACAGTAAACATTCAGCAGTTTTTAGGGTGGGGCCCTGGGAGTTAAAAGTTCCCATCCTTTCAGGGAAGCTGGTCAGTACCACTGGGTGTGGCTTGGGGGTCTCCCGGCGATGGGTTTAGAGCATGGCTCAGCCATTTATTCACTGTGCTGGCTAGATTCCTGGAATATTCAGTGTCAGAGAGCCAGGGTACAGATCCTTGCCAAGTAGGTCTTGAGAAACCCTGAGCAAGGGATCAAATATCCAACCTCTCTGAGACTCAGTTGACTCATCTGTAAATGGGAATAACAATAGCACGTACCTTTTAGGCACATAGTAGGGATTAAAAGAGATAATTAATCCAAAGTACTTAGCACAGTCCTTGGCACATAGGATGAGTTCAATACTTGTTGGCTCTTATTATTACCAAGGCAACCCTGAGCAAGTTTCTTAACCTTCTTGAGTCTGTTTCCTTATGAGAATAGAGAGAATATTCCAATCCAATAGAGGGTAAGTGAGAAAGAAAAGAGCATCAAATACTTAATGCAGTGCCTGGCACAGAGTGGGAGATTAACAAACGCTAGTCCCATTTAGTTCCTTTGTTTTTTAAGCTTGTACATCTCCTTGTATGTTTGGTATTATTTTCATTCCACCTTTTCCCAAAAGGTTGGTGAAGAATTATAGGATAGAATGGACCTCAGGTAATTATGTTCAGGCTGGAAGACATTATCAGGAGAGGATCAGGGACATGCAGGTGGCAGGTTGGCTGAGTATCATGGAGGAACTCCCTGAGCAGTTGGAGGCAAGAGCAGGGGTCTAGTTGCGGGTGAAGTCTTCCTTAATCTCTGGATAAGGGGTAAGCCAAGAGTGAATCTTATTCTAGCATATGGAGCAGCGTTAGGAAATGCTCAGATAGAGCTATGTCTTAAATGATTCATTTATTCATATCTCCTTTCAAACATTCACTCATTTACTTACAAATGCTTACCAGGTACCTGCTAAGTGTAACTAGTATCTATCTTAGATATGGAATAAGATTCTTAAATGATTGATTTATTCATATAGTCTTTCAAACATTTATTCATTTACTCACAAATGCTTACCAAGTACCTACTAAGTGTCACTAGTATCTGTCTTAGATATGGAATAAGATTTGACAGCTTTCCTCGGTAAACACCAACTCTCAGTCAAGGTTCCCTGATAGTCAGGCATGAATAAGGAAGGCATAAATTCAGGTGTAAATTAAGAAAGTGGCACAGTCAGATCCTTATGAATAAGAAAAATAAAGAGTACAGATTTTTTCTTAATTGTATTTTTTAATTTTTTACTATGGTCAATTTCACCCTAATGGAAAGTAGAAAGAATAATCTAATGAACCCTCATGTGCCCATTGTCAGCTTCAACAGTACCAACTCACAGCCAGTTTTGCTCCATCCAGACGCCCACCTGCTCTTCTCTCCCGCATTATTTTGAAGCAAATCCTAGATGTCATATCATTTTCTCTTATTTTATTTTACTTTAAGTTCTGGGATACATGTGCTGAACTTATGTAGGTATACATGTGCCATGGTAGTTTGCTGCACCTGTCACCTGGTCATCTAGGTTTTAAGCTCCGCATGCATTAGGTATTTGTCCTAAGGCGCTCTCTCCCATTTCCCCCCACCCCCTGATGATATTATATCATTTTTTTCTGTAGATTTTACAGTAAGTATCTCTGAAAGATAAAGCTTATTTCTCAACCTTGTTTATTTTGTCCGTTAAGCAATACAGATCTCTTTTTTTTCTCTTCCCCTTTTTTCAGTGTGGAATTCTGAGTAATTTTCTCTCTGATTTAGGATCCTTGATGACATTGAAGTTTATGAAGAACAGATTTCATTCAAATTGGAAGAGCTCGTCACCATCTCCTCTTTCCTGAATTCCTTTGTGTTTAAGATGATCTGGGATGGAATTGTAGGTAAGATAAAAGGTGTCTGCTGTGTTTTAGTCGATGCTACACCCAGGGAGGCCGAAGAGTCTGTAGCATCAACTGATTCTCAGTTCTCTTGTCTATCCAAGTTAATAGAAGGTGCACATTTCTTCCCATAATTGGAAGTTTTCTTTCTTCACTCTCTGTCTGTGACCTCTTAAGATAGTGGTATGGTTATAGAAGTCTTGCTTTCCCAGACTTCCTTCAGGATTTGCATGTATGTGTCAAGGATTGTTAATGATGATTAATTTTGCCCTGAATCCCCTGTTGATTCTTCCAGTTGATTTCCATGAAGGTAAAACACGTGCCAGTTCCCACTTGAGATGAGAGTCCACCTCCTGAAATGTCTCCAGTTGTTCAGGACAAAGCTCCTTAGACTAAAAAGGCCCTTCGGATGGCACACTAGTGGGAGGCAGCATGAGTGATTTTGTCTGAGAGGCACTCAGGCCCTGCAGACACTTAGCACGTACCCAGGGTGCCTTTTAATTCCTTTGGCTCCACGTCTGATTCAGAGCAAGGGAGATCAAGGACTTGATGACGACTGCAGAAGATGAGAGCTATCCTCCCCCTGCTCTCTGGCTCTGACTCCTCCTCTGTGAGCGTGACTTTCCCGTTTGTTTGCCCCACAGAGAACGCCAAGGGCGAGACCTTGGAGCTGTTCCAGTCCGTCCACGGGTGGCTGATGGTGCTGTACGAGCGGGACTGCCGGCGGCGCTTTGCCCCTGAGGACCACTGGCTGCGAAAGTAAGCTCCGGGGGTGAGGAGGGCTCCATGGAAGCCAGTCTGCTCTGGCACACTGCCCAGTGCTCAGCGCTCACGTTCTAGGGCAGAGAGGACTTTTTCCCCCTGCCGTATTTTGTCTGCCCATGTGTGTAAAGAGAGCTGCTTTCCCTATGAAGCACCTATCAGGACACTTCTGTTAAGAGATGTTTACATCAAATATGACTAAAATTAATTAAGGGCAACAGAGCCAGCTTATATTTAACATATATTTCTCATCCAGACTGGAAAGAGGTCTTTCAACTGAGCTGAGCAACAGACATGCGACTTAAAAGGCAGTTTTTATCAGCAGAATTACCGGGGTAAAAACTACTTTTCAGTGTTTTGGAGGGTAATGGGCCGGGGGAAATCCTCCCATCATGACCAAACATAGGCACATGTCCACGTTTTTATCAGTGAGCTCAAGTTTTATGCAACTGCCAAAGCTGTGGCACTAGAGCAGGGACTGGCACCCTTTCTCTGTAAAGGGCCAGACGCTGTTAGGCTTTGTGGACCAGACAGTCTCTGTTGTAGCTACTCAGCTCTGCTCTTGTAGCACAAAAGCAGCCATAGGCTATACATGTATGAATGAGTATGGACGCGTTCCCATCCGACTCTTCAGAAACAGGCAGCAGGCTGCATGTGGCCGACATGGTGTCATTGCCCAGCCTCGCACTAGAGGGTGGTTTCCTTCTTTTAATTCTCCCAAACCCATGTCTTTTTCTCAAGGGATCTCAAGCCTAGCGTGCTCTTCCAAGAACTTGACAGGGACAGAAAACGGGCACAGCTGATCCTGCAGTACATCCCGCATGTCATTCCTCACAAAAACGTGAGTTGCATTCAGAGCTGGGCCCCTGATGCGTCTTTCTGTTCCCCCACGTGGTTCCTGCCTTTCCATCCTTGCTACAGCAGTTGGAGGTGACTAGGTAGGATCATTCATTCGGTGCATGGGAACAGTGGTTGCTATTGCTCTGTGGCAGGGGTTACACTAAGTGCTGGGGTACAGAGCTGGAGAAGACAGTGTGAACTGGTGATCCTGGTAGAGTGGCAGCCCAGGTTCAGGGATCTGACCAGCTGGAGGGAGGGGAAGGGGACGGGAAAGGGTCCCACAGGCAAAAGTGGACGGCGTTTAAATGCCGAGTGAGATAGGAGGAGGTGCTGTTGGAGAGCCAAACACGCAGTCTGGCAACAGAGAATAGAAAGGATGTGGTCCAGAGAGGAGGCCGAGGAGGGTGGTGGGAGCTAGAGCGGGAGGGCCTTAGAAACCCGGGCTGGAAGCAGGGGCTTTATGCAAAGCCACCGGAGGGCTGGAAGCTTAGGAGGCACCTGGTCAGAGCCATCCTTCAGGAAGGTCATCCTGGCTGCAGCGTGGAGGGTTGGCTAGAGGCGCGGGTGTTAAAGCAAGCTGCCCTGCACTAGAGTGGGCCCTGGGAGTCGAAAGATGACCGAGTCAACAGATTTTTAAGGAGGCCTCAGAGAATGGTCACATCCCGATCAGAAGGAAAGAAGGAATTCAGGTGATGCTGAGGTGTCTGGCTTGGGTGCTTTGGGGGTTGTTTCCTGTGGTAAAAGCACAGGTAAGAGCAGGACTGGGACATGGTGGCGAGTTCAGCATGAAGCAAGTAGGATGTGAGGTGTCTGTGGCTCCTGGAAGCCACTGGACAGGGGGTCTGGCGTTCAGGAGGGAGGAGCCTGTGTGGCGAGAGTACCCAAATCTCCTGACTGCCCCCATGGACTGGGTGAGGCAGTCAAAGGGTCAGACAGAGTGAGAACTCCAGGCCACTGAGACAGAGCCCTGCAGGACCCATCCCACAGAGGGCCAGCAGAAGGAGGGAAACCAGGAGAGCGCCGCACACTCAGGGGATGAGAGAGATTCGGGGAGGGTCAGGCTGTGGCAGGAGCATCCAGGAAATGAGGGTGGCAAGCATGGCTCACGTCCGTCCCTGATGAGTTTCAGTCACTCTGGAAATGTACAGTGCTGTGACAACACTCTGCTCCTCTCAGAAGAGACTTCTAGGAGTCTAGGTTGTGTCCTTTATTTTTCTTGTGTTCTATTTTCTTTTTCTTTTTTTAAAGAAGTAGACATATTTTTAGAAAAGAGTGTGAATCACATTTTTGTAAATCTCACTTTTCAGAGATATTTCATCCTCACTGTTCCCTGATACGGTTCTGTCCTTGATTTAAATACTTATGGTTACTATTCTTTCCCCTCAAGCGGTGATATGCAAACGATATGGCTGTTTAAATTCTTACTGTACTTGGCAAACTCTCAGAAGTGAAGTGCCTTATGGCAATTACTTAATCAAATGTACCCTCCTCGAGGGGAGCCCCTGCTATGATGTCCCTGACCTTGCTTCTAATAGAACATACACAGCTTTGAAACGCAGGCCATTCTGTGGCTTTACTTTTCCAAAAGATGGAACATTCTTCCTCATCATGAACTGTGCTTCTCTGTAACTTCTACCCTTTGGTTCTTGAATAACCCCTAAAAGGGACTTCTCTTAGTTTCTGTGACCTGCTGGCAGCTCCTGTTTGCATCTGAGTCTGTGTTTTCCAGGTGTAGCATCCTTAGCCTCTCCACCTCATCTTTGTTTGATATAGGCTCCAGCCTTCCTCTCCGGGGCCTCATCTGGTTTTGTGGTGTCTGGTTGAAAATGCAGCCCCTCATCCTGGACCTATGTGTCTATGAAATCACCCTGACCTTAGCATTCCCATAGCACGTGGTCTAGACTCTCCACTGTGTGTATTGTGATTCACGTGCGCTGTGGCCACCGGAGGCGCTGCACGATATTTTAGATTTTCGAGGGAAACACAGTGAGAGGCACCACATGAACTACTAGGTCAGGGTAGTTCGTGGTTTCAGCATCAGATTGCACTACATTCTTTTTAATGATGTTTGCAAAGCTGGCTTTTAAGAACGAAATAAAAGTATTTTATACTTCAAAGTATGTGCATTTGCAAAATACAGCAACTAAGTTTTTAGGACATAAATATTTGGGACCCAACTACCTAGTAAACAGGATTGCCAGGGATTTCTTTTGCCCTGGGAGTGCATGGAAAAAGTTACTGTGATGATAGAGGTACTGTGAATAAGAAAGTTTGGGAACCACTGAGATAAATTGGAATGACTTTTAAGTCCAGGGTATATGCTAATCCTCACAATTTTTTTTTTTCCTTTTGGGAATTTTGCTTATGATTGTCATCAATATGGTTTGTCCTTAGTTCATAAAATTTCCTCTCGGGAAAATGGGGCCCTCCTCATCTCCTGACCCTTCTGCTCTGTGATTGCAGGTCATGGGGAGTATCTAAGGCTTGGTGTGTTCAGAGCAGCTAGGCTGTCCTGTTGCTTCCCCCCATTTCAGGCTTCAAGCTCCTTTTAATGGTGTGTGTGCCACCTTCTGCCGTTGAAATATTCTTGCTGGAACTCACAGGAGGGTAACAAGCTCTCTCTGCTCTGTTACCATTATGCTATCTCCCCTGAATGATGAACCTCTTCCTTGTTCTCAATTTCACTATAATGCCTTTCTTGTTTTCCTTAACATTTGTTGGAGCCTCAGCTCTGCCTGGCTCACACACACAGCACTTCATTTTCCGCACCCTCTTACGTTGCTTTACCTGTTTATGTGTGGCTCACCCCCTGGCTGGCCCTTAAGGCCTTTCTGCCTTTTGTTTCCACCCAGAAGTCCTAAGTGGTGTGTGGTAGGGCAGAAGCTGTGTAGTATGAGGGCTGTGTGTGAGCTTTGGATTTCATTCCGGCCTGCTGCCCGCCAGCTGTGTAGCCTTGGATGAGTAAGGTCTTCATCTGTAGAAGGGGGATAATGATCCATACCTAGCTATCCACTGCAGTCTCTGAGGTTGCCTAGCCCTTGCAGCCTGGATAAGCTTGCCTCAGACCTTCTTCTATGCCCCGTAGGAATCCAGAGCCCTTTCCAGGCTTTCTATGGTCACTTCTGTCTCTTTAGTCCGGTTTTGGTGCCTTCTGCGATCTCCGCCTCATACTGGATTGACCCAGATGTAACTCACGTTCCACCTGTGTATCACCAAACAGCACCCCTTCAGGTGGTCATGCCAAAGATTGAGGGTCGTAGGAAGTAGTTGTGTCACATACTACATGGCTCCACATGACTTAAACACCTGTTCTCAAAAGGCCTACAGTTCCCCTGCCATGGAGGGGAGAAGCAGGAGCACCCTTCATCTGTATCACCAGCGTCCCCCCCTGTGTCCCCAAGCTGTTCCCTCCCTTCCACATGGTCCGGGAACCTCTCAGTGCTTTTGGTTCTACTCAGCAGGTCAGTCCTCTTAGGTCTAGACCTGTCATCCAATCTCATTGAGATGCTTCACTGAACAGTAGTTCCTCCACCGAGTACCATTCCCTTTCTTCTTAAGGGATTGTTGGTCATTGCTTTTTTTGTTACAACCATGTTTGCCTAATAGAATTAACATAATTAAATGAAAATGTGCTAGTCCCCCCCATATAGTTATTTCCTGTTGTTGTTGCTATTATTAAGGTTGTTACTGTTCTTGTATTTAATAAAGCTCTTGACTTTGGGGGAGATTCCCATTTTTAAAAAAACAGCTGTGGTTGGATTTATGTATTCATTCCGCTGACTTGATTTAAATTTATTAGGGTGCTAATTTTCAAGCCCAGGATGAGGCAAAGAGTCGTGCTCTTCTGAAGGGGCTTAGCAGAATCTTAAGAATAAGGAAAGAGGGTTCTTTTCAAGCAGTAATTGAGAAATATTACTGGTGGGCTTGAAGGCAAAGAGGAGGCAGATTGAAAGATCAGGGAGCTTTATACTATAGAGTCATTTAAAAATTTTCTGACATTGGGAAAAGTTATCTTTGAATTGTTTTTGTTCTTAGAATTCATAATATTGATACCGTTTAAAGCAGGCACAGCTAGATAAAGAAGGCTCTCTAACTTGTTCTGCCACCAAGTTGTTATAGTGGATTATTGACTGAATGAGGAAGATTTTCTTTTTTTTTTTTTTTTTTTTTTGTTTGTTTGTTTGTTTATTTGAGACAGAGTCGGGCTCTGTCACGCAGGCTAGAGTGCAGTGGTGCGATCTTGGCTCACTGCAACCTCTGTCTCCTGGGTTCAAGCAATTTTCCTGCCTCAGCCTCCCAAGTAGCTAGGATTACAGGAGCATGCCGCCACACCCAGCTAATTTTTGTAATTTGTATTTAGTAGAGACAGGGTTTCACCATATTGGCCAGGCTGGTCTTGAACTCCCGACCTCACCCACCTCAGCGATCCAAAGTGTTGGGATTACAGGCTTGAGCCACCACGCCCAGCCTTGAGGAGAATTTTCTTGTGGTCCCTTCCTAATTGGACTCTAGCTGCAGCCAGACCGGTCTTTTTGGAACGTTTCTTCCTTGACATGTACTCAGCTATATTTCTAATTCCCACAAATGTTCCAGGGAATGTTTCTGTTCTCACAAGACACTTCTGACCAATAGCACATGTTAAGGCATCCCATTCTGCTTGCATCTCATCTAACTTCAGTTTCAGTCATTTTTGCAGGGTGTATTATAGAATTGTCAGTTGCTGACACTGTTTTCTGGTCCCGCCTTTGTTCATTTTAGAGAGTTCTCCTTTTTCGAACCATGGTTACCAAGGAGAAGGAGAAACTGGGGCTAGTGGAAACCAGCTCTGCCTCCCCACACGTCACTCACATCACCATCCGCCGGTCCAGGATGTTGGAGGTGAGTGTGAAGCCTGTGGAATCCACCACAAGGCGGTGTGCTCTACAGCATGGAGGCTCTTTAGTGGACAGTCTGTGGCCTTTGAACTGCTCCTGTTACTCCTCATTCTGAAATCAAGGCTCTCGGAGCCAGAAAAGGGTCATGTGTCCCGTGGACTACTCTGAATAGCTGCTTGATTAAACATGTTCTCCATGCTGGAGACCCAGCAGTGTCTTCCTTTACCCCATAAGTGTCCCTGGGCTAGAGCATCAACCTCTTCATGTCTCTTTGAAACGAGGACAGGAGCTGCCAGCCACAGCGGCTGCACTGACATAGGTCTATGCAAAATCCATTTGTCCCAGCAGGCCCTTTTCCCAGACTCAACTGTGAATGTAGTGTAAGTGGAGTGGAAGTGTTAACATTTACTGAGTTATGTAGAGAAATGTATTTATCATAGAGCCAGGAGTTCTTTGTAGACAGAAACTTATAAGATACCGCTGAAGTGGCCCACCTGAGCTAAACCTGTTTTCTGGGTCTCCCACTATACAGCAACTCTATGTAAATTAGATATAGCTACCCAGTTCTCATGTGTCAGAAAATTGGTATAATGCATTGATGGTCAGAGTCACAAGACCCTGACTCCAGTCTGCTGGAACATGGTTGTCATCAACTTCTCTACCTACGGTGTCTGTGCTGCCCATGCCACAGCCTCTGCAGGGCTTGTATAGTGCACAGCCTACCCACACATGCTCATCTTGCCAGCAGTGGAATCGGTAACTGAGCCACAGTCCGCATTCCCTAGAGAGGCTTGGCTTGATTTATTTGCTGTGTTTGCACTTGAGACCTTTTTCTCACACTCCAGCTGCAGTTCCTCATGAGCACGTCCTGCAGTGCAGGACAGTCATGGGATCCCCTGACAGCATGTGGCCAGATAGCCGCTCCCAGCGGCAGATGGCTTTGGGCAGCAGCTGTTCCTCCTCACGCGGGTTCACTTTCCCCCGCGGGGCATCGCAATGTGTTTGTGTCACTCCTTACTGGAAAGCTTGTTTGAGTGCCCCCGGCCACTGGTGATCCACCCGAGAGCTGCTGGAAAGGCCGCGTGTGCTGAACACTGGATGTTTCTGAGGTTCTTAAAGGTAGGAACAAGGAATTGAAGTGCCCACTGGGCCCTGCAGGCCACGTGAGCGAGTCAGGCTGGCTGAGGGGTCTCAGTGCAGGAGCGTTCTGTCTGCATGCTAGACATAGAAATAATCTCCACTTCTGCTGCGCCCTCCTGTCCTTCTTGAAACAGCCCTCTTGGGGTGTGTACCTCTACTTGAGAAGAACAGCCCCCATGAGTGAGTTGATAAATGACAGCTGACACCCAGCCTCAGTGTTGGGGAGCACGTGGCTCCCCAGAAGAGGCCACCACCACTCAGCTCCTCCAGACCCTCCATGTGGCGAGGTGTGCTCCATAATGCTCTGAGTTTTCAAGAGAAGGCCAAATTCAGATCTTCCATGTTGTGAACTAACTGAACTCTGTAGAGTGCTTAGAAAATCAGGTAACACCTGTCTTTCCACCAAATTCAAGTTGTGGGTCACCCATTTGCAATCTCTGCTTTTGACTCAGAAAAAGCCCAGTTGTGTGGTAGAAACTCCCTTTCCAGCACTTTCCTGAGCAGACCTAGATGCACCTCCCCTGTCTCTAGAAGTCCTGAGCCTCACCACCCATCATGCCCACCCAGATATGGCCAGCACCCACCCACAGGAAGAGTCTGGAGTGGTGTAGATTGCAGTGTCTCCTGAGAGTGGCAGAATCCCCTAACTCCCTCCACAAATGTCATTGCTTACCAGAATTCACTTGACAACCCAGTTACTCTGGGCCTACTTTTTAAAACACATCCCTCAGGGATGGCAAAAGAGATGTCTGTCTTAGGTTTTAGGCAAAGTCTCTTTTCCTCTTTACCTTCCATTGGAGAAGGGGAGAGGCTGGTTCATTGTTACCCCAGTTCTTGTAATCTGGTGGTTTGGTTATGAGAATATGAGCGCCCAGGGGCCTTTGCTGGGTTTGGACACAAGGGGGCGTCAGTAAGCTGATCTCAGGCTCATGCTCTCCTGGGCTTTAATTGTTTCGTTTTCATGGTTTGTATTGTGGGCCATGCTTCTGTATTAGACTTCCAGGTATTAAAGTCCTGCAGGAAGGCTCTCCTTCCCAGAGGGTGAGTTTGGGCTGGAACTCTAGCATTCATAACTGGAAGGATCCTCAACATACTCCTATCCAGCCCTTTCCCCTGTCCCTGTCAAAGGCAGAACTGAGGCTGGAGAAGTTCAAACAGTCAAGGTCACTTGGATGTCAGTGACAGAGCTGGTCCTGCAAGCTAGGCATCCCTTTCCTAGCTCAGTATTCCCTGTGTCTCTACGTTGAGATGCGGTGGAGAAGAGGAACGCTGACTCACATTCACCTCCCAAGAGGCACGGATATAATCCTCGCACATCCACGCCAGTTCCCAGAGGGCAGGATGTGTATCACGAGAGGCAGTCCCCCTCAACTTTTTAATGAAGAGGCTGATGTGGAGCTAATCAAGCAAGACTGAGATTTGAATCCTTGGGCTAGGCCATGTGCCGCGTGCTTTCACACTTCCTGTCCCATTTCATCCACATAACCACGGACGTATCTACTAATCATATGAAGGCTGAGGAGGCATAGTTTTAAAGCAGGATGGAGGAACTCCTGCAGGCAGACGGGAGCTTGTTGGAATCCTCCATCCGTCCTCATCTCAGTGCCAAGATAATTATCTTAAATTTAGGCAGAATGGCTTACATGCTGTTATAGCTGCATGGTAACTTCCTGTTTCTCCCGTTTTTCATGTAACTTAATGATTCTCAACTTTATGTACATAAAAAAGTCCTCAGGTTTGGGTACACAAAACTATGCTCCTGTTCTCACAGGTGACTTAGGGATCTTGAGAGGTAATTTTTTCTTTGCTCACTAACTTTGGAGCCTAACCCCTGAATAAGATTCAGGGGTACCATAAGGTGATCCTTTAGGGATCACTGAGCATGGCGGGAAGGCAGCAAGGATTCCCCAGAACAGGTCTCCCCATACGGGCATACTGCTCATTTGCGTTGTGAGGAGGGGACCAGGCAGGAGCTGAGTGGATGCCACAGAGATGGTCTCTCTAACCTTGGCAAGACATGTGACAGTGTTACGGTTGTAGCTGAAAGGGAGAGATGTGGCATGGCCTTCACAGGACAGCAGGGTTGCTTGGTGACTCTCCGTCACAGCATCTGAAGACATCGGTTTCACCTGGTGATGGGGCCTCTCAAGTGGGGCCAGCAGACTCTTCCCTGGGCCCTGTGCTGTTCAGTGCTGTTCGTAGTCACTGTCACTGCTCTGGAGGTAAAACCTCAGCACTCCAAGTACTACAAATGCATTAGACAATAGAACCAGAAGCCAGGAAGGCCTCGACAGATAAGAATCACGAGACAAACCAAACAGATGATTTAGTAGAACTCAGAAGTTGTGTGCTAGGGGCCATGTGTGTTGCGGTCTGGATAGAGAAGATGGGCTGAATGGCTGTGTCTTGAGAGAGCTGACCACCAGCCCCAGGTCCAGACCCAACACTACCCCCACATCTTGGCCTCTGCTCCCTGCCTTGGTCCCTGTCATCCACCTGCTTTGCTGCCAATAGAAAGATCTTTCTAAGAAGGTCAGCCCTGTTACTCTTTGCCTAAAACCTTCTGCGGCTCCCGTCACCCTCAGGATGGCTCACAGGTGCTTCATGATTGGGAAGGAAGCAGGAGATGAGGGTGATGGGTAATTCTTTTCATTGTATAGTGTTCTGTAGGTTTGATTTGTTTTTTGTTTTTTGCTTTGTTTTTTACCATGAGCTAAAGATACTCTTAGCATGGAAAGAGAGAGAGAGAAAGAAATGCGTCTTGTCCCAGTTTCTTTCATCTTTTGTCTGACGGCCAGGAGCTTGTCATGACTCATTTTGTCTGATTTCCCCGTCTCCCCGGTCTGTCCCCTTGAGGTCAGTCTCTCCCTTTGCCAAGGAGTGATACAGCCACATCCCCAAATGAATCTTTTAATCAGCGCTCATCCAAAAACAGGTGAGAACGGCTCCTGTCATGCACCCACGTGTCATGATTTGCACTTTTGGTAATGATTGTGGAAGAGCTTCCCACAGAGGAGAGGGAACCCCGAATTGTGCAGAAGACTCTGGGGTCCAAATGGGCTATCATCTGCTCTTGGCAGGACGGCTATGAGCAGCTTCGCCAGCTCTCTCAGCATGCAATGAAGGGAGTCATCCGGGTGAAGTTTGTCAATGACCTCGGGGTGGACGAAGCAGGCATTGATCAAGATGGCGTTTTCAAGGAGTTCTTGGAAGAGATCATCAAGAGAGTGTTTGACCCCGCGCTCAATCTGTTCAAGGTATTTAAAGGGGAGGGACAGTGGGGTTGACAGCAGCCAGATTTGAGAAGTGAAAAGCTTGGCTTGCTCCTTGCAAGGTACTTGACCTCTGCCCCTCCCTGCCTTTTTGCCTTGCAGACAACCAGTGGGGATGAGAGGCTGTACCCCTCACCCACATCCTACATCCACGAGAATTACCTGCAGCTCTTTGAGTTTGTGGGGAAGATGCTGGGGAAGGCTGTATATGAGGTAGGCACATGAGAAACAGAAGTGTAAAATAAAATGTTAGTGGTACCATGGGCTTTTTCATACACATGTATGTGATCAGGCTTGGCCATGTAAACTGTCACTAGGGTGCAAGCGAGGACAGGGACAGGAGCCAAGGTTTATTGTACACCAGTGCTAGGTACTTTGCCCATGGCATCTCATCTCATCCACCCAGTCCTGTGATGGAGCTGCTGCTGTCCTGGCTTTTTAAGGATGGGAGACCTGAGGCTTTGAGGAGTCACTGTCCAGAGTCTTGTTGCTAATTAAGTGGTAGAGGCAGAATTTGAGCCCGTACCGGCCCAAGTCCTAAGCTAGCCCTGTCTCCTGAAGCATGAGGAGTGGCGTGCAGAGCCAGATGGCCACACAGAGGCTGGGGCCCCATTGTAGGAGGGCAGCATTTTGTGGAGTGTGATAATGTTAAAACCTGCTGTTTGAGTGAGTGCTTCCCAGCCATGGCAACCCGTCAAGACCAGCTGTTTCTAGTCAGCTGTGTGGCACCGTGCCTTCAAGTTCCCTTAGTTTTTAAGCCCGTTTCTCTCATAGCAAGGTGGAGATAAGAAAAACCAGGTTCCTGGGTTGCCGTTGATGGTAAGTGAGGAGGGCCTCCTATGGTGCCCAGCAGCTGCTTACCCTAGGTGGATCGGAGCAGTCATCCTCACCTTACTAAGAGGAAGTGAGTCTGGGTTTCCACTCTGGCCTCATGGGGTCAGGGCGACGTGGAGGCCCACACAACTCCTGCTCCCTGTCCATTGAAAACGGAGGCAGGACCACCTTGAGGGGAAAGTCACCGCCTCTTCCTGGGGAGAGTTCTGCTTCCCATGGAGAAAGAAAGTGGCAGCACGAGCTCAGCCAGGCCGTATGGCCTTCGTAGTGGGCTCCAGAGCTGCAGGGACCTTCCCCGGGGCCCAGGCTCTGCTGAGCTCCTGGCCCAGGCACAGAGGAAGCGAGCCACCTGGGCAGCACTCCTCGAATACCCCAGGAACCTGGAGAAGCCAGATGCTTTCCAAACAGAAAGTGCCAGCAGCTGGGGCAAGCTGAGAGGGAGGCCTCAGGGCCAAACTCTTTGCACTCTCGAATAATCCATTGTTTTTTGTCTCTCTGGAAGCCGCCTACCTGCGCGGTCCTCAGTCTCTGGCCATGGGGGAGTCAGGTGGCCCATCTGAGCCCCTGCCCAGACACCATCCAGTCTTCCTTGTGCCCTCTAATGGTTTGGGTCCTGGCCTCACTCTGTGTGCCTCTGTTTCCTCATCTGCATAATGGAGACCATTTCTCAGTTGATTGCCATTGAAAAAATTAACAATCCCATTCGGATCCACCCGAGCACATGGCATGTTTTTCCTTTAAACGCATTGCTGTGTGACACCCAGAAGAGCCTGGGCCACCTGGAAAGCGTGGCCTCCTGGCTTTTCTGAATGTTGTCCTGTTTCCTAGGCCTTGCCTCTATATTCTTTCCCTCCCTCACCTTCGACAGTAATTGCGCTGATGAGAGAAGATGGGACCTGCTAGGCCCGGCGTGAGGAGTGGCGTGGATTAACTCATTTACCCCTCACGGTCCTCTGACAGGTGTCGTCGAGTCTGAGTGACTGTCCCATATCAGTCTCTCCAGTCCACATGTCTCTCTCCATCCTCCTGCCGCTGCCCTGGCACAGTCTGTCAGCGTTGCCCTTGGCATTATGCCACAGCTGTCTGGCTATGTCCCTGCCTCCTGTCTTCCTCTTGCCAGCCCATTCCCCGCATAAAATGCAGCTCTGTCCCTTCCCTGCTCAGAGCCCTCTGGACAGAATCCAGCCCGCAGCAAGGCTTAGAGGCCCTCCCTGACCTGGCCCTGCGTCCTCCCTGGCCTCATGGCGTCCCTTCCCTCCATCCCTGGAGCATGCCTGGGGCCTCGTACCAGTGCCTGGCTGGCTCCTTTAGGCCTCGCTTAGCTGGCTTTTCCTCCTGGGAACTCCCCACCCTGCCTCCGGAGGAGAGCCTGTCCTCTGTGTTCCTCCAGCCCCTGCCCATGCCATGGCTGCCCTGAGAGCTTGAGGGGAGGGTTGGTACTGTGCCCATTCTGTCCTCTTAACTGAGAGGCTGCTGCTGCTCTCCGTTGACAGGTGAGACAGCTGAGGGCCGTGGCCTGGCAGCAGCCCAGCTGTAATTTAATCTCTGAGCACTAGCTCCAAAGCCCGTGTCCTGACCACCATGCTATAATGTCCCAGGGGGCACTCAGTTGTATTTAGTAGAGGATGGGGAGATACCACTCTCCAGATTGGAAACTTAGGAGGGGCCTGGAAATGCCTGTGGCACCCTTGGGCCATGTCTGCACCCTGAGCCACTGCATCCAAACACCAAGTCAGAATCCTAGACAATCGACAGCTCTGCTTCTCTGCTCTCCCAGGGAATTGTGGTGGACGTGCCGTTCGCATCCTTCTTCCTGAGCCAGCTGCTCGGGCACCACCACAGCGTCTTCTATAGTTCGGTGGATGAACTGCCTTCTCTGGACTCCGAGTTCTATAAAAACCTCACCTCCATCAAGGTGAGTGTGGAATGGTGGGTGAGCTAAGCCAAACACTAGTGTGAACTCACAGCTTTGTGAAGTCCCAGAAGGAGATGGCCTGTCCTCCCTTTTTGCTGTTGCAGTAGCTACTGCAGGCCCCACATCCTCCTGGGGCACTCCTACTCAGGGCTGATCCTCACAACCTTCCTTCTCAAAGTCACAAGTGACCTTCTTGGCTTCAAGCTGCTCAGCAGCCGTGTGTGTTCACAGCACCAAAGTAGTGCCTCCGGGAAGGGTTAAACCTGTAACCGGGGAGCACTCCTTGGCCCCAGCACTTTCCCCTTCTCTGTTACATTAGCGCTATGACGGAGACATCGCTGACCTGGGCCTGACGCTGTCTTATGACGAGGACGTCATGGGTCAGGTAGGTCCGCCCTCTGGCTGAGCTCCCTTTGCATGCCCCCAATGGGTTCCTGAGACCTGCCGAGTTCTTGGTGTTTTCCTGAGAAAGAGTCCCAAGCTGAGGCTCTGTCTGGTCCCTTGTCCTCCCTCCCCTCTCACCCATCCTCCTCCCATCTTGCCTGGAGGGAGGGCGCCCTCCTTTCCTTCCCTATTGACCTGGCCTTTGAAGCTCCCTGCAGAGACCCCACTTTCTTATATCGCATTTTAGGGTAATTCCCCATTTGTAACATGGCTTTTCGTTACCATGGTGAGGATTAGCCATTACAGATGGAGGATTATGACTTACAGAGGGGAAGATGCCCCCCGAGAAGTGCCTGGAGCAGACGCCTGGCCTTGTTCATGCTCGGCGTGCAGAGTAGAGCAGGCAGCAGAGACCCTGGAGTCAGGACCGCAGCACGTCTCCTCCTACAGTTCCTTCCGGCTTTTCTCTGTAGCGGCCTCCGCCCCCTCCGATTGTGTCCTGGTGAATCTCTGGGAGTGCGTGTCCAAGGGCCGCTTGGGAGAAACTGCATTGTGAGTCTCAATGCAGAGCCAACGCCTTAGACTGGGGCTTAGGCACCTCAGAGAGAACACCCAGTCTCCCTGAGCCACACTTTCCATATCCATTTGCCAGCTGCGAGTCCTGTATGGGGCCCAGTCTGTAAGCGCCGCTGGGAATCCTGCGTGGCCTGTCCTCCTGCAAGGCCCCTGGGCAGGCTGGCATGTGAGGGCTCTGAGCAGCCTCTGGGGAGGAAAGCAAAGTGGAATTGTGTTAACCCCAAGCTTCCCTAACTCCTCCAACACAGAGCTGTTCTCGAAGGAAGAAAAGAATGCTGCCTTGCACAATGGTTCCCTGAAGAATAGCTCACGGGCAGGATGTTCCCTGGAATTCTGAGAATCCTCAGGCTGGCTGATTCCTAAAGGCTTTTTTGGCTTTAAAACCCACCGGTGCCACCCAGATGCTGACAGCAGTGGGGCTGTGATCGCCATTTTTTTTTTTCTATATCCTTAGGGTTATAGGCTCTTCACAGAATTTCTATTAAAATTAGATTCAAATAAGGTGGCCCACAGAAGTCTTCTTGAAGTCAAAGGAAGCAGTTGATTTTACAGAGTTTAAAATAAATCTATAGTCAGTTGTTGAAGCTTCCTCCTAATACACTTTATAAAGATAATGAAACTTCTAACAAAAAGCAGTTCTAATATAAGCAAAAGATGAAAACGCCAGCCGCCTGGAATGCCCGTGCCCACAGGGTGCCCCTGCTGCTGTGCTGCTTGCATCCTTTGAGACTCTTTCCAGAGTCTTTCCCTCTAGAAATGATACCATTTTGTGCATTGTTGCTACATTATTGGCCTTTTTTCACCTTTTCAGTAAATGCACATTTTCATCATATTGTTTCATATCTGCACAGTATGCCAGGGTATGGATGTACCAGTGTTTATTTAACTGTCGTGCTCGCTCCGAAATGCCAACACATTCCCCTTTATGACATCTTGAAGTCTTAATACAAATGTTTGAACAAGGATTGGGTGAGAAAAAACCTTTCATATCAATCATGCAGGGTCTGCTTGTTGATATTTCAACCTTGACTTTTCATGAAAAAGGATGGTTCCCAAGCATGTGCCGTCTTAATTCCATTATTATCATGGATGTTTGCGCCGGCCCTTTCATCTCCAGGAAGCTTTATTTCCCCATTAGAGTCCTCCTTAGTAATTACTCCCCATCTTCTCCCCCAGCTTGTTTGCCATGAACTGATTCCTGGAGGGAAGACCATTCCTGTTACAAATGAAAATAAGTGAGTATAGCAATTAGATTTTTAAGGTCACCACTTGAAAAGACTTCATTCTGGCTCTCTGGGCTTATGTTGAGAATTCATTAAGATAGATTGAAGTAGAAAGGGGCCATAAATATCATAATGGAATTTACCGGTTACAGTTCATAGGCCAGAATTGTATTAAAGTCGATTTGCGGCCAGGCATGGTGGCTCACGCCTGTAATCCTAACACTTTGGGAGGCCGAGGTGGGCAGATCACAAGGTCAGGAGTTCGATACCAGCCTGACCAACATGGTAAAACCCTGTCTCTTCTAAAAATACAAAAATGAGCCAGGCATCGTGGTGCATGCCTGTAATCCCAGATACTCAGGCTGCTGAGGCAGGAGAATTGCTTGAGCCCAGGAGACAGAAGTTGCAGTGAGCTGAGATCATGCCATTACACTATAGCCTATGTGACAGAGCAAGACTCTGTCTCAAAAAAAAAAAAAAAAGTCTACTTGCGGAGTAAGAATTTGCCATTTATTTTTTGCAGTAGCACTTCTAAGGTCAGAGGCACCCAGGCCACGGTGTTCTTAGGAGTTTATTGACGGCCCGAGATGCAGACAGATGGATTGATTCAGCACACTGTCCTGAACCCAGAGGGCACAGAGGCGGAAAGACACCTTGGAGGGGAGAGGCAGATCATTTTGGATAATAGCACGTGGCAGCTGTGTAAAACGGTGTTCTCGAGAAGACACAGTGCTGAAGTTAAATGCCACAGACAGAGGTCCTTAGACATGGGAACTGGAGAGACTCTGAGGCCCTGCAACTATCGTCACAGATGACAGGCTCTGCAGAAAATATCATAAATGTCATCCTTTTTGGTCCCTAGAAGCAAAACCTCTCAGTGCACAGTCTCCACTGGCCCTATTGTCACCTAATTAAAAACAGTGGACCCTGGCATGAGAAGGAGACATTGGCCCCTTTGTCAGTCTATCAGTCTTCGCCGCCAGGCTCAGTTGAGCATTTGAACTGTTAATTGGAGCATCAGTCTCTTTAGTGACAAGTGAGGGCTCAGTCTCACCTGGTGAGTCATTTGAATCGGATGCATGTCACAGTCCAGTGTTCCCAAGCATCATGTTCCCCTCGGATCAGGTAGTTCGGTCAGTCTGCATGCTTGGGGAGTTTTTTATCTAGACTGTCAGAAGCATCAGGAGAACAGACCCTGTTTTCATAATGATTGAAATACACTGGCCTTGCTCCTTGGCCACAGGGCATTAGTTTGAAAACTCAGAAGGAACAAAGAGCAGGTTGGGAGGGCCTGCCTGGGAGAGCAGAGAGGGCCCAGCTATGGCCAGAGAGAGCAGGGCTGAGTCCTGCCCTGCCTGCATGTAACCTGCAGCTATTCCTTCAGAGGGCTGCTCATAGGGTAATATGTATAAAATACCTTCCCAGGTGTCAGGCTCAGAGGAGGGGCTTAATATGACAGCAGTGATGGTTACCATCCTCAGATGGGTGACATGTCACACGTATCCTGCCACCCCCCCAAGATGCCGTGCATTGCCAGGTGTTGCAGCTTGGGGGTGACAGTAGGCAGTCACTCACTCTTCCCACATAGACACTGGCTGCTAGGTAGAGCGCCCAGAGGAGGTAGGTCGGGGCAGGCTGTGCTGGAGGGAGAGCCCTGTCCTGCCAGCAAACCTCCTATGTGGAAACTTATTTCACAGATTCTTAGCATTTATAGCATAAAACCTCAGGTCAGGGCAAGGACCCTCACTTCTGTATACTAACTCAAAAGGCCTGGCAGCACCAGTTTTTCCCTCTTTAGGGGTGATATTTGATCTTGCACTTTATAAGTGTCGAATATCTCCTATCCACCTCTCCTACCTCCCTCTCTCTCAGTAAAGTGGAACAGTATTCGTAACCTGCTTCAAAAAGTCCCTGGAAGGAGCAATGATAAAAAAATCATATTTGAATGTATTAATGTGTAGGTTTGCTGCTGGAAATTTTTTTTAAATAGGGATATTTTCAAGGTCACTAAAACTCGAGCATTGTGAGATAAAACATTCATTTGTATGAATTTGGAATTGATGAGAGTCGTACCTGGGCTGGGCTCAAGTTCTTTGATAAGAAATCAGTGATGCAAGGTTGGGCGCAGTGGCTCACACCTGTAATCCCAGCACTTTGGGAGGCCAAGGCAGGTGAATCACCTGAGATCGGGAGTTCGAGACCAGCCTGGCCAACATGGTGAAACCCTGTCTCCACTAAAAATACAAAAATTAGCTGGGCGTGGTGGCAGGTGCTGTAATCCCAGCTACTGAGCAGACTGAGGCAGGAGGTGGAGGTTGCAGTGAGCCGAGATTGCACCATTGTACTCCAGCCTGGGCAAAAAGAACAAAACTTCATCTGGAAAAAAAAAAAAAAAAAAAAAAGGCCGGGTGCAGTGGCTCACACCTGTAATTCCAGCACTCTGGGAGGCCAAGGCAGGCGGATTGCCTGAGGTCAGGAATTTGAGACCAGCCTGGCCAACATGGTGAAACCCCATCTCTACTAAAAATACAAAAAAATTAGCCAGGTGTGGTGGCACATGCCTGTAGTCCCAGCTGCTTGGGAGGCTGAGGCAGGAGAATTGCTTGAACTCGAGAGGCAGAGGTTGCAGTGAGCTGAGATTGCGCCACTGCACTTCATCTTGGGCAACAGAGTGAGACTGTGTCTCAGAGAGAGTGAGTGAGAGAGAGAGAGATAGAGAGAGAGATCAGTGATGCTAGTAAGCCTGTTGAAATGTGTTTAACCTGTTGAGAAGGATTATATGCTATTATATATGCAGTTGTAGGTGAGGGCACCGTGTTCTTAAAAGCAGACCCAGAAGACCTTCTGCTTGGAACCATTGTGAGTCTGTCTGACTTCCATTTGAGTCCACTCCTATCCCAGCTGCATGTTGAAAGCATCTGCAGGTTAGCCTTGCCATAGCTTTAGACTGTTGGTCCAGATTAGCAAGGTTTTGATTCAAGTTTTGACATAGAACAATTTTTTTCTACTTTAAAACTTTAATGAGGACTGAATGATATCTTCATTGACTTATATCCAGAAGAATGAGATGAAATGGAAGCCCAAAAAGCACCCATTGTACTAAGAAGGGCCCTCTCCTTACCTGGGGAATGCCTCTTTGTGATGTGGTTCTCGACACAGTGGGGGCTTACCTTGAGGTGTGACCTGTAGCTTTTGGGGAGGAGTGAATGAGGCAGTGCCCTCCAAGGCTTGATGCATTCACAGTGGCACATGGTGTGCAGTTCATGAGTGCTGTCATCATTGTTCCACTGTCATTGTTCTGGTGAAATGCTCTGGTCCTATTTGTGTTTTTTGTATAATGGTTCAGAAATGACTAGACTCGTCTTTCTGCCCACTGCCGACAGCCTGCCCCGTCCTGTTAATTGTCAGTTTTCTCTTCCTTGTTGGCAACAGAATTAGCTACATCCATCTGATGGCGCATTTTCGAATGCACACTCAAATAAAAAACCAGACAGCTGCCCTCATTAGCGGATTCCGTTCCATTATCAAACCCGAGTGGATCCGAATGTTCTCAACTCCTGAACTGCAGCGTCTCATCTCGGGCGACAATGCTGAGATTGATCTGGAAGATTTAAAGTAAGAGGCGGGTTGGGGGAAGAGTGAAATTCCTAGGCCTCCTAGAAAGCAGCTGCTCCCTCCCTGGGTTCCTTTTAGAGAGTTACTTCAGGAGCCTATCTCCAGATCTCCTCTTCCTCCTTGGTCACTGGCAGGACTGCTTTGGACTAAAAGCTAGACCACTTGTCTGCCTAGAGATTGAGAAGTGGAAGCAGGCCAAGGTCTGGGGGTTCTCTGAAGCTCTAGGAGATGGGGTCAGAGGATCTGGGGTTGGCTTCTGCTTGGGAACAGCAAGGCCAGCTGTCAAATTTCCCACCCTTTTAGCTTCCTAGGGAGATGGGGTTATTGAGGCATGGACTTCTGGCTTTAAGAAAAGTTAGTACTGTTCCCTGGGCCCGCCAGAGTGAACCGTGCCACCTGCGTACGTGACCTGCTTGCCTGTCCATAGTGCCCCCCCCCCCCCCCCCCGCCCCCGAGCACGTTGCTGAACCCAGATCTGTATTGCTTTCAGGAAGCACACGGTGTACTATGGTGGTTTTCACGGAAGTCACAGAGTCATCATCTGGCTCTGGGATATTCTGGCCTCCGACTTCACACCAGATGAGAGAGCTATGTTTCTGAAGGTATTTTATTTATTACCTCTGCATGCATGCATGTATTCTCGAAACCTGGAAGGCCAATTGATGTAATAATTTACACTGGAGAAAATGAAATTATCAAGAGGACCTCAGACGGTCAGCACATCCTCTCCCACAGGCAGGCCTCCCAGTAGGCCAAGCAATAACCAGAGAGGGGCCCGAGCGGCACAGCTGAGCCTGCTGTGTGTCCCTGGCTGCAGGGACAGGCCCCCTGCGCGGTGCACATAACTATTATGCTCGGCACCCCGTCCTCCCCTTCACCCATGCTGGCCTTGCTAACCTCTTTTTTCTTTATTTCCTTTCATTATAAAAGTAAATGACTCTGCTTGAAACCTTACCTTATCTTAGGAAAATAGAGATAAGCAAAATTTTAAACGATTGCTGTTCCTCCAGTGTAGAATTGTCAGCTCTCTACACTCCTACTCACCAGGGACTACCTCTGTATACCCATTTTCTCAATAGTGTAAGACACACATGTTTACCCACACTGTCCCAATAAAACACACACAATTGCTTGGGCTGATATCAAGGTATATTTTTGCAAATAGAGTGGCTGATGTTAAGTGGTTCCCCTGTTACGGTGTCTAAAGTTGTAAATGTTCAAAATATTCCCCTAATGCCACTGCAGTGTTTTTTGTTACTGACATGAGCAGCATGTAAGTGTTTTCTAGGACACTGGATGGCACACACACTTCTCTGTGTATGTGTTATATATGTGTATATATTTCTCTAAAAATGGAATCCTATGATTTCCCCACCAGCCTTCCTACTTTACAGACTATTGTGAACATCTTGCCATGTCCTGGGGGTAAATTTAGTGCCTTGAAATACTTCGTTTTGGAGGTTTGGGCTTGAACAATCTCGTGGCCTCCTCTGTTGAGGCCTGGACAGTGTCACCGGCAATTAAAATAACAGCTGGTTTCCTCTCTCCTGGGTGGTCATTCTGAGGAGAGTTTATTCCTGTCGAAGAGGCCCTCACTCAATCCAGCAGATACACGGATGCCCCACAGGTCTCCAGGGATTCAGGGTGAGCAGGCAGACAGAATTCCAGAAGCTGATTCTGGGAGAATTCTTTGACATTTCCCAGAAGTGCCTCATGGGCAAAGCAGAAACTGCTCACGCTGGCCCCTCTTACAGGGAGGAGCCAGTGTCTCATCATTGTGCAGGTGCCGCCCCACAAAACAGGTGTGTTTGTGTCTTTGGATAACCTGTCACCAAACCTATGGTTGCTTACCATGTGCCTACCCTTCTGTGCAGCTGCAGACAGGCTCCAGAGCCAAGCAGGAAGAACGTAGCCCTTGCCCAGGAGTGGTCATGACCACACTTCCCTTAAATGTACAGTGAGCAGAGCATCCAGGGGCTTAGTGTCCTCTGTTCTCCTCCCTTCCCAGGAGCGGGAAAGCTCCCCTCCCTCCTTTGAGCCACCTGCATTTGCAGCGGGCAGACCTGAGCCGGCCTAAATTGGGACGTGCAGATACTTCTGTGTCTGTCTCTTCATCCTTAAAACAGGACTAACCACAGTCCCAACACAGCATCCGTACAGTGATGGCATAAGGTTACTTCAGGGAATGCCTGGCACAGTGTGGAAATACAAGAATGCTTCCTGCATTGCTGCTGCTATGGTTTTTATAATTAAAACCAAATAGGGATAGATCCTGTTAATACACTTTTTCAAACTTTTTTTTGATGCCTGACACACATAAACTGTCTTTGGATGGTCTCGGGAATCTCATAACTATTTATAACAAGACCCAAACTCTCAGCTTGCCCCTGAATTTTAGAGTGCAGCTTGATGGTGTAAGTGACAACTCCCTGTATCCCTTAGAGAGGCGAGAACATTCCTGGCTACTGTTGAGTTAAAGTGAATGGTTTCTTAGGACACTCCTGTGCAAGTTTATCACTTGGATTTCCAGGCTGGTCAGATGTCTCTGTCTAGGTACGAGCTCGCACATTTAGGGGAATAACAGGGGCTGCCATTTGCAGAACGCCAGGAGTTCCCTAGGATAGCAGGGAAGTGTGGCTGGCTGCCCACAGGCCCCACTTGGGCTGCCAGCACCTTGGCCTACTCTGCAGCCTCGCTGGCTCTGGGGCCTGATTATTGTCAGTGTGCTAATAGGTTATTCGTCTCTTGCAAAAGGGCCCTCTGGGCCCCAGCACATAGACTACTCTAAATTAGCAGGCCCAGGGCTCAGGTGACTGCACCCACGCAATCCCCTCTGCGTGACTAACTGGCCGGCAGGACATCAAGTGCAAGGCCAGTGCGGGCCTCCCTGGCTCCCTCTTTTTATGCCACGCACCGTGAATGCCAGCAGCCTCCGCCTCGCCCTCACCGTCTCCCGTGCTCTTGTTCCATGATCTCTCCATGGGAGAGTGTCAGCCACTGCTCTGTTACTCTGACAATCTCATGGGAGACCTGCCTCCTGGGGATGCCTCACCAGTGGCCTGGCTGGACGTTTGTGCTATTCCTACTCTGCAGTCACACGTGTTCTCACAAGTGGCCAGTCGCATCTGCTGGGTATGGGTTTCATGTGTCTTAGTCCCTGAGAGCAGCACCCTTGACAGAGATGTGCCGCGTGGGCCAGTTTTCAGGCCAGATCCACCCTGCCATCCCATATGGCTGGCTGGTTAGCAGTTACAACATGGTGATGGACAGAGCAAATGTGTACTGCACAGCTGCAAGGGCCCGTCCTGAAAGAGCGGGAGCCTGCTTCATCCCCACTGACCCCGCCTCGTGTTGCAGTTCGTGACCAGCTGCTCCAGGCCACCGCTCCTGGGATTCGCCTACCTCAAGCCTCCCTTCTCCATCCGCTGCGTGGAAGTGTCGGATGATCAGGTACCCCCATGGGGTGGGTTGGAAGAGTCGGCCTTGGGCAGTGTTGCTTGACTTCCCTCTTGGTGGTTGGCTTCTGTGCCCACCGTGTGGGGCCCTCACCTATCCCACATCTTGGAAAGGCAGGCAGCTGGGCCCCTCAGAGCCAAGTGGGGAGGGCCCCATAGTTCTCATGGCAGGAGAACCAGCCACCCAAGGAGAGCGCCCACGGACTCAGCCCTCTCTCAGTGGTCCCCCTCTCTTTCCTTCCTCCTACCTGGAGTGGGGGTGGGTACGTGCTGTTTTTAGTGGCGTCTGGCCTCACCAGAGCTCCAGATCAGAGGCAGCGTGAGAGAAGTTGAGAGCGGGCTCAGGAGGCAGACAGGCGCAAGCTCGAATGCTCCTACCCCAGCAGGCTGTGCGTGTCCAAGCACACTGCTTCATTTCCTCATTGGCCAAAGGAGAAGGAATCCCTTCAGGGTTACCAAGCTGTGTGTGTCCCGAGCCTGGCCCACTGGGGGCTCACCTAAGAGTCCTACTCCCCATAAAAACCCAGTGGCTGCCTCTGGGTGTAGCTGCCTCTCGTGATGCAGTGTGAGCCCCTGATGCCTCCTCGTGCAGAGAGCTCCACAGTCCTCGGCCTCCGTGCTTAAGGGAAAGTTGGCCCAAGTCATGGTCTGCCACAGGCCACAGCACTGGTGAGGAGGGAAGGAATATACTCAGAAATGTTTTGGTACCTAATGGAGTTTTACAGCATTCTACTCTTTGACAATTGGTTAAGCAATAATTAGCTGTTAACCAGAAGGCCCATTCCCAAGAGCTTGCTTAGTGCAGGAATTCTCTGTGCAGGCCCCAAGGAGCAGAGGTTGCTTCTCTGGACTCAGCCTCTTAAGGCCAGTCATCTTGAGTCTGGGGCTTGACCTCAGGTTGCGGTGCTCTGCACCCTACCCAGCATCCAGGGACTGGCCAGGCCCTCTCCCAGGGCTGTCGGCCTTGGCACCTGCCTGGGCTCCCAAGCTAGGCACCTCCCAACCCAAGGCCATGATATGTGCCATCAGGATACCGGGGATACCCTAGGCAGTGTCCTCCGGGGTTTCTTCACCATCCGCAAGCGGGAGCCAGGCGGCCGCCTGCCCACCTCCTCCACCTGCTTCAACCTGCTCAAGCTGCCCAACTACAGCAAGAAGAGCGTCCTCCGCGAGAAGCTGCGCTACGCCATCAGCATGAACACAGGCTTCGAACTCTCCTAGCTCCCACCCTGGCCCTGCCTCCAGGGCTCCTGGGCTGCTAAGGACCTTCAGCTCCCAGACGCAGCATGGCCCCTGGGAGTGCGACCAACATGCCAGGTGCCGTCGCTCCCCAGACCCTCTCTATAGCCATGAGACTCTCCTGTGGCCTCAAGAACTTTAGACCCACAATAATACCACACAGCATTCTCCAGGTGATGCCCACGGCCCAGGGCTGCAGAACATAAACCTCCAGGTTCCACCCACACGGCTCCATTCTTCCTGGTGATGCCAGAGGGCCTTCTTTTTGTTAGTGTGATCTTTTTGGGAGTCTGTCTTTCCTTAGCCTTCTGAGTGAGCTGTGTATGAACAAATCCCAGGAATTCCAGGAGTGCAGAGTGGTTTTCGCAACATGGGTCTGAGTGTACAAAGCCTACTGCACGTGAGATTCTCTCCTTCCGTTTCTGAAATATCTTACTCAGGTAAGGCCTCGCCAAGCCTCTATGCACCCGACAAAGTCCCTGCCTCCATGCCGTCCACAAGGCCTCTTCCCAGACAGCCAGGCCCATCTGCTGCCCAGGGAAGCGCAGGTGCCTGCTAGGGACGCCACGGAGCACTGTAAGTCCAAGGCGCTGCTCCCGCCTTGAAGCCACATGCTCCACACCACGGTCCTCCCCCTTCCTGCATCCTCAGTAGGCCGAGCTGCCAGGGAACCTTCCCGGGCCTGTTCCTGTCCTATGCATTCACACTGGCATCTTGGTTTGGGAGAAGAAAACCACTGGTCCTTAGCAGCAGCCCCGTTTCCAGAACGCACTGGCTGTTACCCAAAGCCCGCTAGTCCCACGGAGGACAGCTGCCTTTGACCCTGCTTGTTTGCCCCACTTGTTATCTAAATGAAACGAACACTAACCTAAGGTAGCCATCCCGTCTGGGCAGTGGCTTCACTCCAGAGATGGCAAAATCCCAAGAAACTTGGGTCTCGCCACCCATCCTTCCTCAGCACAGGGAACGTAGAGGCCCGCTGCACTGAGAGAGGCTCACACCCTCTGGGTTGGTTTTTTCTTTTTTTAAACTTAATTTCTTTTCCAACCCATTGTGTTCCTCTGTCCTCATTCTTTACCTTTGTTCTAAGAACTTTACTCTAGATCCAGGGAGCTGAGGCAGAGGCCCTGTTGTGGTGAGTGCTGACAGCCACCCACCCTCTCCCACCTCGTGCTCCTGCCCCTGCACCCACACCTGCGCCACCGAGATGGATGCTGGATTCAAAGCCAGGAAGGCCCAGTCCCTCCTCTGCTCTCTTCAAAGCTGCAAAACATTTTCCAACAAGAGCTGTCCTGGTGGCAGCAGAGCAGGGGCCACCCGTCCCCACAGTCCTTCAGAGGGTTTCAGCTGCATCCTGGTGTCCCACCCAGGTCAGGACCCTGGGCTTTGGAAAACTATGTGTGCTCTACTTTGATGGAAACATGGCAAGAAATTTAAAGACAGGAATGCATTCATATTATTTAAGATGTGTTAGTAACCTCTTAATTCTGTGGACTTGCCACTTTCTTCAAATGCTCAGTTCCTTTGAAGATTTCTGAACGTCTGTGCACATGCTGGGCAGGTTTGTGCATACATGCTGGGACCCCAAACTGTCAGCCTGCACAGAGAAGGTGGACCCTGTCCTCATTTTTATTATCTGAAGGTTAGAGCCAGCGAGGGACTAGGGAGAGAGTGATTTATAAGCACCAATATCAACTTTACCTATGTGGATTTTTGACAAGGAGGGGTAGTTTGTAATTTCATTTAATTTTTTCTTCTCAGCAGCTGGAAATATTGCACTATCTGAAACACTGAATCTCCTTTTATAACTGGTGTTCACTGACACCTTGATGGCTCTTGATGGCTCTAAAAAGTTGTAGGATGTTTTGTTTTTGTAGCTAACTTATGGATGGAGATGTGATCAGAGGCTTTATTAAATTTGTACTTCCGCATACGATGGCCACGTTCTGCATTTCATTCCACCATGTGCCTGGGTGGTTCCGGATTGGGGTCTGGGCTGAGGGAGCATGTAGGCCTTCACGACGGATGGAGATGCGGAGGGCGCGGGGCACATGCCCTCATCTCCCCAGCCAGAATCCAGAACAGTTGTGTTTCAAGAAGTAACACATTTCAGATAAGCACCCTCTGTGGGCCCGTCCTGTGGGTTGGGTGTATATCTTTGCAGTACATGTTTTACACAGTAATATTACCTTCTTTTTGAGACTGGGTTTTGCCATGTCACCCAGGCAGGTTTCAAACTGGTGCACTCAAGTGATCCACCTCAGCCTCCCAAAGTCCTAGGATTACAGGCATGAGCCACCACGCTCAGCCAGTAGTAGCTTTCAAAAGTGATAAATGTATGTTGAACAAACGCAGATAAGTGTCGTGAGTGAAATTTTACAGCAACTTCTGGGTGTGTCGGGCTTCGTTCCCTTAGTGAGGATCGCACTTGCTGTCACCCCGCAGAAAACACAGCCCTTCTCATTGTATTCCCCAGCCCAGGTTTCCTCGGCAGAAAGCCCTGCTCCGGGAGCCCACGTCAGACCTGCCAGGTGTTTGCCCCGCCTTGGTGCCTCTGCCCTGACCCTTGGCAGCTGTGATGTCCCAGTGGCTTCTCCCTGCTCCCCTGGCCTGGGAAGCCCCCTGAGGATCAGAGCACAAACTCGGCTTGTGGGGATCCAGTCAGGAAAGAAGCCTCCAGAGGCTTGTGCCCTCTCTGGAAGTCAGATGTCTCAACACCAAGAGGAATTCGTGCACGAAGTCACACTCACAAGGAGCATTCATGCAACTAAAAGAAAAAGCAAACACTCCCCTCCCCAAAAAACATGTCGCCAGCCTCCAGTGTGAGGCACACCCACCTAAAAACTAAAGCTTCATTCTGTGACATTTTGGCTTTTACTTACAAGTTATCACTGCTAAGAGAAAGTATGTCTTTATAACCAGGAGAAATAAATGGGTTTTTTATTTAAATGGAAATGGAATATGCTGACAACTCGCAAGTGCCTAAGAATATTCAGCTGGAGCAGAGTTTGAGAAGCGCTGGCCTCCCCTGTGTTCTGACAGCGGCAGAGCCTCCTTAGCCCCAGCACTGCTGAAAGCCACAGGGGCTGGACAGCTGGGTTCTCGCCAAGCTCGGCCGATGTGCAGCTCCAGGGATCTCTTGGGTCTCAGGCTCGTCTCCTGGAAACTTCAAATTGACCAGAGTAGCTGGAGAACTGTGGAAGCGGTTCCTTCAGTGTCGTTTTCCAAGAAGCCAAGAGTGGGCGCTGGAACCACAGAGACATGTGCACACCCCATCCCTCCACTTCCTGCCGCACGTGGAGGACAGCCTCCCTGTGTGTTCATTTCCATGTCCGGAACACAGGAATCCTGATGTCCTCTCCAGGGCGTGTGAGGATTAAATGCAGTTACATATAAAATGCACCCAGTGCAGCACCTGGCACCAAATACACATCTGTTTGTCCTCTTCCACATTTCCTCACCTTTCACTTTAAGAAAACAGGGCTGTCCCTGACCCTGGAGATCGGGCTTGGATTAAGCTTCCAGAGCGGCTCCTGCTGCTGATGATGATCCCAGCAAGGTGAGGAGATGCTGGATGGAGAACAGTTACCTGTTGAACTTAGGCACCATCCGAGGAAAGTCACATTCCCTTGTCCACGCTGCCGCATCTGAGGAGTCGTCCCAGTGGCACAGAACAGAAGCAAGGCGCATTTCAGCCAATAGGATCCAGCCAAGGGGTTTCCAGGCTCATATGGCCCCAGGGCATCTCAATGTGCCCCCCCACCCCCCCGGCCCATACCACTCAAACAATCACTTGGACTATGATTCAGAAGAAACTACATGGCCGGGTGCAGTGGCTCACGCCTGTAATCCCAATACTTGGGGAGGTTGAAGCAGGCAGATCACAAGGTCAGGAGTTCCAGATCAGCCTGGCCAATATGGCTAACCTTGGTCTACTAAAAATACAAAAATCAGCCAGGCATGGTGGCGCACACCTGTATTCCCAGCTACTCGGGAGGCCGAGACAGGAGAATCACTTGAACTTGGGTGGCAGAGGTTGCAGTGAGCTGAGGTGGTGCAACTTCACTCCAGCCTGGGACACAGAACGAGACTCTGTCTCAAAAAAAAAAAAAGCTGCACAGCGGCCTAGGCATTCATAGTTCTCACCAGCCTTTGGAGCACAGGGTCAGAATGGCATCCTTTGCCTCACGGCAGTCATCCTAACAGCTACACTGTTGAGAGCATGTGCTCCCGAGCCCCAGTGGGTGCAGGTCCTCTGAGAGTGTTAAAGCAAGCAAGAGCCTTGAAGCGCCCTGCTGCTGAGTGCAAGCCCCAGCTCTGCCGCCCACTAGCTGGGAGGCCGGTGGGAAGGTTCCTTGCCCCTCAGAGCTGCAGTTTCCCCTTCCATGAAATGGGGATAACGCCACCCACCATGCAGCCTTGCCATGAACCAGAGAAATGACCTGAATGAAAAGCCCCAGTCTGTGCCATCTGTGAGCCATCGGTGACTCATGGCTGTGATAACTGTCATTATTTTGTTCCAGGGACTGAATTGACATCCCCTCTGGAGATTGTTTTTGAAACTGCTTGCAAGGCACTTAGGCTGACAGCAGGACATCCCAGGAGCCTCTGCCGGGCTTTGCTCAGACCCTGGTGCCAGCTCCCTGGCACCCACGCCCTGACTATTCCCAAGCTTCCACACTGTGGGGCACTGGGGCTGCAGCTCCCCAGCCTGGGGACCAGCAGTTGCAGTTCCATCATGCTTTTCTTACCCCGATAGTCCAGGTCTTTTCTGAGCCATAGGAAGACTGAAAGGCTTGGGCATACAGGGATGGGGTCTGTATCAGCTTATGGATCTTCCGCCGAGAGAGCCAGCCTGCTGGAGCCCACCAGCAACGACAAGCCTGTGAAGGTGTGCCTTGCCTCCCTGACCCCAGAGAAGCCTGCGAAGGAAGCTGAAAGCGTTCACTCTGCTGCCAAAGGCTTGTGCTCCTTGGCTTTCCCAGGCACCGAGTCCGCCTAGATGTATGTGCAATGTTTGGGTGGGGGGTTTTTTTGGTTTTTGTTTGTTTGTTTTTTGAGACAAGGTCTCGCTCTGTCGCCTAGGCTGGAATGCAGTGGCACAGTCTCAGCTTACTACAACCTCCGCCTCCTAGGCCCAAGCAATCCTTTCACCTCGGCCTCCTGGGCAGCTGGGACCACAGGTGTGCATCACCACAACCAGCTATTTTTTTTTTTTTTT
>NW_016107323.1:6538195-6557173 GCF_001604975.1 Cebus imitator
CTACTTAGGAGGCTGAGGCAGGAGAATTGCCTGAACCCAGGAGGCGGAGGTTGCGGTGAGCCGAGATCGCGCCATTGCACTCCAGCCTGGGTAACAAGAGCAAAACTCCGTCTCAAAAAAAAACAAAATCAGTGTTATGGAAACCCAGTGTCTTTGGCCTTCAGGCTGTGGGCACGTGAAAGGGAAGCTGTTGTGAAGTCATTCTGGCCCTTCCAGGACTGCCCCTCACACAGAATCCTAAACTAACATGCCTAACACTGGAGAGGGACAAGTTCTTTTACAAAAAGAATGTTGTTGCCAGAACTTGTGTGTTGTAGCCAGAACTTGTGCCGTTGGCAAAGAGCAGAAGCGGGCAGGCCAGCTCAGAGCCAGAGCAGGTGGCAAGGAGGTATGACAGCGGCTCTGAGACCCACACAGGAGGTGCGGTGGGCAGGAGCTGAGGTGCAATGGGCAGGAGCTGAGGTGGTCCTCCTCTTGGGCCATGTGACCCCTTCTCTGCGTGTCTCTGGCTCCTGCGTCCCCGTGGACTGCCTCTGAGCCACCAGCCTTGCAGTTACACAGCCTTGTGCTCCCGGGGCCTTAGCCAGGCCGCCACTGCTACATCCCTCAGACCACGTTCCAGCCTGGCCCACCTGCCTGCAGCTGAGTGGCCTTCAGCTAGGGTCCCCTCGCTGGTCTGGTCAGCTCTGATGAGACAAGCCAGGATCCTGCGGGCAGCAGCGGCTGTGGACACAGCAGTTCCCAAAGAGGCTGCAGAAGGCCAGGCAGTGACCCAGGCTGGTGACAAGGGCAGTGTGGACTAGTGGTCAAGGGCACAGGCCTTGACCTTGGACCAGGACTTGCGCTCTGATCACCACGCCCACCTTCAGTGACTTGAGGGTAGGCAGTATTTCACTTCTCGGAGATTCCCTTTCCTCAGCTGTAAAGGAGTGGACAGTAGTTCCTACCTGCCATGAGGATTAAACGAGGTCACATCTGCTAAGCACCTGGAAAATTATAGGTTCCCAATCAATGCAGTCTCCCACTCTTTTCTGTAGCCCTGGGGCCAGGTAGGGTGGAGTTCCGGGTCAGAAGGTAACTCTCATTGCTGTTCTAAAAAAATTCCAGTGGCTCCAATATTAGTTTCCTGTGGCTGCTGCAACGAATCCCAACAAACCGGGTGGCTTAAAACAGCAGAAACGTATCCTTCTCCCACAGCTCTGGGACCAGAAGCCTGGAATCGAGGCGTCCACAGGCAGCGCTCCCTCTGGAGGGTCTGGGGAGAAGCCTGTCCTATCTCTTCCAGCTTCTGCTGGCCCCTGCGAGCTTGGCTAAGGCCGTGTCACTCCCATCTCTCCCTCTATCCCCATATGGCCCTCCCTCTATGGCTTCCTGTTTCTCCTTCTCTTAGAAGGACTTGTCCTTGAATTAGGGTCCACCCTGACCCAAGATGATCTCGTCTTGTGATCCTTACCTGAATTACGTCTACAAAGACCTATTTCCAAATAAGGTCCCATACACAGGTTGTGGGGTTAGGACTTGGATGGATTTTTCAGCGGGGCCCCATTGAACCCAGTACAGCTGTCCTCCAGAGCAAGTGTGGCGATTCTTCGTGCCAGGGACTGCCACACACTCACAGATCCTAAATAATCTCCTAGGGTGAGAGGGTAAAAAGGAGAATTGCTTATTCAAAGACCAGAAACATTTGGAGCTCACGTCATCGCTCCCTTCTCATGCATGACAGGCATTACTAATTGATGGCTGCACCGTGTCTCGTGTGCTTTCAGCAGTCCGTGGGTATGCGCCTGGGAAGCTAAACAGGTTTGCCATTTCCTGGCTTACGTGTTGTCTCAAAAGCGTAGTAGAAATAATAATAGTCATAATTAACATTTACTTAGGTGCCAGCCACGTTTCTTGGATTATGTCACCAAATTCTCTCAATAGCTCTGAGATCATACTACTCATCCTATCCTAAAGACGGTGTATGGGTTGAATTCTGTCCCAAAAAAGATGTATCCTAACCTCCAGGACCTCAGAACGTGACCTTATTTGGAAATAGGGTTGTTGCCGATGTAACTAGTTCAGATGAGGTCATATAGGAGGAGGGTGGTCCCCTATGCCGATGCGACTGGAGTCCTTACAGAAAGAGGGGAACCGGCCGTGTGAAGGCAGAGGCAGAGGCTGGAGTGGGGAAGCTTCAAGCCAAGGAACACAGGGATGGCCAGCCATCGCCCACGGCCAGGAGAGAGGATTGGAATATCCTCCTTCACAGCCTGGAGAGGGACCAGCCCTGTCAACCCTTCGTTCCAGACTTACAGCCTCTAGAACTGTGAGAGAGTGAATGTCGTTGCCTAAGCCCCGAGTTTACAGTGCTTCGTTCCATCAGCCCTAGGAAACTAGTACAGATTTTGAAACCAGATTTGTCACACGCCCAAGGTCACATGCTTGGAAGAGGTCAAACCAGGATTTGAACTTGGGCATCACAGGACAGGGCCACCGCTGCTCGGCCCCAGCACTGGCTGCCCTGTTGGGGCTAGGTTCCGTGTGGCCAGCCTCCCCACCTTCCAAAAGAAGCTGCAAAGCCCAATGTCTGCGAAATCTCCAATTTAGAAAGTGTTGGCAAACTGAAAACCTTAAACGCTACTGTTGAGGCCTCGAGAAATCCCGAGGGGCTTCGTGCGCATGTGGTTTGTCGTGAAGCCATTCCTCCCAGGGAACACCGCAGATATGTCAGACACTGGAGCCACAGTCTCCACAGCGTAGAGCGACGGGTGGAGTCAGACAAGATGATGTTTCACTGGAATAATCCACGGACCTGTCACCCGGGGCCAGAAACCAGCCTCATGCAGACGCTCCAGGGGAGTAGCTCAGCACAGGGTCAGCGGGCTGGTAACACAGCAGGACTCAGCCGAGGCCCTAATGGTTTTGGGTTGTATTAACTGAGGGAGAGTGGCTAGAGTGAAGGTGGTAATGGTCCTATTCTGTTCTCTGGGACCCACACCCTACCTGGAATCAATCCTTTGTTTCTCTCCAGGAACCACACTTTAAAAAGGATGCAGGAGGCTGGGCGCGGTGGCTCACTCCTGTAATCCCAGCACTTTGGGAGGCTAAGGCAGATGGATGACTTGAGGTCAGGAGTTCAAGCCAGCCTGGCCAACATGGCAAAACCTCATCTCCACTAAAAACACAAAAATTAGCCAGGAGTGTTGGCAGGCATCTGTAATCCCAGCTACTTGGGAGGCTGAGGCAGGAGAATCACTTGAACCTGGGCAGCAGAAGGTTGCAGTGAGCTGAGATTGTGCCACTGCACTCTAGCCTGGGCAACAGAGTGAGATTATATTAAAAATAAATAAATAAATAAATAAAAGGATACAGGAAAAACTGGGTCATATCCAGAGAGGGTACCATGAGGAGGGCTGGAGCGGCCATCTCAGAGCCAGCCTAGCGGTGTACCCGAGACACACATAGATGATGGGCTACCTGAGATGTCAGCAGCATCCCAAGGACCCTCGGCCTCTGTCTTGGAGGGTGCCTTTGGCCCCTGTCTTGGAGGAGACCGGCTCAAGGGGGCCTCAGACTGCAGAGTGTGTTTGGGAAGCAGCTGCCTGCAGCTCTGGTCATTAAAGAGCGAGTGAGCTGGTACTTCTGCCCCCAGCAATAATGACAGAGTGACCTGGAGTATGGTCCCTGCGGCCCTTCCCAGATACAGAGTTCTCATTCTGCAAACGTGGACACCGGAGGGACACACAGCCTTACAAAGCCACCAGCAGGCCGTGGACGGACAATGCCCAGCCCACTTTGCTGCCACAGGTGGACAGTGGGGGTGAGAGAGAGGGAAGATGGGGTGCTGGTGAGAATGGGTGTGGACTGGAATTTCTAGAGGTGTAGGAGTCTGAGACATCTTGTGAAGTGGGGTGGGAGGCAGGGCTCCTTCATGAGGCGGAGGATGAGCAGGCCTCTGGGTGTTTCAGAAGAACTGCCCTGGCAACGTGCAAGTACAGCTCCAGCAGAGACGCCAAATCAACCGTCCAAACTGAGCCACTGCCACCCCACAAAGCCAGGAAAAGCTTCTGTGTGGCAACTGTGGGCGAGTCGCCCCTCAGCCTCTGCATCCCCCACCACAGACCGAGGCCTCAGACCAGCCCACATACGCCATGAGGCCCCCTCCGTGTGCCTGGACACATCAGGACCCTTGGGTGCCACCAGGTCTGCCACACACGGTGACAATTAGCCATGAGAGCCCCTGGTCATCAGAGCCTTCAAACACAGAAACCCCGAGCAGCCTCTATTTCCCCATAACGCTGGTTGGCCATAAGGTGCTCTTGGCCTGTCATGGACAATTTTGCGAAATAAACTTGGTCAGTGGATCCCAGTCAACAAGACGGTTTTCCATCTGTTACCCACTTCCTCCTGCCTGTGAAGGGGCAGTGCTCTCTCCTCCTTACAGGTGAGGCTCTGAGAGGTGGATTGACCTACCCAGGGACTCACAGCCAGGATCTGAGGAACTGGGATGTAAGCCTGAGGCTTCAACCAGAAAGGTGACCTCACTCACTCACCTGCCTTTCCTGATCGTCAGAGGCCGGGCAGAAGCCTCCTGTTTCCCAGAAGGGCCGGTCCCACTTACTCCCCTGACCTGGTCCCATCCCACTAGGGACACCAACCAGGGAAGGAGTGTACCCCACGTGGGGCTTCGTGTGAAGTCTGCTGGGTGGCTTTGTCACCATTGCAGATGGTGCCAGATGAGCTGGGCCCTGCCCAGGAAGCCAGACTGCTAGGGAGTTCAGACTCAGCCAACAGACAGACCCAGAGGGCCTCCTGTGCCCCAGGCCGGGCGCTGAGTTACAGCCGTGCACACAGTGGACACGGTCCCTGCCCCACACAACTCACTCTCTGGTGGGGAAAGAGTCATAACTGATTCAAGGAGGAGGTGTATGGCCACATCCTGTGATCACCGTCCCTGGCGTCTAGCGCCCTGCTATTCTGATGCCCACTCAAGCGGGGAAAGCTGAGGTCAGGAGCTGGCCATTCCCATGCCCAAGGCCCAGAGTCAGTTAAGTGGCAGAGCCAGGATTCAAACCCTGGTTTGCCACAGTCCAGAGCCCTCACTTGGTTTGAGCAGGCAAAAGAGGGGTGGGAAAACAGAGGCCAAAGGCTCAGCGTGAGCCAAGCCCCAAGGGCTGCTCTGTCTCTTATCTGGAGCCCGCTGCCTCCACTGCTTATCCCTGTCCCACTTACCCTCACTGGGGCTGCTGGAAACTGACAGACGCACCCGCTTTGCCAGTGAGTTGCCACAGCGTTTTAAAAGACTCGTTTAGGACCCTATAGCCCTGGTCTCCCCAAGGCTGCAGAGTAACAGCTGGTCCCAGGTACAGAGCCGAAAGGCAGAGCTGGATTTCAGGGTGTGCTGAGCAAAGGGCCGACTGCCCTGCACCCCACCCTTTAGACGCTCACCGGGTAGAGGGAGGCCGGAGGAAAGTCGGGGACTCCACCCTTCCTTAACTCATCATTCACGTCCCAACAGGCTGCAGCCTGTCTCCCTGCCAGCTAAGGCCAAGACACAAGTGGGACAGCATCGGTGCCCACTCCAGACACGGCTCCTCGTCTGCGTCTGGGAACAGGTTCCATTTGGTGGTGTGTGGAGTGTCTCAAACCTCCTAATAGCCACAGTGAACGCACCAGTGCCTCTGCAGCAGCGGCCAGAGTTCCTCGGTCTCCCCTCCTGGTTTGCGATCACAGGGGCCACTGGTGAATAGGCTGGGTAGCTCTTCCCAGCAGGTGTTCAAACTCCAAAGCTGGGTGGCTGGAAACTGCCCGCCTCATCAAACTGCCATCAGAAGTGGTCCCCATCAGCCAGGGCAACAGAAGCCAGCTCTGCCTCATTGAGAAAAGAAATGTATTGGGCTGGGCGCAGTGGCTCACACCTGTAATCCCAGCACTTGGGGAGACCGAGGCAGGCGGATCACAAGGTCAAGAGATAGAGACCATCCTGGTCAACTAGAAATACAAAAATTAGCTAGGTGTGATGGCGCACGCCTGTAGTCCCAGCTACTCAGGAGGCTGAGGCTGGAGAATCGCTTGAACCTAGGAGGCGGAAGTTGCAATAAGCCAAGATCACGCCACTGCATTCCAGCATGGTGACAAAGCGAGACTCCATCTCAAAGAAAATACAAGAAAAGAAATGTATTGGCTGATATTGAGGGCTGGAAGCCCAGGCCACAAGCAGAACGGGAGCCAGGGCAGTTCAGGGGGCCTGGGCAGTCAAGCCTGAAGCCGGGTCTCTTCAAGATGCTGTGTGTGTGAATGAACCAGCTCCAGCCAGTAACCCGTCCTCACTCAGTGTACACAGGGGTCTTTAGGGAAATTCAGAGAAAATTCGGGGATTGAAGTAGACTGGGCAAGGCACTGATGTTATTCCTTCTTTTACTTTCATTTCAATAAATATTTTTGGGCCCCTGCTGTGTGCCCAGCCTGTTCTAGGCAATGGATTCAGTCTCACTTAGTTGTTTTTGAGACTGGGGCTCATTCCGTTGCCCAGCCTGGCAACATGGTGCGATCTCCACTCACTGCAACCTCTACCTCCTGGGCTCAGATGATCCTTCCACTTCAGCCTCCCAAGTGGCTGGCACTGCAGGTGCTTGCCACCACGCCCAGCTAATTTTTGTATTTTCTGTAAAGACAGGGTTTTGCAGTGTTGCTCAGGCTGCTGTCGAACTCCTGGCCTCAAGCAATCCTCCTGCCTCAGCCTCCCAAAGTGCTGGGATTACAGGTGTGAGCCACCGCACCCAGCTGGATTCAGTGATTTTGAGAGAGACAGACACCAAACAAGAAACCAGTAAGATAACATCTGGTGTATTGAAAATGAGACAAATAGAGCCCCGTGGAGATTGTGTCCCATGGGAAGAAGTATATCCTCAAAAAGAAATTGAAGCAATTGGATGGTGGGTCCCCAAATAGCAAATATCCACAAGAGGCATCTACCCATTCTGGCCCCAGGGCAGTGATCAGGATTCAGATTCCAGAATTAGACTAGAATTCGAATCTGCCTCAGCCACTTTCTCATCACTACCTGGAGCAAGTCGCTTCATCTCTCCAAGCCTGCAAAATGGGGATGATCACTCTTCCCTGGTTGCTGAGATCAAATGAGGTCATACATGCAGTGACTTCCATGCAGGGAGCATTGAGTTACTTCCCAACTGAGAACACGTCCTGGGTACGTGTACACGCGCACACACCCGCACACACACACATGCAGACGCATGCATGCATGCACAGTGGGGTACCCAAGCTGATGCTCGCTCCCCAAGGCTGGGGGCTATGCCTGCCTGACCCTCTGGTATATTCAATTACAGTTTTACCCACGTTTATTCCGCCTTCCTTCTAGGTAAGATTTATTAAAATATGCAACCACAGAAATAGCCCTACTTCTGACAGCAGCCAACCCACAGCGAAGCCACACTTCCTCGAAACCTCCCCCAAACCACCAACACACGCCAAAATGCTACAGAAGTCCTTGCACACACCCTCTTCCTGGGGCGCCCCACGGTTCCCCATAGTGCGCATGCTCCCTTGTTGCAACAAGACAGTAAATCTGACTTGGTTCCACTACAGGTGTATTCTAGGTGGTCGTTGCCTGCAGGGCACTTTCAATTGTAAACCCAAAAATCTCCCCTGTGCAAAATGTTTGCAGCCACCTCAGGGGAGGGGAGGTGGAACTGGTTTGTCACACAGCTGGGAACAGCACCCCAGGGAACAATGCAATCAACGGGAGGTGGTTTCCAGAGCTGCGGTCCCTAGACGGGGGATGGCGTGGGGGTGCAGGATGTCACGCCGTTTCTCACTGGCTTTAATCTTAACTTTTCGTGCTTTAATGTGAAATGTAATTACAGATTCTGAGTTATGGTGGTGAGCTTGTCAGGGCTGACTAATTAATTAGTCAGATTTATAAGTATTTGGTTCTCGGAGATCAGTGACCCTGATGTGTCACCTGAAAGCTCTGAGAAATTCCTCTGCTGCTAGCTAGCTTTCTTGGGGAGCTGTGGGGAGGGGAGAGCTGCTTTTGCTTTGGGGGCTGGTTGAGAGGGACAGCCTGACTACTCTCAAGCAGCCTGGAGACCATAACTGCCTCTGAAGTCCCCACACCTTTGAGATCTGTAAGGGCTCTGCCCTAGGAATCCAGAAATGTCAAATGCAAGCCACTTGCCCCACTACCTCTCCCAGAGGTCATGGCAGAGGTTAGTAATGGATTCCCAAACCCCTCCCTGTTGAATCTGGACCCAGCACAGCCTGCCAGGCAATCACTTGGAATTGGCATTCCTTTCCTACCCCTAGGATAAGCCCTTCCCTGCTCTCGGCAGAACAGAAAAGAAAGGAAACTGGATTTTGACACCAAAGGCTGGGATTGAGGTGGGTTTTGCCACTTGCTGACTGGCACGCTGGGATCATCACGCTACCTATTGGGGTGCCCCTTATTCAGGAAAAGTTTCGGTGATAATCCAGGATGAAAATCTCTATGAGATCACAAACATGGAAGTTCTTTGTCTACTCTCAACCCCTATACAAGATAAAGATGCAGCAACCAGCAGAGGAGGAAGAGAGATGCCAACATCTCAACGGCGTGGGGACAGCTGATGCAATGATCCCCCAGGGGCAGCTCAGTGGGGCCAGGTTCATTTTTCTTCCCTCCTCTGCTGCCCTAGAATGGAAGCTAGGCTTCTACATACAGGTTGGGCTCTGCACAGCCCACTGCCTCCCACAGGGAACACGGTGCACCTTCTCCAGGCTTCCAGACTTTGCGGCAGGTGGGGGGGCCTGATGCCTTTGGTTACTGGAGGGCACCCTCCCTACATGAGGGGGCTGGAATGTGGTAGGGGGTATCACCCTCCAAGGGGCTTCTCTTGTCTCCAACCATCCCATAGGAGGTAGATGATTTATTTACAGGCAGAGAAACCACTTGTCAGTTTCTTTTCTTCATTCATGTGTATTACACAGTAAGCCTATGTCAAATCAAGCCCAAATTCATTGTAGAAAAATTAGAAAATCCAGACAAAATGAAAACGAACATGAAAACCACCCATCTTCCCACCACTGAGAGATATGTATGCGTAACACACAAATTTTTCTATGGTATATAAACACGTGTATATTTTTGTTTAGGATTTGGATCATTCTATATGTAACATTTTGTAATTAGGGTTTCTTTTTTTCACTTAATAATAGTGAACACTTTTTCATAGTAGTAAATATGTAAACACCATCATTTTCATGGCTTTATGGTATTTCTTACAGTTCCTTATTGTTAACATTTTACTTATTTAATTATCCAGCTCCCGGTTGTTGGACATTGGTTTCCAATTTTTCACTGTAATGAGCGGCTATTTCCTGTACTGAAAAAAAAAAAAAAAAAGGCAAACAAATGCTCTTGCAGCTCCACCAATGTGTCTGTTTCCTTCAGAAAAAGTCTCAGACACAATTGCAGGACTGTAAGGCCCACACATCTCTAGGACTTTCGTGCACATTGCTAAATTGCCCTCCTGAAGGTTGGTACCGATCTCCACTCCCCGCGACAGTGAGAGAGTGAGTCAACATTTCTCTCTCCCTGCTGAAGTCGGCAGGTGGAAAGCCATAGGCTCAGAACTCTTTCCAGCTGCTGGGATCCTGCAGCTGGACCCCTGAGGGCCATAGAAATAGAGTTCTTTCTCTTCCACTCCCCAGTCAAAGCACCTTGAGAGAGTCCCTGGCTGGGCCAGGGCAGGGTCCTGAGGCCACCTGGCATGGCCACTCACAGACCCTACCTCCTCCCTCCCCACGTACATGCCTGGATGTCTTTTCACAAGGCCTGCCGCTCACACCTCATGGCGGGATAGCGAGCTTTTGAGTTATAGTGAAGCTTATTTCCTGCTACAGCTCCCACAGAGTTAACAGATGTACGCACGTCTGAGGCAGTCATGCGGCAAGAGACTTTGGGCCCAATCCTTTCTGTTTTGACAGTGTGTAATCGAGGTGAAGCCATAAATTTTATAAACAAGAATAAACGACCCTTAGCAACATATGTCTGCTCGACCCTTCCAAGGTGATTGTAAATAAAGGCACCTGCTGACCGGGGAGGGCCATGGGCACCACAGATGGCCAGTGGTGAGGGCCGAAGGGACCGGTGCCTTGGGAGCTTGCACTGGGAGGCATTTCAGTGGTCAGGGGCAGGGGGAAGAGGTCACCTTGCCCCCACCCCAGGTCCTGAGTCATTGGACACCTTAATGCCACTTATGCATTCCATTCTCCAGGGTGCCTGTGCCCCTTGCCACTTTGAATTGGCACTTGATACTCACCCTTCCTCGGAGAGGGCACTTGTAGCTGTGGCAACGAGGTTCCTCCAGGGGTTTGTTTTTGAGACAGGGTCTTGCTCTATTTTCCAGGCTGGAGTGCAGTGGCACGATCATAGCTCACTGCAGCCATGAACTCCTGGGCTCAAGTGATCCTCCCACTTCAGTCTCGAGTAGCTGGGACTACAGGTGCATACATCACTCCTGGGCTTTTTTTTTTTTTTTTTTTTTTTTTTTTCAAGAAACAGGGTCTCACTCTTCGCCCCGGCTGGTCTTAAACTCCTGGGCTTTTTTTTTTTTTTTTTTTTTTTCAAGAAACAGGGTCTCACCATGTTGCCCAGGCTGATCTCAAACTCCTGGCCTCAAGTGATCCTCCTGCCTTGGCCTCCCAAAGTGTTAGGATTACAAGCAAGAGCCACTGCCCCCAGCCCCTCCCAGGTTTTTGGTGCTTCCTTCACTTCCCCTGAGAAGAAGCCCTGCCCTACTTGATTGCCAGTCACACCCTCACTGCCAACTGTGCCAGGATGGCCACCCCAGGGGAACCTGAAGACCAGGGTCCTTGTCTTGGCTTTGCTGCTGCCACAGGGAGCATGCTGGAGACAGATCCAAGTTCAAATCCAAGTTCGACCTCTTCTGAGGTGCTGTCTCCCTGCGCCTCGGTTTCTGAGTCTATGGCGCAAAGGTACTAATGTCCACTTGTCAGGGCTGTTGTGGGGAATATATGCCAAGCGTGCAAGGAAGGTGCTCTCCAAGGTTAGCTACAGTGAGATGGTTTAAAAAGCTCTGGTGGTGGCCAGCCACGGTGGCTCATGCCTGTAATCTCAGCACTTTGGGAGGCTGAGGAGAGCGGATCACGAGGTCAGGAGTTTGAGACTAGCCTGGCCAACAGGGTAAAAAAAAAAACCCCATCTCTACTAAAAATACAAAAAAAAATTAGCCAGGCGTGGTGGTGCATGTCTGTAATCCTAGCTCCTCAGGAGGCTGAGGCAGGAGAATTGCTTGAACCCAGGAGGTGGAGGTTGCAGTGAGTCGAGATTGCACCACTGCACTCCAGTCTGGGCAACAGGGCGAGACTTGTCTAAAAAAAAAATTCTCCTCTCCAGGCCTCAGTTTCCTCATTTATAAAATGGGGCAATGATGTCTGAGGCTGCATTCAGCCCTCATTGTCTTGCAAGTCCCTCTGCCTTTCACTTTGGACCTGTGTTGCTGGAGCCACATCCCTGGATCTGGCCTGACTGTGCCTGATCACCTCTGGAAGCCACCTGTCTCCCTGACCCACTCGGGAAGCCTGAGGGACCAGAGGTGCTGCCAGGCCATCCTCAGCTTCACATGCTTTAAAAAGGGTCAAATATGATTTAACAACAATTGCTATTTTTTTGAGCTGCTATATCATGCGTGGGGCCTGTGGACTTATTTCTGAACTCTTGGAAGTTGGTATTATTATTCCCAGTTATTAAAGATAAAGAGGCTTTCAGTGGTCAAACCATTTGCTTAAAAAGATGCTGGAAGTGGCAAAGTTGGAATCTGAATTCAAATAGCAAACAACTGTAACAACAGGAGCTAACATTTGGTAGGGCGCAATATTACTCTTTTAAGATAGATGGAGGAGCAAGACTGAAAGAGATGGAATGATTTGCCCAGTCACCAAGGTAGGAGGTGACAGAGCTGGCCTTAAACCTGAGCCTGCCTGGGGCAATGCCCAAGCCGGCTCTTCGACAGTCCTTCCCTGCATCCCACAACGCTGCAAGCATCAAAGGTCACCCAGCAGCCTCTCCCAGCCGGCCCCAAGTGCTCCTTCTCACATTTCCAGGCTGGGGCTATCTGACCCTGAAACAGGCTGCTGAAGGCAGACTTGGGAATCCCGCCTTAGCTCCTGAACAGGGATTCCCACCCAGAGATTCCCTGGACTTCCTACGATTGGATGCAAATTCGTGAATATATGTGTGTGCATTCCAAAAGTGACAAAGCACAGCTTGAGAAGTTTCTGATTCTGTGGAATGAGAGAACACGAGAGACGTCCCCAGAATTTCTAGGTCTCCGCAACCTGCCTGTCCCTGCCTCTTGGACTTCAGCACTATCTTCCAGGAGGACTCTCAGAGAAGACAAGCAATAGGCCAAGGCAAGTTAAAACTGCACCACCCTCCCCTAACTGGACTGACTGCAAAGATGCATTTATTCCAGCTTGTGTCAGTATTGCCAGACAATTCCCAGGCCCCACCAGAGGGGAGGGATGAGCCACAAACCCTTCCGGGCACTGATTTATGTAGCATTCATGCGGAATTTATTATACAAAGAATTTTATTCAATTAAATTTGAAATGCGCCTAGATTCTTAAAGGTTCAGTAGTGATCACGGGGACAGGGTGATATAAAACTGAATGGGCTGTTGGAAGGCATCAAGGCAGGAGCGAGGGTGACATTGCCACTGATGGGGGCTTCGGAACCACGGACGTTTGTCATTGGGATGTGCTACAAGTTCGGGCTGTGGAAATTACTCGGTGAAAAATGCACATTAACAATAGCCATGAAATATCAGTTAAGGGAAACTAGGTTGAGAAATGAGACAGCAGGATCTATCAGAGTCTGGCATTGTTCACCGCAGCCCAGGTAGTGATTAAAATGACTGTCAAGCAGCAGTGGGGTGGGAGCCGAGGAGCACGGGGCCAGGAGTCACGAGGCCGTGTCCTGGGCCCACATCTTGGCACCGACTCCCCAGGACAACTCAGTTCTCCACCCGCAAGGTGGGGCACATCTAATGCCTCCTTCCAGGGCTGCTACAGGGTTCAAATGAGATCGTGTCTGTGGAACGCTCGGCTCAGGGCACTGCACATAGCAAGCCCTTTCACAGTGTGGGCTGGTGTCACCGTTACTGTGGGCTTCTCTCTGACAGAAGAGCCAACTGCCAGCACTCTGGAAATGACACTGAACACCCCACTCCAGGGAGCCTGGTCTGGAGGAGGGGGAGGTGGGGGAGGCATTTTTCATGGGTAAGGGAGTGTCCACAAACTTGGTGATTGAATAATATTTGAATGCAATATTTTCCGTAATTTAATTTGACTCAATCATAATTTGATATGACTCAATCATAATTTGATTCTTCCAAAATCAAATCATGAAAAAATCTACAATAAGCAAGGGATCATGACTTTAAATAAAAACAGGCTGCTGTTTGTTTCGAAAGCCCGTGTTCCCATGCAATGGGATTGATCGTTTCTGAGGGCTGCCAATGATGTGCAAACACTGGGGCAGTGGGGCTTCGCAGCCGTGTTTCTTGATTGCAGGCTTTTATTAACTTTTCCCACCCGGTTCAAAATATGGGAGGATATTTGCTCAGTGTGCAGAAGGGTACGCAGCTTTCCTTTTGCCTCAGGCTCTTGATAGGGCTTTTGAAACGCGCTGCAGAAGAGCAGCTGCTTCAAACACCGCATCCTCCCAGCTCCCAGAGCAGGTTTTCTCCATTTTTCCCAGGTTGATAGCACCGGAGATAAACACCTGCCGAGTGGTAGCGTCTGCCCTGCACCTGGGTGGTTTCTCAGGGAAGTGTTTACTGGTGAACCGGGAGATAGATGCAGAGGCGGAGGTCTGAGAATGCGACTGTTAACATCCGGCCTGTGACAGCCGATCCTGGAAGGACAGGACTTGGCAGCAGGCGAACGGCCTTGTTTCAAAGGTCATGTTTCAAAGTTTTTTTTTTTTTAGGATGCTGCATTTACTCAAAGAACTTTTCTTATCCTTTGGAGGCTGTGCTTTGCCATGGCTAGGCATGCAGGGCTGGTGTTTTATTAAATATATATTCCAGGAGGATTTTGAGGTTTGGACAGAATTGAGTGGTTTGCTGCGAGCTCTTTAAACATGCTCCCTGACCGAACCTTAGTGATTGCAAACTCAGGCCTTTCCCATTTTTTTTTTTTTTTTTGAGACAAGAGTGTCACTCTGTCACCCAGGCTGGAGTGCAGTGTCTCGACTTCAGCTCACTGCAGCCTCTGCCTCCTGGGTTCAAGTGATTCTTGCCTCAGAGCTGAAGCTCTTGCCTCAGCTTCCTGAGTAGCTGGGATTACAGGCACCCGTCACCATGCCCGGCTAAGTTTTTTTTTTTTTTTTGTATTGTTAGTAGTGCTGGGGTTTTGCCATGTTGGCCAGGCTGGTCTCAAACTCCTGACCTCAGGTGATCTGCCTGCCTTGGCCTCCCAAAGTCCGTTTTCAGTTCTGTGTGCAAATACTGAGCACCTACTCCGTAACAGACTTGGTAGTGACTATGGGGACAGGAAAGCACTGAACAAAGCCCCCTCCTGGAAGACATTCACACACTCCGGGTCATCTACACCTCACCCACCCTGCCCAAGGCTCGAGAGGGCCACCACAGCCTGTCAGCAACAAAAGGATCCAGAAGACACGAATGTCCCTGGCCCTCCTGCAAACTTTGCAGGCAAGGTGGTAAAAATAAAGGCAAAAATATGCACATGACTGTAATGTTTGCTGACTTGCCGGCAAGAAAAATGGCCGGAGTGACCAGCCTTCCCGAGCCCCCCCTCCCCCCCGGTGGCCAAGGATGAGCAGGCACTCGGCCAATATGTGACGCTGAATGGAGTTCGCCAGGCATTTCAGCCCGGACACTCGACAAGAGCCTGCCCTTCCGAAGTCATTTCCTGCAATTAGCAGCCTGAAGTCTTTAGGTTCCTGGGGCTGCCTCTCTGCCCTTCATAAATATCGCCTTTCCCAAGGACACTGCTGGCACTAGCAGTGTCGTTTCATAGCGGGAGGGAGCAATGGTGACAACTGAAATAAATACAGCCATGGCACGGATCGCAGAGGCGTAAGCCAGCCAAGTGCAACATCGGAGAAATCAGTCTGGTGGATGTCAGCCTCGCCGGAAACTGACAACCTCATTTTCTCAGGCTGAAGACACTGCACTGCAGACCCTTGACTCAGTCCAACCAGACAGGGAAGTTCACCTTTAAGCAGTAGTGCTGTTCTCACCAGAGTCCATCTCTTTCAGAGGGGGTCCCCTAAGCTGCACCCCCGCCACACACACTTCAATCTAAGCCAGGAGTTTCTGAGCCTCGTCTGCCAATCTGCAGCGGTCCCTCCCCCACACTTTGGTGGTGATGGGTGGCTCAGAGGTGACTAAGCTTCCAAATGCTGTCCGCCTTCCCCTTTATAAATGTGACATTTAAAGCCCCTTTGGCACAGGTAAATCACAATTACATTTTCAAGGGCCTCTGGTCCCATTCCAAATCCATGAACAACCTGAGCTGGCAGTGGGAGGGCTCTCTCTCTCTGTGTCTCTCTCTCTCTCTCTCAATCTCTCTCTCTCTCTCTCTCTCTCTCACACACACACACACACACACACACACACACACACACACACACGGCTCCAGCCTTTCCCACTTTTATTCCTCCACACAGCTCCTTCTCATTGCAGCACTACCTGTCTTTCCTGCAATGCCGATTCATTCCCATTTCCCTCCAAGACCCAGGAGAGCTTGGGGAAGTAGAGTCGGGGACAGAATCCCCAAAGGGAAGGTGGCAGGAGGTGTGGGGCAAAGCTGAGCCGGGACACAAGGCTGCTCTCAGCCACTCTGGGTGAGCTCTTCAGGAGCCAGGACCCCGGAGGGCAAGCTCCCTTCTCCACGGCCATCACCATGGAGGGATCCTCCAAGCTCCCCATTTTTGATTTCAGAGTGCCTCAGACTCAGCCGATGGGTCATTTTTCTTGTATATTTTCTCTTGATTGCCCTCCTTCATGGCTGCATATCTGGCTAGCGTGAAGAGATAGTCACTGAGTCTGGAAGGGCAGAGAGAGAGAAGCAAACAATGGTTTGAAATGAGAGGTCAACGCTAACTGGGTCTTCCCATATCTGCCTACAAGGAGAAGATAGAAATCACGTGCTCTAGGCATATTGTGTGGGGATGGCAGACCCTGCCATCTTGCACTTGACAGATGGCACGTGAGGCCAGCTTCTGTGAACACCAAGGACTCTAGTGTCAAGGCTGGGGCCATTCCTGCAGGATGAGGCCATTGCCCTGGCCCTACCCTGGGGGCCAGGTGACTTTGGACCCCTCTCGGAGCTATTTCAAGTGATCAGGGCTCATGTGAGTGACCAGTTTGGGTGTTTCCCAAACTAGAGTGTGCACAGGCATCACTGAAGGGTCTTGGCGATGTGCAGATTCTGACTCAAAAGGGCTAGGCCCGGGACTCTGCAGGCCTAGTTCCTGGGTGATGCCGATGCTGCTGGACTAGGCCCTACCGACATTCTGGATCATTCTCTGTGTTCGGGTCTGTCCGATGCATCATGTGCAGTGTAGGATGCTGACAGCACCTTTGGTCTCCGCCCACCATGTGCCAGTAGCACCCCTGCACCCAGTGTGACAACCCATAATGCCTCTGAACATTGCCAAAGGAACCAGCTGAGAAGCACAGGCTGGAGCATTCCAGAGACCAGAGCCAGCCCCTTTCCCGCCTCCTCCTTTGCACCGACAGTAGTGGGCATCTGTGCATGAGGCTTTCTGCAGGGGCAGCGGTGGAGGGAACTAGAGGACAAGACACCACGGGCCCGCAAGACACTTTCGCTGTCAGCTCTTCTGCCTCCTGCCGTCCCGCACCTTTTGCTATTTCACTCCCAGTGCTGGGCGCCATGCTCCTCCCTCTCTCTCAGCTCCACGCCACATCCTCCCGATCCCTCCCCTGACTCAGCCCCAGCCCCATGGCGGCTCTCAGGGAGAGTAAAGGGGAGGTGGTTGGGGTATTTCCGTCCCCTGGGCCTCGTGCTCCTAGAGGGCAGCGCGCGTCTACTGCTTGTTGGCTCTGTGAAGCCTTACTGAGGAGACGAAATGGCCTGTCCCATGCAATGCGGTCCCCCCAGGGTTGCTGCTTTGAAGGGGAAACAGACCTGCTCCTCGCTCCCAGGGAAGCCCTCCTCCTGGAAGGGAAGGAGCTTCTCAGGACCCGTCAAAGCCAGACCATGTCCGTGGGAGGAGTGGCCACAGTCAGGGGCCAGACCCGGGCTGTGAGATCACTTTCTAGACACCCGGGACAGCTCCTGGGGTACAGACCTAACTCCCTGCATTCCCCCAGCTTTCTAACTGCCCCCAGGCTCTGGCGTTGCCCACACTGGTGCCACAGGAACCAGGGCTGAGGTGGGAACCAGCAGGGCAGGCTTTGGGCCAGGTGTGGCTCCAGTCTCAGGGGACAGGCGTGAGGCAGGAAGCCCTCCCTGACCAGCCTGGCTCACTGGGGCCTGCACTGGGGCCCCTGAGCTCATTGTGGCCTGGCTCTCTTCTCTTGGTTCACGGTGCCCCAGGCCCTCTTGAGGAGAGGAAACTGGCTGATAGCGAGCCTGACTCCTGGCTCCCTGGTCCGTCACCATCGAGAGGCCTGTTGAAACCCCCTGTGATGGATCCATCATCTCCCACGCCTGAGCACCCAGCCTCCAAGAGCACCCCTTGCCCCTGCAATACCGCTTTGCACTTACGTTTTTCTTCCTGGTTTTTACAGCAGCCTCTCCCAACAAGATCTAAATCTTACTGGGACAGGCACAGTGCCCTGTTCATCGCAGCCTCCCCCGTGCCTGGCGTGGTGCCTGGCACAGAGCAGATGCTCATAAACACTAAGGGAATGAGCGGGGAGAAGGAACACAGCCCCACGCTGCTCCTCGGGCCGCTGCACTCCTGCTACCTCCCACAGATGAGACTCGGCTTTCAGAGGGGACCCCCAGCCTCCAGGCGAGTACCTGTTTAAGAACTTGGCCACGTTGGCATCGGTCTCTCCCATCTGGACAAGAGGCACCACGCTAGAAAGGAAGTCATGTGACACCATGGGGCTTGACAGGCTCTGACCTGGGGCCTGAACATTGAGCGGCATTTCACACCCACCACCGCTCAACCTGAACCTGCCCAGGCTCAGCCAGCACCGGAGATGACGAATCGTCACATTTTCCCCAGGCCATTGGCCCCGTTCCCGTGGTCATATTGCAGGAGGGCCTGGCCAAGGAGGGCTGGGGAATGGCAGGGGCGCTGAGGGAACCCCTCTGGCCTAAACCACACCCCAGCCAGCTGGCTTTTGTGCCATTGGACCTGGGTCTGGGTGGGGTGAAGTTGGGATAGTCAGCCTCTGCCTTCAAAAACACATCGGGGCCTGACCCTTAATTCCCAATGGTAAACTCTAAGCCCTTTGTAAGTCATTACTTAGAACAGCTTCACAGGGGAGACAAAGACCCAGGCAGACCAAACTCTTGATTCCACAGGATTCTGGATTCCTGGGGTCCATGCCAGCCTATGTGCAGATATATCAGACACTGGACGACCGTCTGCTGGGCACCAGTGTCGTGGCAGGCCCTTGCCGAGCCTTTCCCAGGTTATCACCCTGTGGCATACCCCTTGTTGGCAGGCCAGTTCCCCAAAGCCCGGCCTCAGGGTTCTCAGCCCCACCCAAAGCCATGCAACTGGCCAGTGGCCCAGCAGGGTGTGCATCCCAGCCTGTCACGGAGCTCCAGTCTGTCTCAAGTGGGCACCGCGCACTCAGCGAGGAGCTTCTTCACCCGATGTGCCCCAGGCGTGCGTCCCCACCTCAGTGACAATGTGCGTCTTGTCACTGCACAGCTGCTGCATGGAGGACCCACCAGCTGCCCCGCCACGCCTCTCTGCATGCAGGACCCACCAGCTGCCCCGCCACGCCTCTCTGCATG
>NW_016107323.1:6557528-6573665 GCF_001604975.1 Cebus imitator
AGGACCCACCAGCTGCCCCGCCACGCCTCTCTGCATGCAGGACCCACCAGCTGCCCCGCCATGCCTCTTTGCTGGGCCTTGGGCTGGTTTCCAGTTTCTTGCTATTATGGGCACTGCTGATATGGATGGCTTTGTACAAATGACATTTTTTCCTTCTGAAGCCAGAGCTTGCCCTGTTCCTGGGATCTCTTAGGAACTATCTGGAACCAAGAGCCTTTCATGAAGAACACAACCTTCGTGGTGTGGGACTGTGGGAAGAGCTCAGGCTTGGCCCAACAGACCTGGGCTGGAATCTGGACTCCACTCTCAGCCATTTCCGTGACCGTGGCCATGGTGTCATTTCTCTGAGCCGCAACTTCCTGACCCCTGTAAGGCGGAGGCCACCACCACCTCTCTCCCAGGGCTACCAAGAAGGACTAAATGAGATGAGTGCAAAGCACCTGGCACAGCCTGTCCATGGGAGCAAAGTCAGGCTTGCGTTCTCTTCTCTGTAAGGCTGGCTCGCAGCCTGGTCTCTGACGGGTGTAGACAGAGATTTTGCTCATTTTCTTCTAAAGATTCCTTGAAAAGCCTGTCAGTAGCTTTGTGGGAATGGTGACTGGTCTGTTGACAGCGTCCACCTGGGCTCCACACAGCCGTGCAGGCGTTTCAGGGACCCTCTGCACCCAGCAGCCAGCAGGGTCCTTTCATGTCTACCCCTGTCCCCAAGATGGCTGAGAACCCAGCAATAACTTCCTGTTGCTCCCAGAATACAGGCTCACAAGCAATGTGCAATTGTGTTGTCTGATAGTCCATTTGGTCACATGCCACTGTCTCCACTCCACAACACGGTGCTCTGAGGACAGGGACTTGGTCTGTTCTGGTCCCCATCTGGCACAGTGGAGGGGCCCAGACAAGGTCTGTTGATGTGTGGCCGGATGGCTCTGAGCTGGCCCTGCTGTGCCTGCCTCCTGCCCGCTGTGCAGAGGTCCCCTCTCTCTCCCCTCTCCCTCTCCCTCGGGCCCTCTTACCGTCTCTCAGCTCTGCGGCACACCGCCCGGCAGAAATGCAGCGCCGAGCTGATCTTGCCTCCTGACTGAAAGGAGAAAGGGGTGTTGCCTGAGCAGGGTGGGGAAGGTGTGCCCACTGCAGACGGGAGCTCCTCTGAAGTCCAGCCCTGCCCCCAAACTGGGCAGTGTTCTGCCTCCAGGAGCCCTGCCAGGGCACACCCACCGGGCACCCTGCTCCAAAGTAGGCAGGGCTGGGAGGGACCAGTGAGAACCTGGGGGGCACTGGGGGAACTGGAGGACACTGTCTGTCACTGTGAAAAGAGGGACTTATTCAGAGCCCACATATGTCTGTCACTGCCCCTGCCTGCAGCCGCCCCCCCAGTTGAGCCTGCCCGGTACCTACCGGCAGGATGAAGGCCGTGAGTGGTGGGAGCTGGCTGGTGTACTTGTCGATCCACTGCTCCAGCTCCAGGATGGGCCCCGCCTCAAACGTGGTGTACTCTGAGGAGCCAAGGAGCAGAGGGAACTGCCATGAGGCCATCACCCACCAGACCATGGCGGGAACCGCCCCCACCACCTTCCGCCTGGTGTCCCACAGGCTGCTTCTGCTGGCTCAGAAGGTACCTCCCTCCCAGGGCCTAGAAGCAAGGCTGACTGGGCCCCTGGGGGGCCTGGGCTCCCAGGTCGTAACCCCTAGGAGAGTCCCCTGACCCTAGGGCCCTCTGAACACCCACAGGAGTTTGAGAATTACTTAAGTGAGCCTCCCGGGCCGAGGAGCGGGGTGTCGCCAGGGCAGAGCCGACGTCCTGCAACAAACACTGGATCTGGGGAGCGACAGAAGGTGACAATCAGGTTCTATTCGGGATGGGTTGGACAGAGAGGGCACTGTTTCATGTGCAGAGGCACCACCTAACACGCTGGCAAAGCCCGTGACACCTAGCTCGGGAAGGGCTGTGATACGATTTGGCTGTGTCCCCACCCAAATCTCTTGTTAAACTGTGATCCCAGTGTTGGAGGTGGGGCCTGTGGGAGGTGACTGGATCAGTGGGGTGCTTTTGAATGGTTTAGCACCATCCCGCTACTGCCGTCCTGTGACAGAGTTCTCATGAGACGTGGTTGATTGAAAGCGTATAGCACCTCCCCCTTCACTCTGTCTCCTGTCAGCCACGTGAGGATGTGCCTGCTTGCCCTTTGCCTTCTGCCATGACTGTAGGTTTCCTGAGGCCTCCCCAGAAGCAGAAGCCCATATAGCCCGCAGAATTGTGTGCAGATTAAACTTTTCTTTATAAATTACCCAGTCTCAGGTAGTTCTTTATAGCAGTGCAAGAATGGACTAATACAGGCTGTCAGACCTTGAATTGGCTGACATTTGAAGGCAAAGTCTGAAACTTCAGCACATCTTCGTTGGACAACCAGCCCTGCTGAGGGGAACTGGTGTGGCTCTTTTGCAGTCTGAGGGAGGCCTGTGGTCAGAGGATGTGGACCCTGGCTGGGCACAAAGTCAGAGGTGGTACTCGCGGGTTTCACATACACAGGAGCTGTTGGACCATTGTCCTGCAGGGGCCTGGTGTCCTTGCGGCAGACAACAATAGACCACTTCTGTTCCAAGCAAACCCATCCCCACCAGGATGGAGCACAGGCCTCACCCAGCCAGGCATCCTGCTCCCGGAACCCCCGCATGCCCCGCTGACTACGTTCTCTAAGCTCTGGAGTGTCTAGAGCTTAGATACCACTATCATATTTGACGTCTTGGCCCAACTATTACAGGTTAGAAAACCAAAGCTGTCAAATGCTGAGAAAGGAAGAAAACCTCACAGGGCCTAGATGCACAGGAGACGTGGGCAGAGCCGAGATGGTTCCTCTTGACAGTCCCTGGGCATGTGACTCAAGTTGTCTGCTTAACCCAGCTGCTGCCCCCACGGGAGCCTTTTCCTCCCTCAGTAGTAGGTGGGGCTGCCAAGGCTGGGGCTGCAGGAGGATGCTGGGCTCCAGGAGGGTAAAGGTCTGTACCTCTGACCTCTCCTAGGATGGCCACTGTGACAGCATTCAGGAAGCAGGCCACACTGTGTGACAGCAGAGGCTGCCCATCCAGCACTGGGTGGGAACCTTCCCAGGACTGCTGACCAGCTGACCTTGGGCAAGCTGCTTCCCTGCTTGGGGTCTCTGCGCCTTCACAGTCAAAGCAGGAGTGATGATAATACCCACTTGGTTGGCCAAAAGCAGCGTGTACCCCAGGGCCTGGGGAGAATTGGCAACAGTTTGGGGATCAGATTCCAGCTCCACTGACGCCTGGCTGTGGGGGCTGGGCAAGTCAGCCTCTCTGAGGCTCAGTTTGGCTCCCTAGAAACTGTGGACATTGACTTCCACCTCATAGGCATGTGTGAGGGTGAAATGGGTGACATGAGGAGAGCAGCAGCATGCTGCCTGGCCTCATCCACAGGCCCTGCAAGTGCTACCGGGCCAGGTGGGCCCCCAGGTGACCCAGACACAGTCCCCGCCCTCACCTTGCCTAGGCTGGGTGGGAGGCAGATGGGTTAACAGGTTAACACCCCTTGTGATGCCTGTGGTTAGAGGATGTGGAAACCCAAGGGCACTCCGAACCCAGCTGGAGGTGATGGGGCAGCTGAGACCCAAAGCATGCAGCAGCATGCATGGTCCCTCCCTCCACCACATAGAATGTTCTGGCCGCTGAGGCTTCCCATCCTCCTGCAGCCCCAGCCTTGGCAGCCCCACCTACTCCTCTCCATCTGCTCCCAGGGACCTGAGAGGGCTCCAACCTGGGCTTCAGAACTGAAGTGGGAAGGGCTGACTCTGCAGGGAGGTTTCTGAGGACCCGGCTCCCTGTGAGATAGAAACTGCAGCACCCCACGTGTTCAGGGGTGGCGACCAAGTCTCTGCGCTTTAAGTTCTGTGTGGGTCACAGGCCCCCTCCTTCTCAGAGAACAGAACAGTGACACCATGAAGCAGGAGTCCCACCGGCTGAGGGCTGACTGCAGCTGGGCCTCCCTGGGTTCCATCTGCGTTGGGCGCTTCACACCGGCTTCCTCAGCCTCCGTGCTACTGCCATTCATGGCCGGGGCATTCGTTGTTGACAGGGGCTGTCCCGTACATTGCAGGATATTTAGATGCCAGCAACACCCCAACCCCCAGATGTGGCAACCAAAAATGTCTCCAGACACTGCAGACGGGGCCCAGAATGGCAGAATCACCCTGGGTTGAGAATCGCTGCATTTTAAATTCCCTCACTTAGCACCATCCCCACCACGTGCCTGTGAAGGAAGATTATATGTCTCCAATTGTTTGTTTGTTTTGGAGACAGAGTCTTTTTTTTTTTTTAGACAGGATCCCACTCTGTTGCCCAGGCTAGAGTGCAGTGGTGTGATCATAGCTTGTGGCAGCCTCAACCTGTTGAGACTCAAGCGATTCTCCCACCTCAGCCTCCGAAGTAGCTGGGACTACAGGTGTGTACCACCATAGCTGGCAAATTTTTTGAATTTTCTTTGTAGAAACAGGGTCTCCCTATGTTGCCCAGGTTGGTCTTGAACTCCTGGCTTGATGTGATCTTCCCACCTTGGCCTCCCAAAGTGCTGGGATTACAGGCCTGAACCATGCTCGGCCTGTGCAGTGGCATGATCACAGCTCACTGCAGCCTTGACCTCCTGGGCTCAAGAGATCTTCCTACTTCAGCATCCCGAGCAGCTGAGGCTATAGACACTCACCACCATGCCTGGCTAATTTTTAAATCTTATGTAGAGTCGGGGTCTCACTACATTACCCAGGCTCCTGGCCTCAAGTGACCTTCCTGCCTCAGCCTCCCAAGTGGCTGAGATTGCAGGTATGAGCCACCATACCCAGCCTGTCCCCATTTTACAGATGAAGAAACGGAGCTCACGGAGGGAGAGTGATTAGCCCCGCTGAGTCCAGTGGGGGCCACCAGGGATCAGATCCCCAGCTCGGGGTGAGACGGTGTTACTCACTTTCCGAAGCTCTTCAGCAAATGTGTGGCCCTTTTCTGTGACTAATTCCAGAGCAAACCTATGAAGAAAAAGGAAAAAGAATTTGCCTCTAATGTAATGTCCCTAGGCCCTGTCTGGCCGTAAACAACAGATTCTCAGGTGGTAGGCCATTTAGTTAATTTCACTGTAATAGCCACATTATTTTTCTTGCTGATAATAAGAACATTACAGCCTTCCATTTGGGGGTGTGGTATTTGTTTCTTGAAATGCCTTTTCTGACACTCATTATTTCCAGCCAACAATTTCTTTTTGAACAGCTACTCTGGCCAGGCCCAAGAGAGTCAGTGGTGAACAGAAGCTGACCCAGGCTCTATCCAGCAAGCTGGTGACAGGGTGAGCAGTGACAGCCTCAAATGCTGGATCCTGAGATCTGACCCGTGGCCCTGTGGTTGGTTGTAGGTGTGTAGGAGCTGGACAGACCCAGCTGCAAATTCTACACTGCTGCTGACTGTCTCTGAGGCTTCAGGCAAAGTTTGCACCTTCACGTTGAGGAGTGTGATATTCAGGAGTGTGATATCTAATCAGATTAGATATCACACTCCTGAATGTGAAAGTGCAAACTGAGGTCAGTGCTCTGAAGGAAAGAAGAAGCCAAGCCTAATCTGACCTTGGCTAGAGAGGCAAGGACGGCTTCCTGGAGGAGGTGATGCTGGAGGGGAGACTTTGAAGGCTGGGGAGGACTTCCCTCATACAGAAGGGAAAGCAAACTGCTCCTGACACAGGTCAGGACCCTTGTTCTGCCTCCCTTAGAACCCTGCACTTCCCGCCTGCATGGGTCAGTGCCCCGGCAGGAGACAGCTGCATGCTGCAAAAATTCCTGGAGGAGGGCTTTGGGAAGGGACAATTCACGGAAGTGTGGGCGGAGTTACAGGAATTGGCGATAGACGGCAAACACAGGAGCCTGAAGCACAGGGGACAGGGAAGGTGCTACTCACCCTGGAGGGAGCTGGATTCTGGAGTCACTCAGCAGGGAGGGAGTTAGGTAGGGAGCCCAGCTGCCACCAGAGCCATGCACCACTGGGGACAGGGTCACACACACTCCTGAGCTCTCTCCACTCACTCTCCCATCACCCGCTGGTGCCTCCCATTGGCTGGACCCACCCAAATGCCACAAGACCAAGGAATCGAGATGGCATAGCCACCAGGTGATAAGGTGGTGTAATAAGGTAATATGCAGCCTCCTACACATAAAGAGAAGGTGAAGAGAAGGGATTTGAAAGGGCCATTGGAGAATAACCAGCCCATCTTCCTGGCACATCTTACAATTAGAAGTAAACACACTAGTGTGATCCTGCCTGGTGTGTTTTGATCCTTCCTCTGGACCAAAGGAAGGGCTGTGCAGGCTGGGATGCAGTCTGTCTCCATCACAGCAGATACCCCATGCCTGGCTCACAGGAGGTGTGCAGAAGTATCTGCTTGCCAAGGGACGCTCTGTGACCAGCCCAGCGGCAGGACCCCTCAGTGCTTGCCCCATGCCCGCTCCCACCCTCCTAGCTGCCCAGTGAGTGCTGCCTGCTGCCTGCTCCCTGCACTCTGCAGCTCAGGAAGGCAGGGCTGAGGTTCTCTGTTGAACAGTACCTAATACTGCAGATGCTTGGTCAATATCTGACAAAGGAAGAATCCACAGCTGAGGTTTCCCTGACCTCCTGCTCCTTCTCAACTGAGAGACCAGGGCTTGTGATTTAGAGCTCATCAGAATGGCTGATGGGAAAACTGGCCTTTTCTCCCTTTGCCCACTTGGTCTTGTGTCTGTCCCCTTCCGGACCCTTCCCCCACACACCAAGGGGTTTGTTTGCCTTCTCTACCCGGCTAGCAGACTATCTATACCTCCCATTATCTGTCCTGAAAATCTCACCTCGTCAGGCCCGCCATGGAGACACAGTAGCCAGGAACAGGTAAGTGTTAAGAATGATAGCTAACATTATTATTACTTGTGCTAGATGCTGTCCTCAGGGTGGAACATGGAATCATCTCATTTAAGCCCCGCAGGAACACAGTGTGATGGGAATTATCATGATAATCACTTGGTAGAACAGTAAACTGAGGCTCACAGAGGCCATGTGATTTGCCTGACGTCCCAGAGATAGTCAGCAGTGATGCTGAACTTGCAGTGGGGTCTGTCTGGTTCTCACGCACATATAACCCACCAGGCCTTGGGGTCAAACCTCAGGATCCAGCACTTGAGACTGTTGCTGCTTCCCCTGTCACCAGCTTGCAGGGTGTGCTGGGCAGACTGTGCTCCTGTTTGCAAATATTTGCCACTCTTCCCACCCTGCTGATGTCAGGTATATGCACGTGACAGGCTCTGGCCACTGAAATGTGAATACATGGAAGGCATCACTCTCGTGGAAGGTTTTTTCTTCTGGAGACAGAGTCATACTCTGTCACCCAGACTAGAGTACAGTGGCACAATCATAGCTCACTGCAGCCTCAACTCCCCAGACTCAATTGATCCTCCTGCCTCAGCCTTGTGAGTAGCTGGGACTACAGCTGTGCACCACCACACCTGGCTAATTTTTTTATTTTTCTTTTTAGTAGAGACAAGGTCTTGCTATGTTGCCCAGGCTGGTCTCAAACTCCTGAGCTCAAGTGATCCTCCCACTTCAGCCTCCCAAAGCGCTGGGATTAGACATGTGAGCCACTGTACTGAGTCTTTTTTTTTTTTTTTCAACTTTTATTTACCAACAAAGTTCAGTTTCCATAAAGACTGTCAAAAACTGCCAATGTTGACTGTATGTCAAGTCATCATGGTCGGGTGGTGAGAAAAGTTTTCAATCAGCAATGATCACACCTTGGGTAAACCTCGTTGGCAACAATACTGCCACCGCACAATCCCCTGGCCACAAGGAGCCACTGTGAGCTTCACTATGACCTGTTTTCCCTCTGCCATGATGACAGATAATTATCCCAGACAGCGGCTGCCCTGGCAGAGTGAAGGCCACATGCAGCCAAAGCACCTCCCCCTTGTGACAGGCGTGAAGTAGGAGCAGCAAGTCCACCACTGGTGTCACAAGCCAGGAGATCTGAGGGCTGTTTGTGTCCATAGCACAACCTGGCCCATCCTGACCAATTCCTTGAGTCCACCTTCTAAACGCTGGCTTATTTAAAAACCAACAATCACAAAAGAGATCACATTGGATGTCCTGTGCATTGTACTAACTCATCTCTTTCACTCAGTATACTAACTTCAGTGGCACACACAGGCTCACCTGAAAAGCAGGGTATGAGAGGGAGGCAGCTTCACATGGCATGGGACACAGGCCGGCGCAGGCACAGGCAGGGCCAGGAGGGAAAGGGGTCTGCAGACCCGCAGCCTTGTGGAGCTGACCAGCCTGTGCTTCAGGGCTGGGGGAAGTTCAGTAAGGACTGACAACCTCCGAGGCCGCTGCCCAGCACATGTGACAGCTTCACATTCATTACGTTTATTCGTACTCAGTTCAAACTCAACCTCAAGGCCAATCCTGTCCTCCTTACCCAATAGCTGAGCTTAATTCATCTGTAGTTCCCACGGCTTCAAACACCTCGTCATCTTTGGGTCTCCTTTCTCCCGTGAAGGTGCTAGAAAACCCTGTGGAAAAAAAGTGTTTAGCCACCCAAATTAAGATCCTGTTTTCCTGATATGCCAGGGGGTTTTTTGTTTTCTTTTGTTTTTAACTTTCAAAGCTTTTAAAGAACATTTTCAGTCTTTTTTTGAATGGTCACTCTGTTGTCCAGGCTGGAGTACAGTGGCATGATCATGGCCCACTGCAACCTCTGCTTCCCAGGTTCAAGTGATTCTTGTGCCTCAGTCTCCCAAGTAGTTGGGATTACAAGTGTGTACCACCATGCCCTGCTAACTTTTTATATTTTTAGTAGGGATGGGTTTTTGCCATGTTGGCTAGGCTGGTCCTGAACTCCTGGCCTCAAGTGATTCACCCACCTCAGCCTCCCAAAGTGCTGAGATTACAGGTATGAGCCACCGCACCAGCCCTTAAAGAATTTTCAAGTTGAAGTATAGAATATACACAGAAAAGTGCTCAAATTCTAAGTATGTGAGTTGGTGAAGTGCTACTAACTGAATATACCTCCGTGGTCAACACCTAGCTTAATAAACAGAACATGACCAACACCCTGAAATCTCCCATGCACCCCTTTCAGTTGCCACTCCCCAAGGGTTAACCACTATCCTCACTTCTTTCCCGACATGCTTTTATTTTAAACTTAAAAATCACACTATGGGAGGCTGAGGCAGAAGAACTGCTTGAACCCGGGAGGTGGAGGTTGCAGTGAACAGATATCGTGCCACTGCACTCCAGCCCGGGTGACAGAGCAAGACTCCATCTCAAAAAAAAAAAAATCACCATCCTGATAAAGAAATAAAACATATGTGTTATATATTTTATATCATATGTACATTACTATTATATGTCACATGAAGTCAAAGTCCTCTGTACCTCTGCCTAGCTCACAATCCCTGCCTTTCTCCCACAACCTCTCAGAAAGTAAAAGCTGCCCCTGACAGGTGGGAGCTGGCTTTTGCTATCAAGCAGGCTTTGGGGTTGCCAGGTGCTGGCCTGGCACTCACAGGTAGACTGTGGTGTTCTGCTGAACACAAACCATTTCACAGGACACTGTCAGACGGGCCGCCCTATGAGTGTCATGGTTCAAAACCAAAACAAGGCCACTCTGGAATAACGTCTGAGCATAGATGACTGTCCAAACTCCGAAAGATGACCAAACCTCCCTCTTCCCTGGCCAATGTGAGTGACTGCTGCATCTTTATCCATTACAGCTTTAGCACCTCTTTGTCCCTTCTGGCTTCTAGAAAAAAATTAAGATACCAATTACAGACCAGGTACAGTGGCTCACACCTGTAATTCCAGGACTTTAGGAGGCCATGGCAGGCAGATCACTTGAGGCCAGGAGTTCAAGACCAGCTTGGCCAACATGGTGAAACCTCATCTCTACCAAAAATAGAAAACATTAGCCAGGCATGGTGGCGCACACCTGTAGTCCCAGCTGTTTGGGAGGCTGAGGCACAAGAAACATTTGAACCTGGGAGGCGGAGGTTGCAGTGAGCCAAGATTGTGCCACTGCCCTCCAGCCTGGGCAACAGAGTGAGACCCTGTCTTAAAAAACAAACAAAAAAAGATACCCAATTACAGAAATAGCCCTGCTTCCTAACAGGATTCGATCCAGAGCAAAGCCCCACTTCCTGGAATCCTCCCTGAAAGCACCCAACACAAACCCAACCCTATAATAAGTCCTTTCCAGCATCCTCTTTCTTCTTTTTAATTGTGGTAATAGATGATACATAACAGAAATTTTACATTTTGACTCTTTTTAATTTTACCATTCAGTGACATTGGGTATGTCCTGTGCATGCTTTTATACGTTTACTATACAAGCATATATCCAAAAAACAATATGAACTAGTGATCTGCATGTTTTTATACTTCAAAAAATGGTATACTGGCTGAGTGCGGTAGCTCATGCCTCCTGTAATCCCAGCACATTGGGGGGCTGAGGTGGGAGGATAGCTTGAGCCCAGCAGTTCGAGACCAGCCTGGGCAACATAGCAAGACCTTATCTCTACAAAAAAATTAAAAAGTATTAGCCAGGCATGGTGATGTATGCCTGTTGCCCCAGAAACTCAGAAGGCTGAGGTGCGAGGATTGTTTGAGTCTGAAAGTTGGAGGCTGTAGTGAGCCGTGACTGTGTCACTGCACTCCAGCCTGGGTGACAGAGTGAAACTCTGTCTCAAAAAAAGAAAAACTATCATACTAACACATTCTTCTGCATCTTTTTTCTATAGAACCTCATGTTCTAGCATTTAAAAAATGATTAAAGTAATATACACTCATTATAGGGCCGGGCGAGGTGGCTCACACCTGTAATCCCAGCACTTTGAGAGGCTGAGGTGGGCGGATCACAAGGTCAGGAGATCGAGACCATCCTGGCTAACACGGTAAAACCCCCATCTCTACCAAAAATACAAAAAATTACTCGGGCACGGTGGCGGGTGCCTGCGGTCCCAGCTACTTGGGGTGCTGACGCAGAATTGCTTGAATGTGGAAGGTGGAGGTTACAGTGAGCCAAGAGACTGTGCCACCGCACTCCAGCCCGATGACAGGGTGAAACTCCGTCTCAAAAAAAAAGAGAGTAATATATACTCATTATAAAAAATAATACAATAGAATAAAAGTATGTAGATAGCGAAAGTCCTTCTGTTCGTTCCCCTCTCACAACTTAATGTCCCCGCCAGGAACAGTCCCAGGTGTAACCCTTCAGAGACTATTCGACACATATCTGAACACACATATATGCACATGCTTATCCAGATAGATTCAGGCTTTTGTCATTTAATATATCTTGGGTGTTTTTCATTTCACATTACATTTTCGTAATGTATATTAAGTTGAAATCTGTCATATATTACACTTTTTTTTTTTTTTGAGACACAGTCTTGTTCTGTCACCCATGCTGGAGTGCAGTGTCACAATCTTGGCTCACTGTAACTTCTGCCTCCCGAGTTCAAGCAATTCTCCTGCCTCAGCCTCCCAAGTAGCTGGGACTACAGGCATGCGCCACCATGTCCACCTAATTTTTGTATTTTTAGTAGACATGGGGTTTCACCACATTGGCCAGGCTGGTCTCAAACTCCTGGCCTCAGGTGATCTGCCCACTGGGCCTCCCACAGTGCCAGGATTACAAGCATGAGTCACCTCGCCTGGCCACATATTATACTTTTCAGTGGCTGCAAATAATTTGGAAGAACTTTAAAATGGGGTATGCCATGTGTATTTCTTTGCATTTTTCACCTGTCCCCACCCTACCTTTGTCTCCTGTTTTGGTGTAAATCTTGGGGATCCTGGGTGTCCTCGAGGAAGGCTGGGGCCTACAGAGAAATAGATATCAATAGGTGGTAAGTGGGGATGGCTTACACAGAGGGTCAGCTCCTCAGTGGGTCCCAGCTCGCTGCTTGTAACCTCAGAGGCACCACTTACCCCTTGCTGCTTAGATGGTAATCTCTTGTTGATTTCTTTCCCCTAGATCCCTTCTAATAGCAAACATTTTGTGGGCAAGACACAGAGCTGGGTGACAGAGCATGTAGAGTAGTGATGTAATGTCTTGATCAACGTAAATGATCAATAAATATTTGCTGAAGGAATTCATTGATCATTTGCCACTGTTCCTGCACTGTGCCAAGTAGTTTACAGGCATTATCTTCTGGAATTATCCCTGGAATCTTTCCACAACCCCAAAGGTAACCACCACCTATTATCTTCACTTTACTGAGAAGGAAACTGTATCTTAGATGAGACTCACCTTCCTAGGTCACCCAGGAAGAGGCAGGAGTGGGATGCCAAAGGCTGTCCTAGGCTGGAACACAAACTTTAACTTCTATCCTACTGAAATTCTCTCTCTCTTTCTTTCTTTTCCCTCTCTCTCTCTCTCTGTCTCTCTTTTTTTCTTCTTATGACTGAGATCAGGTCGTACTCTGTCACCCAGGCTGGAGTGCAGTGGCACAATCTAGGTTCACTACAACCTCTGCCTCCCAGGCTCAAGCAATCCTCCCACCTCAACCTCCCCAGTAGCTGTGACCACATGTGTGTACCACCATGCCCAGCTAATTTTTTTTTTTTCTTTTTTGGTAGAGACAGGTTTCGTCATGTTCCCCAGGCTGGTCTTGAACTCCTGAGCTCAAGCAATATGCCTGCCTCAATCTCCCGAAGTGCTGTGACTACAGGCATGAGCCACCATTGTCTGGCCTATGATTATTTTGTTAACAGACAGGGTCTTGGTCTCTTGCCTAAGCTGAAATGCAGTGCAGTAGTATGATCATAGCTCACTGCAGCCTTGAACTCCTGGGCTCAAGTGATCCTCCTGCCTCAGCCTCCCAAGTAGCTAGGACTCTTAACTCTACCCTACCCAAATTCTTATCTTATACTCCATCAACTCAGGGCCTCCTGCAGGGAAAGAAACCTGGGCCACTTCCATACTATGAGGCTACGAGTGTACTCAGAGATGACCTGGCAAAACAGAGCTCAAAAAGTGGCACTTTCAAATAACAAAAATAACAATGTAAACGACTCAAGGACATTGCTCAATATTAAAATGTGACATTATAAGGCCATTCGAAGGTTAAGTTCCTGGAACTGTGGACTAAATTAATCCATTATTAATCCACGGTACTCTAGAGGTTCTGAGATCTGGGTTGGGGTGCAAGTTTCAAGGTATATGAGGAAAGCCATCTTTAGAAGGGGCTGGTGTATCTGGGACCTAGGGGATAAACTGCTTTGGAGATTGGTCACAATCTGAGTCGAGAGCCCTCCTGGCCCACATGGGATCTTCTCTGCCCTTTCGGATGATATTGGGGCTTCATTGGGACTTAGGCAAAGATTTTCTGCTCTCTGGCATCCACGTGGCCCATGTTGCCATGGTGACGTCACGACAGCGTGGAGACGTCACCTGACGGTTGCCGTTGTGACCTCACGGCGGTGTGACGTACCCATGGCGACGACACCTCGATTCACGGCAAGTGTTTGAGTTACCCTTCCCGCCAGCCACTCACCTGTCCCCGTCTTCCACGCCCTGAGGGCCGCGGCTCTGGAAACGGGGATGCAGAAGCCTGGCGGCGCCGAGGCACCTACGCAGGCCAAGACGGCTCCCCAGGCCCCACACAACCATGATCCAGGCTGCCTGACAGACCTGACCCCGCCACCTTCCCGTCCAGGCCCCGGGGTGACTCCACCCACAGCCGGCCGCGCCACCGCTCAGCTGTCAATTTTCATTGGTTCGCCGTTCTCGCCCCAGGGCGGGACACTGCCAGGGACTTGATTCCCATTGGTTTAACAGCAGGAGAGGGGCGGGAAAACCTGTGTTGCTGGACTGCAACACTTATTGACCAATGTTCAAACCTATTAGTAAAGGAACTCCGGGCTCGCGCGCTCTGATTGGCTGGACTGAAGGACAAGACCTCCTCCCCTTGGGGCACTGCCGCTCTGAGCTGCAGGTGTTGGGGTGCTGCTCCGGCTACGGCGCGGTGGGACGGCGGCCGGGGTGGCGGCGGCAGCAGGTGAGAGCTGGGGTCGCGAGGCCGGGTGGCGCGAGGTCCTAGACCCGGGTCGACTGTGAGCCAGGCGCCCAGCTTCTGTGGCTCAGTTTCCCCAGCTCTGAGTCTGTCCCGAGGGTCGGGGATCTCAATCTGACAGTCATGATTCTGAGCTTGGGGCAAGCAAGCAAGGGGATTCTCCGCTCTGTGCCTCAGTTTTTCTCTTTAAGAAATGGGGATCTTGATAGTACTTAGCTCATAGTGCACTTGGATCTTAGGGTAAAATAATTTACGTAAAGCCTTAATCGGAGGATAATTTTGCCTTATTTATAAATGTGTAAATTGCACACACCTGTAGACCCTGCAAGCCCCTTTCTAGGACTTTGTCCTGCAGAAATACTTAAGTGTGCAAAACGAGGCTTGCCGGGAGTTTTCTGCAGCCTTGTTTATAATTGTGACACATTGGAAACAACCTAAATGTCCAGCAAAGAATTCATTCTGGTCCATGATTTCATGTAAATTTCTACGTTTAATGGTAGTAGTTGTAAAAGCTGAAATGAATAACAAAGCCAGTAATAAGCAGCTCTCAGTAACTGAATGATTAGTAGGTGCCAGACACTGTTAAGCGTTTACCTTGCACTAATTTAACCTTCCTAACAATCACTGAGGTAGGTATGGTTATTTTCTCTCCATATAACGTGTGGGAAAGCCGAGATTCATAGCCATTTAAGTGAGTTACCTAAGATGACATCACTGGGGAGTGGAAGAGCTGAGATTTGAACCCCGATCTATTGGATGGGTCCAGTTGACTGCTGCATTGCCTTTCTGGCACATAGCAGGTGCTGGACCGTAAGTACCTTTTTTGTTATTATGATGGACTTGAACTAGGTTTTCTCTAAGATCTCTTCCAGCTGGTTCTGACATCTGGAGATCTTTGCTATTCTCAATGGCTTTCCCTTTTAGGATTCCCAGGAGCCATGTTGTCAGAAGTCCTACTGGTGTCTGCTCCGGGGAAAGTCATCCTTCATGGAGAACATGCCGTGGTACATGGCAAGGTAAAAAGCCGTTAGAGCAAGGCCAGGTGCGGCGGCTCATGCCTGTAATCCCAGTACTTTGGGAGGCCAAGGCGAGCGGATCGCAAGATCAAGAGATCGAGACCCTCCTGGTCAACGTGGTGAAACCCCGTCTCTACTAAAAATACACAAATTAGCCAGGTGTGGTGGTGGGCTCCTATAGTCCCAGCTACTCAGGAGGCTGAGGCAGGATAATTGCTTGAACCCGGGAGGTGGAGGTTGCAGTGAGCCGAGATCACACCACTGTACTACAGGCCTGGTGACAGAGGGAGACCCCTATCCCTCGTCTCAAAAAAAAATAAAAAGCTGTTAGAGCCTTTAAGGATTGGGTACCCCTTTTCCCTGATGCTAATTTTGCAAGAAGGTAAAAGGACACTCTGAGGTACAGGTTGGGAGCAGATCAGAGGGATCAGTTTCTCCCCAGCCAGACAAGAAAAACGTATCTTCTGCCCACTGAAAGGATTCTCTGGCCTCGCTTAGTATGATAGCAAAAGGATGATATATAAAGCCCTGTGAATGGAATGAGAGAACCTAGGAGTGAGCTTTGATGCAGAAGGAAAGAGGTTTGAGAGCTAAGCTCTGAGGCACTAAGACATTTAGAAGTTGGAAGGATCTAGCAAAAGACTAAAAACATACATGAGCTCATTTTACCCTTACAACTATCCCCTGAAGCATACCCTTTTATTGTCCTGTTTTACGAGTATGCAAACTGAGGCTTAGGAGAGAAGTGGTAACTTTTTTTTTTTTCCTAACCAGTGTCAGGTGATACTAGAGAAGTGGTAACTTGATCCAAGTCCTACACATCCTTGGTAGAGCTTGGTGTGAACCTCTGTCTGAACCCACCCCTACTGCACTCTGCTATTCTTTTTATTTTTCCCTAAGACAGTCTTGCTCTGTCTCTCAGTCTGGAGTGCAATCTTGCAGTGGCTCACTGCAGCCTCCAACCTCAGCTGCCGAGTAACTGGGACCACAGGTGTGTACCACCTCGCTCCACTAATTTTATTTTTTCTTTTCTTTTCTTTCTT
>NW_016107323.1:6574530-6630831 GCF_001604975.1 Cebus imitator
AAAAAGATCTCAGGGGTGTAGACATCAGATTGGCAGTGGTGATTAGTTTTCCTGGGAGAGACCTCGGCCCAGAGAAAGACAAAGGGACACATTTTAAATGAGGAGAATATTGGCATTTTGTATAATTAAAAGTTAATAAAAGTAGGGTGGGCCCAGGGCGTAGGCTTGTCGTTCTAATACTTTGGGAGGCCGATCACCTGAGATCAGGAGTTCGAGACCAGCCTGGCCAACATGGCGAAACCCCATCTTTACTAAAAATACAAAAATTAGCTGGGTGTGGTGGTGCATGCTTGTAATCCCAATTACTTGGGCGGCTGAGGTCACAGAATCATTTGAACCTGGGAGGTGGAGGTTGCAGTGAGCCAAGATCTCGCCATTGCACTCCAGCCTGGGAGACAGAGCAAGGCTCCATCTCAAAAAAAAAAAAAAAAAAATTAATAAAAATAAAAGTAACCTATGGTTATTATTGGAAAAGACAGTTAATACTGGGACATTGTAATTTAAAAATCACCTGTTATTCCCCGTCTCCCTTCCCTGACCCCAGTAATGACTCCAAGCATTTTGGCATTAATTCTTCTGGGTGATTTTCTACAGATGGATAGAAAGATGGAGACAGGGAGTTATCTTGTTTTTTTAACCAAAATTGGGTCAGGCCATATAAACCATTCAGAAATGTCAGTTTTTTTCTTTTGTGAGTCAGGTGTGTGTGCTGATTTTTGCCAGTGTGAAGATTTCATCCGCTCATAAGCAGGCTAGCTTTTTCCATGAGTAGATCCCGTGCACCTGCCCCAGCTGATGTGTGTTTTCTGTTCTCAATTTGCTGTCCGCTCTCTGGGCTGAAGCCTTGCTCTTTGGAACAGTGTTTCTCAGCCAGGGTGTGGTAAATGAGAAGCTTCTCGGGTTTTTCCCTGGACTACACCCAAACCCTTGACACCTGCTTCCCATTCCCCGTGAGAAACCATCACTCCACGTTTGGGAATGGAGGAAGAATTGAAAATTCTTATTTCACTTGTTGAGACAGGGTCTCGCTGTGTTGCCCAGGCTGGTCTGGAACTCCTAGCCTCAAGCAGTTTCCCACTTCCCCACTTTGGCCTCCCAAAGTGCCGTGGTTACAGGTGAGAGCCACTGTGCCCCGCCAGAATCCTCATTTTAGAGCAACTCTTTAAAACCTCATCATGTCCTGGAATCACCCGGCAGTTTTTTGTGATTGTGGTGGTTGTTTTTGTTTTTACCAATACAGATGGACTCCTGGCTCTGCCCCTCTCCTCTCTTATTAGAAGTTGGCAGTGGTGATAGGAGTTTTTGAAAGGGGTTCCCTGGAAGATTCTGGGAACACCTCAGTTAAGAGCCACTCCTGACCAGCCTGACCAACATGGAGAAACCCCGTCTCTACTAAAAATACAAAATTAGCCAGGCATGGTGGCACATGCCTGTAATCTCAGCTACCTGGGAGGCTGACGCAGGAGAATCGCTTGAACCTGGGAGGCAGAGGTTGTGGTGAGCTGAGATCACACCATTGTACTCCAGCCTGGGCAACAAGAGCGAAACTCCGTCTCAAAAAAAAAAAAAAAAAGAAGTCACTCCTTTGGAGCGTGCATCTGAAAACAGCCGGCCAGAGCATGTGGAACTTGCTTTCTGTGGTGCACAGGGCCACCCAGCCAGGCCAGAAATGTCCCCTGAGAACCAGCTGCAAGTTGTGTGTGTCGGCAGCTTGGGGTGGAAGCAGCCAGGTGTAAGGGAACATGTTTCAGACCGCTCCGACTCCCTCGGTGAACCTGGGCAGGTCCGTTCACCCTCTGGGCCTCTGGGAGCAGAGACTTGTTGCCTGACTGAGGGCTGGGCTGAGGATCTGACCACACTGGAGGCAGGTACTGGGGCCGTGACAGAGCGCAGTATGTGGGTAAGGGATTGTTAGTTTCAGAGCATTGGGAGACATAGCACCTTCTACTAGGTTGCAAAGATCCACCATCTTTCTTTCAGTGTCCTTTTGCTCCCTCTTGATAGTAATAAACACTGAACATTTTTTTTTTTTTTTTTAGAGGCAGGGTCTTGCTATGTTGCCCAGGCTGGTCTCAAACTCCTGGGCTCAAGTGATCCTCCTGCCTCAGCCTCCCGAGTAGCTGGGACTATAGGCACGTGCCACCGTACCCTAGTACTCCAATGGACACCTGTTGGACATTTATGTGTGCCAGGCACTGATAAGTATGTTCACATATATTAGCACTCTTAGAATTCTCCAGCATTCCTGGGAGTAGGTGGTATCATGCATCCCCATTGTACAGATTTGAAAATTAAAGTTCAGAGGTCAAGTGGCTCAGGTTACACTTGCTGGTGATACTGAAAGGATTCAGATCCAGGTTTCTTCTGGCACCCAAATACAGGCTCTTAACAACTGTTCCATCTCAATTACAGAGCTCTGAAATATCTGGGTTCTCAGCAGTGTCATGACTTGCTGGTTTGAGTATATCATTCATCTATTCAACGTGTATTACCCAGCACTTAACCCTTGCCCCAGGTTTCCTGACACATACACACCCAATCCCATCTCCCGGTCCCTTGAGAATTTGGCCCAACGCTCAGGGAGGGATTTGTAAAGGGAAGCTGGCCAGACAGGTTCTGCCTCCTCGGTGTCTCAGAGGGACGCGGCCCAGGTTCCTGCACATCCCCCGCCTGCCTTACCCACCCCTTCTGCCCAGGGAGTGCCTCACATTTACAGGTTCTGTTCCTGATGATTCTCTTTTGGAGGAGGGAAGTATTTTGGGGGCTAACTTAGTACTCCTTTGATTTTGGTTTTATACAATGGAAGGTGAAACCTAGGACCTTGTGTGATTGAGACAACATTCTGTGTGTGTGTGTTTTAAGACTACCTTTTTTTTTTTGAGACAGGGTCTCACTCTGTCATGCAGGTAGGAGTGCAGTGGTGTGAGCACAGCTCACTGTTGCCTCAACCTCCCGGGCTCAAGCGATCCTCCTACCTCATCCTTCCGAGTAGCTGGGACCACAGGTGTGCGCCACCATGCCTGGCTAGTGTTTGTACTTTTTGTAGAGTTAGAGTTTTGCCATGTTGCCCAGGCTGGTCTCAAACTCCTGGGCTCAAGTCATTGGCCCACCTCAGCCTCCCAAAGTAGCTGGGATTACCGGCATGAGCCACTGCACCCGGCCTTAACACTACTGTTAATTAAGCACTTACTACCTGCCAGGTGCCGTGCCAAAAAGTTTACATCCCTTATTTAACTTTACCTTCGTGACAACCCTGTGAAGAGGCGCTGTTGTTATCCCTGTTTTACCAAGGTGGGAAACAGTTCAGGCAGCTTCAGTCACATGGCCAGTAAATGGCACAGTTGGGACTCAAACCCAGGTCTGCCTAAAGCCAATAAATAGACTTGGGTGTGGTGTTCAGACAATAAATTCATGTCCACCCATGCTCCGATCGCAGTGACGAGTTGATTTTCTGTATTCTGTTTATAAAGCACCTGAGGCCCTCTCACCCACTTGTGTTTGCTTGTTTGCCTGTGGGACAGAGCAAGGTGATGTCACAGCGCCCACCCCAGAGCAAGTGGAGAAGCTGAAGGAGGTTGCGGGCTTGCCTGACGACTGTGCCGTCACCGAGCGCCTGGCTGTGCTGGCCTTTCTTTACTTATACCTGTCCATCTTCCGGAAGCAGAGGTGTGTGCGTGGTCTGGGGAAGGAGTCCAGATGCCGCCTCCTGTGGGGAAGCAGGAAGGGTTTCTGTCGTTGCTGCTGGAGAGTGCACATACTCCTTCTAGAGCGGCCACCATTTTCTGTCCTCACCTTGCCAGACGTAGTATAATGACATGCCTTTTTTTTTTGAGACAGGGTCTCTCTGTCGCCCAGGCTGGCGTGCAGTGGTATGATCTCAGCTGACTCCAGCCTCGACCTCCCAGGCTCAAGTGATCCTTCCACCTCAGCCTCCCAAGTAGCTGGGAGTACGGGTGTACACCACCACACCTGGCTAATTTTTAAATTTTTGTAGAGATGGAGTCTCACTATGTTGCCCAGGCTGGTCTCAAACTCCTGGGCTCATGTGATCCAACTGCCTTGGTCTCTGAAAGTGCTGGGATCACAGGCATGAGCCACCACACCTGGCCCCAGCCTCTTTGTTGTTGTGTTTTTTTTTTTTTTTTTTGTCCAGAACCCAACGGGTAACCTCCAGGGACAGCCCTTCCCTTGAGCAGCAGATTCGGGTTTAGGGGCCAGGCTCTGTGCCGAGGACACATTTGGAAATGGCCTGATACTTACTGTCTGAGGCAGAATTTCAGCTTGAGAGAGGCGTGTCCCCTTAAGTGGGTGAGGGACATTTCAGAATCTTCCAATCTGGGTGGGGTGAGTGTGTGGAATTTGAAGACACACATTCAGTATTGCAATTTTTATATTTGGGAAATGGGAGAAGTACTTTGCGGAAATTACCAAACATGAACTTTGACAGTTCTCACTGGGAGGAAATACACGTAAGACGTAGCGATTCAGAACTTTTGATCAAAAGCAGACTGTGTGACACATGGTTGGGGAACACTGTCTGGCAGGAGAGGCCCCCGGTGAACACACAGTCCTAGCATGCTGTGACGAGGCAGTGGTGTGGAGGGCACGCAGGGGGTCCTACAAGGGGAGCCAGGAGTGGTCTTTGTAGGTAGCTAGGGAAAGTGTCACAGTGGAAGCGACATGTGGTAAGGCCTTGAAAGATGGGCGGGGATTTCTCTGGGGGATAAGGAGGTATAAGGCTATTGCAGGCTGAGGGGCCAGGCTGTGCTCAGAGCAGGACCACAGAAAAGCCCAGCATGTGGGCGTGGGAAGGAGGAGGGAGAAAGGGGCTGACGGCTTGCCAGGTGTTTCTGGGAAGGGCCCTAGTTGGATGACCCAGGGATTAAACCTGGTACCTGTTTTCTAGTTGTCTGATTCACCATGAGTTCCTGATGTTCAGTAGGGCCACATTTGGGGTCAAGAAGTGTCTCCCAGTTGAGAAAAGTGGACCGGATGCTTGGAGTCAGGCCTGGGCCTGGCCCCCGGTTCAGTGCTGGCACCCTCCGCCCTGCAGGAGAGTCACGTTTTGTGCCTGGTGTGTTTCAGGACCCTGCCGAGCCTGGATGTGGTAGTGTGGTCGGAGCTGCCCCCCGGGGCGGGCTTGGGCTCCAGCGCCGCCTACTCGGTGTGTCTGGCAGCGGCCTTCCTGACCATGTGTGAGGAGATCCCAAACCCGCTGAAGGATGGGGAGCACATCAACAGGTACCCGTGGTTCTAGCCTCGCCAGTGTCCCTCCCGAGCGCAGGACAGGGGGAGCGGGGCTTCTCTGGCTCAGACCTTACCACCTCCCTGTGACGTGAGAGGTGTCATAGTAGCCATTTTACAGATGAGGAAGCTGAGGCCTGAGAGGCCAAATCGCTCGCCCAGGGCCCCACAGCTAGTGCTGGCAGAGCGGGATGTGAACTCAGAGTCCGAGCTTTTCCTCCTGCTCTCCACCACCTCTGCTCACCCCCGTCTTGGCTCTGTTGGGTTCAAGCGTCCATGGTATGGTAGAAAGAGCTGGGGTCCAGAGCTGGAGGGTGGCGGGTTAGGTGAACCCCACTTCTGTACTGACTCACCCTAGGACAGTGGCCTGGAAACCCCCAGAGCCTTCGTGCCCTCCTCTGTGTGGTGATGGCAGTGCCCTACGGGTGATTGCTCAGTTTTCCCACACGGCTATGAAAGAAGCTACAGTGAGCTGAGAGCTCCATATGGGGGGTGTGTCCATGAGACCAGGGCGCCACTCCTCCTACAGGGCGTGTCACCTCTCTGCGTTCCTGCTGGTGGGGAATCACGTGACTCAGGCCTGTCAAGACAGGCTTGACCGCAGAATCTCTCATTAGGAGAATGCCCCTCGGGAAACCATCCGGGGCACAGAGGTGGTGCAGTCTGTCCTGGGACAGGAGCTGTGGATGGGGCCCCCAAATACAGAGCTCTGCCTCCTCCTAGGCTGGGTTTTTTATTTTGTTTTCTGAGCTTGGTTTTTTTTGAGATGGAGTCTTGCTCTGTCACCCAGGCTGCAGTGCAGTGGTGTGATCTCAGCTCACTGCAACCTCTGCCTTCCAGGTTCAAGTGATTCTCCGCTGGCCAACAGACTGGCCTTGCCTTTCAAAAGGCAGAGGGTGACTGTGCGTGCGTGCGTGCGTGCGTGCGTGTGTGTGTGTGTGTTTATGCTGTTTCTAACCATTCTCCACCTTCCCCTGAAGGCCAGTCACTGCTTCTCAGAACCCTTGCGGAGAGCAGACCCCCCACCCCACCCCACCCCACCCCACCCCACCCACCATGTGTTTCTGAGTCAGAAAGGACTGGAGCCCAGTCTCCTTTGAAGATTCTAATCTGAGCCCCCTAAAAAACAAACTGTGCCCTAAAAAACAAACACATTTGTTGAGGGGGCCAGGCCTTGGGCTAGGTCAGCTGCCTGAGTTACCTTCCCCCACCTCCATTGCTTGCTTCTTTCCCAGGCATGCTGCCACCTGTCAGTCCCTGGAAAGGGCCAGCCAGCTCTGGTGTGGTTCCACAGCTGCACAGGCTGGCCGCTGTATCTGGAACGCACCCTCCCACACCTTGTCTACCTGGCTCCCCTTGTCCTTCAAGCCCCCCTCCCCTAATTCAGCCCGCAGCACTCTTACAGAAACACCTGCCTTGTAGTCACATATTTCAGTGTCATGTATTTGTTTGTATTTGAATATTGATTGCTTACTGACCTTCACTTTCTCCATTAGACTCTAAGCTCCAAGAAGTCAGGGACCTTGTCTGTTTTGCGTCCTATTGGGAGCTTAGTCACAGGCACCTAGTAGGTGCTTAATAAATACTGAATAAGTGAGTGTATCTTGTTGGTGCCATTAAGTTAGTAGCTAAGAGCTTGGGCTCCAGGTCAGCAGATGTGGTTCTGATATAGCAGTGAGTAGCACTGTGATCTCCAGGATGCTGTTTTACCCATCCAAGCCTCAGTTTCCACTTCTGTAAGAAACAGGATAATAATTGTACCTTCCCTGTAGGGTACAATTGGGAGGATTATGGACCATTTCTCAACTGTCCATTTGAAAAAGCATTTAGCACAATGTTTGGCACATGTTAATTAGTGGTATGTTCACTGATGTTAACTCATTTTTTTTTTTTTTTTTTTGAGATGGAGTTTCACTCATGTTACCCAGGCTGGAGTGCAATGGCGCGATCTCGGCTCACCGCAACCTCCGCCTCCTGGGTTCAGGCAATTCTCCTGCCTCAGCCTTCTGAGTAGCTGGGATTACAGGCACACACCACCATGCCCAGCTGATTTTTTGTATTTTTAGTAGAGACGGGGTTTCACCATGTTGACCAGGATGGTCTCGATCTCTTGACCTCATGATCCACCCGCCTCGGCCTCCCAAAGTGCTGGGATTACAGGCGTGAGCCACAGCCTCACAGCTACCATGTGAGTTGCAAGTCCATACAAATCCTATTTGACAGATGAGGAAAGAGACTCAGCAGGTAATTGACTTGCTCAGGGCTCCACAGCAAGTAAGTGATTGAATCAGGCACTGTGACCCCAGACGCCCTGTTTTGGGGTGAGCACATCCTGTCTCCTGGTCATTATACAAAGCACTTGTGTGTTTTTTCCATCTCAGTATCCTCAGTGAGACAGACACTATTAGCCCTGTTTGTTCTTTTTTTTGAGATGAAGTCTCTGTAGCCCAGGCTGGAGTGCAGTGGCACAATCTCAGCTCACTGCAACCTCTGCCTCCTGGGTCCTGGTTCAAGCAATTCTCCTACTTCAGCCTCCCAAGTAGCTGGGATTACAGGCACAAGCCACCATGCCCAGCTAATTTTTGTATTTTTACTAGAGACGGGGTTTCACCATGTTGGCCAGTCTGGTCTTGAACTCCTGACCTCGTGATCTGCCTGCCTTGGCCTCCCAAAGTGCTGGGATTACAGGTGTGAGCCACGGCGCCTGGCATATTATCTCTGTTTTATGGATGAGAAAACTGAGGGTCTGAGGTGAAGAGGTTGCTCACAGATTCCCAGTGAGTCAGTGGTGGGATGGGCTTCAAAACAGGTTCACTGGCCGGGCACAGTGGTGCCACGCCTATAATCTCATCATTTTGGGAGGCTGAGATGGGCAGATCGCTTCAGGTCAGGAGTTCGAGACCAGCCTGGCCAACATAGTGAAACCCCGTCTCTACTAAAAATACAAAAATTAGCCAGTCGTGGTGGTGGGTGCCTGTAATCCCAGCTACTTGGGAGGCTGAGGCAGGAGAATCGCTTGAACCCGGGAGGTGGAGGTTGCAGTGAGCTGAGATTGCACCACTGCACTCCAGCCTGGGTGACAGAGCAAGATTCCATCTCAAAAAAAAAGAAAAAGGAAAAACAAAACCATGCTCACTGCTTACTCCATAGCTCTGCCACTGAGCCATGTCATTCTCAGAGGTCACAGAAACACCTTTAGCTTCTGCTGTTTCACAAGGAAGGAATCTGCAGAAAGGAAGCAAAAGCAGAGAGAAAAGAATGGGGAAGTGGGGCTGGTCATTTTGCCGTGTCCCATACTCGTGTTTTGGGTCTGTTCACTTAAACTGTGAGCCCACACCTGGTCTGTGGAAGGCTGCGAGGCCGTGTGCTTGGGAGAGATCCAGACGTGGCTGGGATCAGCCTGGCTCCCCCAGGGGTGTCTGGGGCTCCTGGGGTTCGAATTCATAATGATGGTGCTTTGGATCTATTTTCAGGGCCCTGGGAAACAGTCACACCTCTGCCCGCTCTTCTTAAAGGCAGGCTTGCTTCAGGCGTGGGCGCTTATGCAGAGGTCTGTTATAGTGGCAGTTCCCACCCACTGCTTGTGGACACCTTGCCATCATTAGACACATGCAGCTAGCCTCTGAGGAGGGTGGGGTTCCCATGATCCAGGGAGGAGAGTGAGGCTCAGAGAGGTTAGATAATGGGCCCAGAGTCACTCAGCTAGTAAGAGGCAAAGAAGGGGCCAGGCACAGTGACTCGCGCCTGTAATCCCAGCACTTTGGGAGGCCGAGGCAGGCCGATCATGAGGTCAGGAGTTCAAGACCAGCCTGTCCAATATGGTGAAACCCCCTCTCTACTGAAAAATACAAAAATTAGCTGGGCGTGGTGGTGCACACCTGTAATCCCAGCTACTGGGGAGGCTGAGGCAGGAGAATCGCTTGAACCTGGAAGGCGGAGGTTGCAGTGAGTTGAGATCGCACCACTGTACTCCCGCCTGGGCAACAGAGTGAGACTCCATATCAAAAAAAAAAGAGGCAAAGTAGGACCACGAGAGTCCAAAGCCCGGGCTCTTTCAACTGCGCCTGGTGGGCTTCAGAGGGAAGGGCAGGTTTAGCATGCTCCGTAGCTAGAGAGGTTCAGCGTAGACTTGTTCTTTCTGCACTCAAGGGCACACGCTCCTATGCCCCTTGGCCTCCCCTAGCACGGCCTTCAGCCCCTGCCCTCGGCTGCCCCCGGTGGCCCTCCCCAGCCCCACTCCTCACTGCCACAGTAAAGACGAACATCTGTGTCTTCAGGTGGACCAAGGAGGATTTGGAGCTCATTAACAAGTGGGCCTTCCAGGGGGAGAGAGTGATTCACGGGAACCCCTCCGGAGTGGACAATGCTGTCAGCACCTGGGGTAGGCGCTGCCTTCAGTTTATTTTATTTTTGTTATTTTAAAAATTCTTATTACAATGGTAGGTGCCCAGGTGTCTATGCTGGTTTGGTAGGAAAAAAATCAATGGATTCCGGGAAAATAACATTTTTCTATTTTGGGGGGAATGGAGAGAAATCTTGGGGCCCTGCCTCATACCCCATGAATCAGAATCTCTGGGGTTGGGACTGAGGCCTGGGAAGCCGCAGCTTCCGCAAGCTCCCCAAGGGCGTTGCGGGTTCAGGCTGCAGAGCCACTGCTGTGGAGTTTGCAGACCACACAGGTGGCCTCCCAGATGCCGAGTCCTGGGCCCTGCCTTCACCATGTGGCCTGTCGGGGGATGCTGGGCAGCCTGTAGGGAGGGGACCCAGGAACCCAAGGCCTGGTGAGAGCTTCCTGGTGGGGCTTCGGGGGCCTTTTGCCCTCCTGCACCTTCTGTAATTGAAGCTGGGCTGACTCATTACTTAGCTTCTTTCCTGTAGGGGGCAAAACAAACCCAACCCAAAGTTCAACCCAATGTGTTAGCTTTTCCCACGGCTCTGACCCACTGGTTTTTCTCTTTAGGAGGAGCCCTCCGATACCAACAAGGGAAGATTTCATCCTTAAAGAGGTAACTTGGGGGTGGAGCCACACATTCAGCGGTGGCGGCATCCATGTGTCCAGGGTGCAGAGCTCTGCACATTTGGGAAGTACTGTAGGAGGCAGGTGTTCCTGGCTGTCTGTCCCCTGATGTGGCCCTCATAGCCCACAGCTGCAAGGAAGCAGGGGGCGGTGGGGAAGACCTGGCAGTTGGTCTTCCTTCTCCCCTTCAGCTCTTAAACTGCAGAGAGATAAGAAAGGGAAAGTCATGCAAGGCTGAGCGCGTGGACCCTCAGCTGCTCATTCCTTCATTCTTGTATTTGCTTAGTGAACAAGAACCCATTGCTTCTTGTGTTCCTGATGCTGCTGCCCTGGGCGTAGGATTGGAAAGATAAGGCATGGGTACTGTTTCTAAGGGCTCTCAGTCTGCTTGGGGAGTGGGGACAGATACATACAACAGCACCACAGGCAACATGAGTCACCATGATGGAGGCACGCAGGGCAGAGGCAGGACAGAAGCCCGAGGGAGGCTTGGGAGGGGCTCAGGGCAGAAGTGACATTTGGAGACTCTCAGCCTGTTTTATGTTTCTGTCCCTCGAACTGGAGTCATTGGAATCACAAACGTGCATGTGAGATTTCAGCATCCTCTGTTTCCACACACGGTAGAATTGTTGGGTGTCAGGAATGAAACATGTGGCAGAGGGGAGCCAGGTCCTTTTTGGCTGTTCCCTAAGCCCTCTATCAAGTTGTGGGGTGGTGTTTGTCCCAGGGCACTTTGCTACCTCCATGGGCCTTTTCATATCTGTACGGGTCCTGGGGCTCTCTCTTCTTTACCCAGGGCAGTCTTCATGGATGAGTGGCAAGTCCTAGCCCGCAGCCCCCGCTAGCTGGACCACTCCATTAGTGGCTCAATACCCTGGCCTGTCACTGTGCCACACCTGGGCCCCTGGCTAGACCTCCGGGATCTTCCAGCCCAGCCACACCTCCCTTTCCAAGGCTGTACGTCAGGGTTGTCAGCATTGGCACTATGGCTGTTTGGGGTTGGGTCATTCTTTGTGGTGGGGCCACCCTGTGCATTGTAGCCATCCCCAGCCCCTACCTACCAGATGCCAGTAGCACCCTCAGTGCAACAATCAGAAATGTCTTCAGGCATTGCTCAGTGTCCCCTGCACGGCAAAATCACCCTTGCCACCAACCTCCGCACACCACAGAAGCCAGTAGGAACGTAAAAGAGCTTCCTCGGGCTGCTCCAGCAGTTGTCGCCAGGAGATCCTGGAGGCCCAAGGGCCCAGGTGGAAGCTGGTCTGCCAGCTTCCCCAGATCCACCAGAGCCGGATTGTGTGGAGGATTCTCAGATGGCTGGGCCCCGGCCTGTCCTCGGGAGCCCATGGTCTGTTGGGGAAGGCGGTCGCTCTAATCGTCAGAGAAGAGGTGACAGTGATGGGCATCCTAGATCCCACTGTGAGCCTGGGGAATCATTCATGGAAGTGGTGGCATTTCATTCCTTCAGTGTCTCCTGAGAGCCACTCATGGCTAAAGCACTGGACTCGGCCTTGGAGCTAGAAAACTGATGGAGACGTGGCCGGACACAGTGCACAGTCTACTGGGGGCATCAGGAGAGGAATGAGGAGGCTTTCCAAGTGGGGCAGGCAGGGAACGGCTGGGCGTTGCTGCTGTGCTGGGTGGAGGCACTGGGTCTGCAGGCCTAGGTTTGAGTCCAGCTCTCCTGCCAGCTGGCGCCCTCAGGTGACTCACTTCTCCCAGACCTCCATCTCCTCGTCTGTGTAAGGGGATCCTGAAGACAAAAGCAGAAGCGGCGCTCTGAAGTGCTTAGCTCTTTGCTGGCTGAGTTCATCCATCCTTTCCACAAGTATCGTTGAGCACCTACTGTGTGCTGAGCACCAGAGCCTCCGCAGGGAGCAAAACAAAGCCCCGCCTCCATGGAACTCATACTTTGATGGGAGGGGGCAAAAAAGCAGTTGCTCTGTGAGAACATGGCAGGTAATCTTGGGCACCTTTAGGAAACAAGCAGCATCAGAGGCTAGAAAGGGAAGTAGGGGGCCAGTTAGATGGGGGATGGGGGGCTGCTGCTGAAGGAACATTGCACAGAAAACTGAATGAGTCACGCCGCTGTGGGGTGGGGCTGGTCCCTAGCGGAGGAAGCGAGGCGCAGAGGTCCTGAGGCAGGAGCATGCGGCCTGGCATACCATGCAGCCGCTGGGAGGTCAGGGTGGCTGAGCAGAGTGAACACCCTCGGGAGGGAGGAGAGGAGAAGAGGCTGGGGCAGTGGCCAAGCCCAGATCACTCAGGCGCTTCCCCGGCTTCCCCGAGTGGTGCCCACTGGATGGCATATGAGCCCGGGGCCGGCGGGGCTGGTGGCAGGCCTGTCTGCAGAGGACTTGTCTAAGAAAGATGAAGATAGGGCACCCAAACTCTTCCCGCCCGGCTGGTTGGGGACATGGAGCAAACCAACCTTTGCTGCCTGCTGTGAGGTACCACGGGAGCAGATGGCGGCTTCTCGGAGGAGCTGGGGGCCGGGCTCCACGTTAATCCCATGGATGGCTTAAGGAGCTTCCCCGCCCCTAACCATGCGTGGTGCCTCTCTAAAGAAAAAATGCATTGTTTGTGAAGTGGATCAAGATGCGGCCTCCCAGAACACTGCCCTTTTGAGGAATGGCTTGTCTTGGAAGGGAAGAGAAAAGCCAAATAGAATGTTCATCTTTTATAAAGTTAAAAAAAAAAAAGCCAGCCTCCAAGGCTGAGAATCGATATTAATTTCATGGGCTTATGGGCAGTGAGATAAAGCAGGCTTCTGGCAGCCCTTTCCAGCCCTGTTGGATTTTACAGTCTTGAACTGTGAAGAGAGCGAATAAAGGTGTCAGGGGCTCTGCCTGTCTCCAGCTGTCTCGGGCCAGAGGAATCCAAATCCCCTGCCCTCCATCCTGGCCTGCAGCCCTCTGAAAGGCAGGGTGGATGGCAAGAAATGTTGGCTTGAGCCCTCAAAGACGGCTCACTACAAGGACAATTGGGATTGTGGCTTTAGGAGGGATTTACACAGCTTCTTGGGGGCAGATGAGGACAATGGGGTCACGCTGGAGAATAAGCTTGCTGTGGCTGCCTGGGACACGTCTGTGTGCCAGGGGGCAGCCGAGGGGATGACTGACTCTCGGTAACGACACCTGTTTTAGACCAGGGCCACTGGTCTGGGTACCATCGAGGTACTGCAAGAATGGGCTCAGCGTGCTGGGGACCGTCCTCTGTAACCTCGCCCTCCCCTGCATTTACTGAGCCCGTGCATGGCACTGCCCACACCAGCCAGCCTGGGCATCTTCCCTCTGTGTGATCCATTTCAGGGCCTGTTGCCTGGACTCCAGCTTGGTGGGGGGACCCACACAAGTGAACGCTGGCGCCTCCTTGCACTCACAGCCACTTTGAATTTCTCACTGGATGACTGCTGGGTTTCACCACCTCCGGGAGCACACAGGCCGCTCCGCCTGCCAGAAATCCTCACCCTGCTAGCTCTTACCCTGGTAGTTTCTTACTCTTCCTCAGTTCTCAGTGTCTACATCATGCCAGGAAAACCTTTCCGGACCTTCTCCCATCTCCCCTCCCTCGACCTGGTCCCAAGACCCAGCTGTGCCTAGCGCGTTGCAGGTCGCAGTTTAAGTTGAATGAATAAATGAGTGAAAAGCCAAGGGAGAACGGCTACCCGCCTGGGAGCTGGGTTGGAGGTGCAGCTGCGGCTAGCAGTGGAAGCCCCATCCAATGTCACCTCCTGTGCCTCCCTTATTCCTCCGTATCAGCGTGGGGCGCCTTCCCGGACTGCTCCCAGTCCTGACCCAGCTCCTGCGTCTTGAGTTCAGTGTGGCCCTGTCTGCTCTTCACCCTGCAGGCCGCCGGCTCTCCAGATCCTGTTGACCAACACCAAAGTCCCTCGCAGTACCAAGGCCCTCGTGGCTGGCGTCAGAAACAGGCTGCTCAAGGTGACTCCTGTTCCCTTCCTGGGCAGGTTTTGGGAAGGCCAGGACACAATTACATTTGGATTTTCGAGGTCTCCCTCTGGCTGCTGGGTTATGGGGGCGTGGTGGGCGGTGGTGGCCCTTGGGGAGGTGGTTTTGGCAGAACAGAAGGTATTGCCCTTGTTCATAGCCTGGCCAGGAGGCAGGACGGGGACTCTGAAAACGACAGTGGTCTGGCTCATTAGGCACCCTGACTTTGCAGCTGGGAAGGCAAAAAAGCCAGGCCCAGAAGGAGGGACGGTTTCCTCAGAGGATGGGTGAGGGCTCTGGGAACACCTCCACCCACTGCAGGGGCAGCTGCGCCACATCTGCCTGCCCCCAGCCTCACCAGCCCTTCTTTTCTTCTCCAGTTCCCAGAGATCGTGGCCCCACTCCTGACCTCGATAGATGCCATCTCCCTGGAGTGTGAGCGCGTGCTGGGAGAGATGGGGGAGGCCCCAGCCCTGGAGCAGTACCTCGTGCTGGAAGTAAGAGCCTGTCCGCAGGAACCGGGGTTGCTCAGTCCGCCACTGTCCAAGGCAGTGGCTCTGCAATCTGGCAGTGCTCAGAACCCCCCGGGAACCAGCACACAGGCCTCTGGCCTGTGCTCTCAGAAGCCCCCGGCCTAGGCCCAGGGCTCTGTGGGCCACACAGGTGTATCTTATTTTTAGGCGTCTTCCCAGATGATTTTGAGTAATTGGGAGAGTACAGGGAAGGAGGTCAGGGCCTGGCTCGTGCTAAGTACAGTGGACCGGCTTTGGGGTCATGTGTAGGGAGCGCCGGCCCACCTAGATGGATGGGGATGTGGCCGACACAGCGCTCTGCTGGTGCAGGGGCGACTTCCTCCTTGCTCTCTCTCCTGCCGTTGCCAACTACATGGGTGCATTCAACACCTACTTACCAACTGCCTGCTTCGGGTCAGACGGGTCCTAACTTTTTTTCATGATCGTAACCCCGTCTACCACCATTTGCATAATTCTAGCGTAGAGGTTATGACGTTGTACTTGGAGTGTGATCAGGCCTGTGTGTGAATCCCAGCTCCACTTCTGCTGGCCGTGTGGCCTCGCTGGAGTGTCTTAAGAACACTCAGATTAGACAGGCGCAGCGGACGTGTAGCATTAGCACTTTGGGAGGCCAAGGCAGGTGGATTGCTTGAGCCTAGAAGTTTGAGACCAGGCTGGGCAACATGGTGAAACGTTGTCTCTACAAAAAATACAAAAGTTAGCCAGACGTAGTGGTGCGTGCCAGTAGTCTGAGCTACTCGAGAGGCTGAGGCAGGAGGATCACTTGAGCCCGGGAGGTCAATCTGTAGCCTGGGTGACAGAGTAAGACCTTGTCTCACAAAAAAAAAGGCAGCTTGGAGTCTCATGGGTGACACATAAGCACAATGTCTGGTATGCCATGAGCTCAGGGAACCCAAGGGCCCAGCCTCCTCCTGGACACGGTCCATCTGGCCTGGTGTATATGGACTGACATTAGCCATCTGGCTGCCTTGCAGAGTAGAGGATCGGGCGGCCCCTAGCTGCCGTAGTCGGCTCTGCAGCAGCCGTCAGTGAAGGGACAGGAGGGGACCCCCTTGAGAGGGGTGTGTGGTCTCCGTGTCACCACAGTCCCTGCCTCTGTAGTCATTGCCTGGTGCCTCCCAGTCCCTTTGTGGGCATTCAAGTCTGTAGCCCCTGTGCTGAGTGGAAGCTGTCACTAAACCAAGCCTTTTACAAATGAGTTTTTCACTTGATCCTTACAACCACCTCCCTGTGAAGTAGGTGTCTTATCCCTGTTTTACAGATGTAAAAACTGAGGCCTGAAGAGGGACTTCCCCCAAGGTTATCCAGCTAGTGAGTGGCCGAACCAGGGCTCCAGCCGATGGACTGGTCTGTCACTTTACTCAACAGATCTGTCATGAGCACCTACTATGTGCCAGGGCAGAGCCGCCGCCGAATCCCTGTGTTTCTGCCCTCATTCCTTCCATCTTTGTCTTCCTGGCTCTCCATTCCTTCCATGTAGAAAGGAGGGAACGCAGTCCCCGTGAGTGGGAAATTAATAATGATAGAACACTGCCTAAAATACACCCTGTCGAGCCCCTGGAGAACGCCAGCGAACAGCACGTTGATTATACATTGTGTGTATTTTCAGTGTGGCAGCCGCTGAAATGTGCAGCGCTGCTCCTGGACAGCTTTGCACTCAAACCAGCGAACTGTTCTCCCATGTCACAGCCTGTCATCTGATCCTTGACAGATTTTGGATCAGAATGTGACAGGTGTCTGGAACCTGCCTCGGCAGCGTGACACCTGGCGCTCAGGCGCAGAAAGCGGCCCCCAGAAGTCTTCTCTCACATCCAGCCCGTTGGGCTGGTGAAAAGCACCCGGGGCTGCCACTGAGCCATCATGCCTGTCTGCTCATTTGTCAAAAGCGACGGGCTTGGCAGGGGGTGTGGTTTGAGGCAGGCTCGTGGGGAGGGCCACCCCAACCCTGCCTGACCAGCTGTCCCCACGCATCTGCAGAGATGCCTCAGTGATTGGCAACTCCTGGTGTCCAGGCAATCCAGGTGCCCCAAAGCAGAGCTTCACACAGAAGTGTGGGATGCCAGGGATGCTCTCAGAGGCAGGGTGGGCAGAGCTTCATGTTAGGCAGACCCGGCTTCCAGTGCCAGCTTGGTACCTTACTAGCTCAGTGATCCTAGGCAAGTCACTACTTCTCTGAGCCTCTGTTATCCCCTTTGTAAAGTGGGGATGAGGGTAACAGACCTGCGAAAAGGTAACAGACCTGTGAAAATACTAACAGCACATACCTCTAATAGCCAGGCATTGAACAGAAAACTCACCTTGTTTCATCCTCAGGGCAAGGAAGCAGATACTATTTTTTTTTTCCTTTTTTTTGAGACAGAGTCATCTTGCTCTGTTGCCCAGGCTGGAGTGCAGTGGCGCGATCTCAGCTCATCGCATCCTCCACCTCCCAGGTTCAAATGATTCTCGTGTCTCAGCCTCCTTAGTAGCTGGGATTACGAGTGCGTGCCAGCATACCTGGCTAATTTTTGTATGTTTAGTAGAGATAGTGTTTTGCCATGTTGGCCAGGCTGATCTTGAACTTCTGACCTCAAGTGATCCACCTGCCTTGGCCTCCCAAAGTGCTGGGATTACAGGCGTGAGCCACCACACCCTGCTGAGGCAGATACTCCTATGACCCCAATTTATGAGCAGGAGACAGACCCAGCGCAGAAGACCTCATCCAAGGACACACGACCAAGAAGGGGCAGAGCCGAAACTTGAACACAGGTCTCCTTAACTCCAAACCCTGTGGTTTTTACTTCCTGATGGCTGGAACCATCCTTAGAGCCCCAGCACGTTGTGGGCGTTTGGTAAATGGAATCTAGATACTCGGTGCCTGGGTGGTAGAAGCTGTGAGTTTTATTTTTTCATCCACATGCATCTTGTTGGATTCTTGCAGAGCAGGAAGTTTATCCTGCATTATTGAAGAAACCCACACAAACCGCTGTTTGCCCACTTACAGACTTGCTGGAGTTACAGCTAGTTCTTACTCTGAAACCAGACCCCGAGGCAGCTGTAGGGAGGCATATGGAGACATTTTCTCTTGAAAATGACAGAAATCCATTTCAACCAGGCTTTTGCAGAAAAGGAATACATTGGCTGAGAAGCCAATATTGACCGAGAAGACCAGAGGTAAATGGCTTCAGGTATAGTTTGATCCAGGGGCTGAAATAATGTGGTCGGGAATCTGTCCATCTTCTACGTAACATCTGACCATGAGGCAAGACAGATCATCCTGGCGGCTTGTATCTGAAGTTAATGATTTTAGCAGCTGTAGTGGAAAGGGGCAGAGGAAACCCTGGGAGGGCCATGATTGGCCCAGCATGGCCCACATGCCCATCCCTGATCAGTCACCAGTGCCAGAGGCTTCTGTGACCAGCCCCAGGATATGTGCTCACCACTATGGTGAAGGTTATGCTCAGCTCTACCCAAGCTCCATGAGAAATGCTGCAGGGGAGGATTCTTTTACAAGTGGAGAGGGCCAGCGTACCTGCTAGGCAAAGCCATTAGTTGTCCCCAGCCAACAACTGTCAGATGGACGAGGCAGGCACAGGGGTGGGCATGGTACCTCGGCCTCAGGCAGGCCAAGTGGGAACAGATGGAACCTTCTCCCCTAGGAGCTCATTGACATGAACCAGCACCATCTGAATGCCCTCGGCGTGGGCCACGTCTCTCTGGACCAGCTCTGCCAGGTGACCAGGGCCCACGGACTGCACAGCAAGCTGACTGGTGCAGGTGGCGGTGGCTGTGGCATCACACTCCTCAAGCCAGGTATACCTGGGGCTGGGTGGGCCAGGCTGCCAGCCTGGGCTCGTAAAAGGGGTCCACCTGGAGAATTCCCTTGAAAGGAAAAAGAGGCCTGGAAACATGTCAGCTCTGCTGCGTGGCCTTAGCAAGTTAATTAACCTCTCTGTGTCTTCGTTTCCTCCTTGGTAAAATAAGGATGAGAGTCTCTAGCTTGCAAGTTCATTGCCCAGATTCAAGGACGAAAGTGTACCTAGAGAGCCTGGTGCAGGGCTGGGCTGTGGCCGGGGCTCTTGTCATCAGGGTTGTCCCCACAAGCTTGGGGAGTAACCAGGGCATTGGCACTCTCCATGTCTGCCTCACCCTGCCCCACTTGCACCCCTTGACATGGTCAGGATGAGGTTGATCTTGTTACAGAACAAAGGGGTTTCCTTCCCATTCATCTGGGAAAGAGCAAGACCGAGTAATGGGCTTGGCTTAGGAAGCCACCTGTGCAGGGGGCCTGGCAAGGGGCTTCCACTGGTGTCTAACCACCTGACACCTACCGCTGTCCTCAGGCTCATTCCTGGCCTACAGTAGGCACTAAACGTTCCCACCTGCCTCTGTTTCCCTCCGTGTTCCTTGTCCCTTACTGCTCTTTTTCTTTCCCTTCCCATCTTTATCTCCTCTCTGTTCTTCATCCCTCCTTTCCTCTCTGCTTTGCACTGAGCCCCCTTGGCCTCCAGCCATCCCCTCCCCCCAGTGGTGGCTAAAGGCCTCAGGAGGTGGCCACATCCTCACTCCAGCAGACCCCTACTGTTGGTTCCTAGTTCAGCGCCCATGACGATGGTGGGACTTGACATTTCTGGAGTGTGCCTGCTGTACCAGGTGTTGTGCCAGGCACTTTACGTGCATTATTTCCTGTAAGCCTCCCTGGGGTCTGCAGGGGTTGGCATTAGCCGCATTCCCAGATGAGGAGACTGAGACTGACAGAGGGGATGTCACTCATCTGAGGTCACACGACCAGCACAAGGCAAGGCCAAGTCCTTGTGCCTTTACAGCCCATGTTTTTAAGTCTTGCTCCCCAAACCCCTGGGGCGTGCGAGGCTGGGCATTTCAGTGCACGGAGGGGCTGCAGGTAGTCTCTGGGCCTCATGGGCCTGTTGGCTCAGGTGGGGTCACAGCCAGGAAGGCACAGCAGGAAGACCCGGGCATTTGCCTTGATTACGACGAGCCAAGGGAGCAGAGTTGTCAAGGGTGACCTGCTTTCCCTCCCCACAGGGCTGGAGCAGCCAGAGGTGGAGGCCACGAAGCAGGCCCTGACCAACTGTGGCTTTGACTGCTGGGAAACCAGCATCGGTGCCCCCGGTGTCTCCGTCCACTCAGCCACCTCTCTGGACAGCCGAGTCCGGCAGGCCCTGGATGGCCTCTGAGAGGAGCCGCAACATTGCAGCCCCACCCAGAGGCCCCTTTCTGGAGTATTCTGGGGGCTGCAGCTCGCCCCTGTACGGCCAGCAGGCACCCAGCTCCTGACACTGCCGGAGGGGCCCCAGCCGCTCGCGATGCCTTTCCTGCGGAGCTCTGCAGGCCATCGGTGGGACCTAGGGAGGCATGGTCTGTGCTCTGCATCATCTGGAGCCAGCCAAGCAGGGGCCCAGGAGGATCCTCTGAGGCTCCAGACCTGAGACGAGAGGGCTGCTTCCCCAGGCTCCCACAGTCCCATCTGCCTCGGGCCCGCGCCTTGGCCTGCGATCTTGCTGGCCGCCTGGGTCAGGTGCTCCGATGCTCTGATGCTGGGGCCGGGTTCCGAAAGCAATGAAGCCAGTGCCTTCTCTCTCCCTCAGCAGGAACTGCCCCGTCTCTCAGGGCCAGGTCCCTCCCTTCTCCAGGAAGCCTTCCCTTACCTCTTGTCCCTCCCTCCCAGAGCACCTGCTGTGTGGCTGGCTCATTCAGCACTTGGTGTGGCCTTCCCTTCTACCTGGCGGGGCGGGGCGGGGCAGGGCTCCCCCAGGGGCTGTCCAGGAGGCAGCAGCCTGGTTAAATAAGGCAGGGTCAATGTGCAGTTTCTTCCAATCTGTACCTGAGAGGTTTGCAAAAAAGATGGCAAAGGGAAAATAAAAAGATTTTGTGTCAACCACAGACTGGGAGGCTCCAGGCCACCAGCACCCTCCTCCTCTGTCCCTGTCCCCTCTCCAGCTGTTTCCTTCATGGAGCTCTTCAGCAATGGAGGGAAATAAGGGTTTGGGGTCACTTTGTTGTGTGTCTTGGGGATGAGGTGGCTTTTCCCAGGTGGCCCTTGCTGGACAGGGACCTGGACACGTCTGCCAGGACGAGGCTCTCAGTCCATCGGCACAACGCCAGGCTGCTTCTCAGAGGGAGAAGCTGAGCTTCCTAGCTCCAGAATCACAAGCACCCACAAGTGCACAGACCTGTGTAAGGCAGGAAAGCAGAACTCGCCTCGCTCCTGGGCACGCCTTCCTTTCTGAAATTAACTGGCCAGGTAGAGAAAACAGACTCACGTGTGCATAGCCCGGGTGCCTGACACTCCCTTCCCCCAACCCCCACCGGCCCTATTTGAACTTTATATTGCAGTCAGCTTGGTGCTTTCCAAAATGATAGCATCCATCAGGAAACCCTTGTAGTTGGCGCCTTGCCAGCCAGACTCTTTGGGAGCCACGGATCTGCAAAGAGGCCGAGTGGGAAGACGTGGAAAGGTGGAGGTCGCCGCAGGGATTTCAGGATGTGGTTAAAGCGACTCGGTGCGCGTCTGCCCTTGGCCACTAGGGGGCAGCTGGCGCCCTTCCCTGCTGTTGTCTTCCTGGGGAGGGTAATGAGCAGGGGCGGAGCTCCACCCGGACGCCAGGCTTGGGCCGTGCCTGGGGTCACCGCTGGGAACGTGAGAGTGAAGGGAGGGCGCCTGCCCCAGCTTAACTTGAAGAAATGGCCCCAGCATCATTGATGGCTGTTCCCTGCCCCTTCCCCTGAAAACGCAACGCTTAAAGCAGTAGTGTTAATACTGAGCGCGCACCGTGTGCTAGGCGTGCCCATGCATCACCCCTTCTCATCTCTGCCCCGTCTCACGGTCACTGCTAGTCTCATCCCCGTTTTACAGACCAGGAAACCAAAGCTCAGAGAGATCGAGCCACTTCTCCAAGGCCACACAGCTCTTCAGCATCTGAGGCCAGTTCAAACTGACTGCAGAGCCTGCTCTCAGCCCCAGCATGTGTCTGCTGGGCGGGGTCTGCATGCGGCCTCACCACGATTTTTCAGCCTTCTGTGCTCAGGCTCGTTTTTCTGGATTCGGTTGTACTTCCCCCGGGGTGGGTCCCGTTCCCGCATGTGTTGACTGAGCATCCAGGCCAGACGCTGCTGTGTCCTCAGTGATGACGCCCGCTGACAGCCAGGCTCCAGCCTGTGGGAGGGGGGCCTGGGAGCCTCCCCAGGCTTCCATAGATGCCTGCGGCAGCTGTGGAATGGGTGCAGGGGACAGAGGCTGAGACCCTCTCTCATTCCCTGGGGACAGGATGTCACTCCTGGGGGGGAGGCCAACTCAGTGCTCTTGCTCCAGTGAAGCAGAGCCAGTGCGCCTTGGTCAGAGCAGTTCAACCCCGCCGCCACTGCAGCCACCCTGTGGGCCTGGTGTCACGCTCCTGGCTGCCTTGTAGACAGTTGGCGCGTACGGCTGTCACCCGTTCTCTATTGCCTACTGCAGTGGTCCTCTCGGCTGCACCTTGGAGCCACCTGGGGAGCTTCTAAAAGGCCCACGAATTCCTGGCCCCACTTTAACTCAGATATTCTGAGTTAATCTGTCTCAGCGGTATCTTTTTTAAAAGATAGCTTTTGAAAGCTCTCAGGTGATTCTAAAGTGTGACCTAGCAGGGCATTGTGGTGCATACCTGTAGTCCCAGCTACGCAGGACGCTGAGGCGGGAGGATCGCCTGAGCCCAGGAGCTGGAGGCCACAGTGAGCTATGATGGTGCCACTGCACTCCAGCCTGGGTGACAGAGTGAGACCTCGTCTCTAAAAGATGATATTTTTAAAAATAATAAAATGCAGCCAGGGCTGAAGATGCCAAACCAGATGACCCCACGGTCATCTCTGCACGCCATTGTGGTGGCTGAGCACTTCAGCCCTGCCCACATCCTGGCCATGTGAACTTGGGCGAGACAGCTTACCTCTGGAGGCCACCTCATCGGGAAAGTGGGACTCATAGTACCCACCTCATGGAGGTTTCATGGGGATCGAGCGAGAAAATACACAGAAGGTCCTTGACACAATGCCTGGCGCATGGTAAGTGCTCCGTAAATACTCATGATTAGAACTGTCTTATGCTGAAAAACAAGTGTGTCCCCCAGAGCCCCCAAACCTCAGAATAGTGCACAGAGCTGGCTCAAGGCACCCTAGCAAGATGGTCCAAAGCCCCGAGGTTGAAATCCCTTGGGTCGATGTTGGAGAAGCGTACCTGATGCCCACCAGTTTTCCCACCCCCCTGCTTCCTCCAGAGAGGCAGTCACATAGCACCGGTGCCCTCTTTGCCAGGGGAGCAGCAGTGCTGTTCAAGTCATTCGCTGGAGCCGCTCCCAGCCTCTGCAGCCTGAAGTTCTCCGCGAATTTCCCTGGTTCTGGCAAGGGTCTTGCATTGGGAGGCAGGCTGGAAATAGTGTGAGTTCTCCCAGAGAGAGGAGCTGCTGTGGTTGCACTGATGTCGTTTCTGTCAGTGAGGAGTCCTTTGGTTTTTTTTTTTTTTTTTGAGACAGTCTTACTCTGTCACCCAGGCTGGAGTGCAGTGTCATGATCTTGGCTCGGTGCAACCTCCATCTCCCAGGTTCAAGTAATTCTCCCACTTCAGCCTCCTGAGTAACTGGGATTACAGGAGCCCGCCACCATGCTCGGCTAATTTTTGTATTTTTAATGGAGACGGGGTTTCTGCCACGTTGGCCAGGCTGGTCTCAAACTCCTGACCTCAGAAGATCAACCCACCTCGGCTTCCTAAAGTGCTGGGATTACAGGTGTGATCTATTACACCCGGCCTGGTGAGGAGCCTTTCCTCACCAAGAACGTTTCTGTGGCAGCTAGCGGCCAGTCGCGTTGGTGGCTGGCTCCAGGTCAGCAGGCGCGGTGGGGGGGCCAGCCCTGCCATTTGCTCATGCTTGGTCCATCAGCTGCTTTCCCTCCAGGGCTGTCTTCGCCCTCATTTCCTCCACTAGTGCTCTTCAGAGGACGCCTGGCTTAGTGGCCCGCACCTCGCAGCTGTCTCCTTCCCCAGCCCTTCCTGGTTTCCAGCTAATTTTGGATAAATTCTTTGGTTGTCTCTTAGCACCTGCTGTCTTCTAGGAAGGGGCAGAGAGCTGGGTTTGAGGCCAGGCATCCTGGTTGCAGAGTCTGAGCTCTTTAGTTTTCAAATTATAAGATTTTTACTATTACAAAAACAGTATATATACACTATAGAAAAAATACAGATGAGCAGAAATAACGTCAGAGCACTGTGTTTTTACCATGCAGAGATTACACCATTAACAGCTGCCACCTTTCCCTGTGTGTGTGTGTGTGTGTCTACGTCTACGTGTGTACATGCTATTTGATCAAGTGAGATCATTCTGCACATGCTATTTTATTACCTGCTTTTTTGGTTTCCGATCACCTGTGTCATATCTCTTCATCTCTAATGCCCAGGCCTTAGTCACATTTCCTCCAGTTAGCCCCAGGTGTCCAGCACCCTGCCTAATGCCACACATACAGCCCTGGCTTCTCTTTTAATCTAGCACAGCAGCCCTGCATACACACACACACACACACACACACACACACACACACACGTTCACACCTTTTTTCCTCCATTATATGACTTGCTGAAGAGTCCCAGCTAGTCATCCTCTGGAATGCCCTGTCTTCTACACTGGTCATGTAACATGCCAGGCAGGTGCTAAACCCCTCGGGCATCATTCCACTGAATTCCCACCTCAACCCTGCAGTGCAGGCACAACACAACCACAATTCCTTGTCCGAAATCCTGGGGCCAGATGTGACGTGGAATGGAGGATTTTGCAGGTTCTAGGGAGAGACCCCCTGGCCCATGGTTCATCCCGCGTGGCATCTGGGGCAGCACCACCCACCCCCTACTCTAGAAACAGGTACGAACAGTCCCACTAAGTGGAGCAGAGGCCATAAATAATAGCCGAACCTCTGTGGCACTGCCCTTTTTATTTTTTTAATGAGACAGGGTCTTGCTCTGTTGCCCAGGCTGGAGTGCAGTGGTGAGATCACAGCTCACTGCAGCCTCAACCTCCCAAGCTCCAGCAAGCCTCCCACCTCAGCCTCCCAAGTAGCTGAGACCACAGGCACGTGCCAACACACCCTGACACTTTTTCTACTTTTTGTAGAGATGGGGTTTTGCTAGGTTGCCCAGGCTGGTTTCCAACCCCTGGGCTCAAGCAGTCCTCCCGCCTCAGCCTCCCAAGGTGCTGGGATTACAGGTATGAGCCATCATGCCCCACCTGCTGCTCTTGCTGACACATGAATTTTGATGCCAAGGTCCTCGGTTTCAGAGTGTCTTGGGTTGTGGGCCTGAATTATTTTCCCATTTTTTAGAGAAGCCGACAGATGCTCTCAGACAGGCTCAGTGACTCACCCAAGGGAGTTTGCTCTGGTTTGAACCCTGTCAGTTTGGCTGGACATGACCTCCTACTCTGCAGGGTCTGACCAGAGCCCATCTTTGTCACTTGGGGTGAGAGGGCTCTGTGCTGGCAAGTGGGGGCTGAGACGCTGTCCTGCCTGGTACAGGAGAAGGGCAAGGGCCCCCGGGTCCCAGGTACACTGGCTGACGCTATTAAGTCAAACCAGAATTTTCTGTCTTTTTTTTTCACCATAAACCTTGTAACGTGACAAACGAGGCTGCAGAAAAATGGCCAAGTGACAGGCTGTGACTAAAGCTTCTGGCCTCTCTTGGGGTTTCTATGTCCTCCCCAAAACCAGGGCAGCAATGAGGGGACCACAGTCCGAGGGAGGGAGAGGGGCTCCCTCTCCTCCCAGACCACCCCCTGCCTCCCTCCAGACCTAGGGAGGGCATAGGGGAGGCCTGAGTGCATTGATTCTCGCCATGCTCGGGCTTACAGAGCAGGGAGCCTCTTGCACATAGCAGGTAAGAGAGAATGCCAGCTGGGCCTCTTTTACAGGCATCTGAGCCAAACCTCTGTGCCCCCTCACTCAGAGGTTAACAAGATCTGATATACATGTTTTTTAATCTTTTTTTTTTTTTTTTTAAGAGAAAAAGGTCTCCCTCTGTCACCCAGACTGGAGTGCAGTGGTGTGATCACAGCTCACTGTAGCCTCGAACTCCAGGGTTTAAGCAATCCTACCATAGCCTCCTGAGTAGCTCAGACCACAGGCTCATGCCACCATGCCTGGCAAATTGTTTTCTATTTATTTATTTTTTGTAGAGACAGGATCTCTATGTTGCCCAGGCCGGCATGTTGTCCCGGGCTCAAGTGATCCTCCCACCTCGGCCTCCCAAAGCACTGGGATTACAGGCGTGAGCCACCGCACCTGAGCTGTTACACATATTTTAAATCTGATCAGGAAAGCGTCCATTTTGAGGCATTTGAGTACTGCACAGGCTGAAGTCAGGGTGTCCCCCTTGGATGCTCAAGGGGCACTGAGGCTGTCCTAGGCACCTGGACATCCTCCCTGCCCAGAGAAAGAAGCTGCCAGAGCCTACCACCACCATGGGCTGCAGGCAGGGTCCCGCCCCTTCCTCATGACAACTATTCATTCAGCAGATGTTAAATGTACACCTTCTATGTGCCGGGAACTGGGCCAGGCCCCAGGGCAGTGAGGTGACTGACCAGCACGGCTCCTGCCACTCTTTGGCATGCTGGCCGTGGTTCTGGAGCCTTTCACATTGCTTCCTCCATGCAGACTTATGGCAAGCCCAGGAGGAAAGTGTGGTGAACCCCATTTTAAACAGCAGGAAACAAGCCCAGAGGGGAAGTCCCTGCTCCAAGTCATGTAGTCCTCAGCTGCAGAATCGCAGCACTGAGATAGGTGTCTGGATTCCAAGTACAGCGCTCTCCTGTGTCACCCTGACTGTCTGCCCCAGATGCGAGGGTGAGCATTTGTGGGAGAAGGGAGGTGAGCAGGACATGGAGAGGGGAAGGCAAGGAGAAAACCAAATGAAACAGGACAAGGTGGCTTGCTGTGCAACCTTAGGCAGATCTCTTGCCCTCTCTGGGCCTCATTTTTCTTATCCATAGAAATAAGTGTCAGCTTCCTCTGCCAGAAGCTCCCATGCCCTCACTTAATCCTCCCAACAATCAGTGTTTTGTGGACTCTGGTCTCAGACAGATCTGCCCTTGATCCGTGGGGCCTGACTACTTCCAGCTGTGGGGCCTTAGGCAGGCCAACCTGATTTTCTCTGAGGCTCAGGTGCCTCATCAGTAACGTAGAAATACTAGAAATAATGCACATCTAAAATGCAGCTCAGGCCGGGCGCTGTGGCTCATGCTGTCATCCCAGCACTTTGGGAGGTTGAGGTGGACAGATCGCTTGAACCCAGGAATTGGAGACCAGCCTGGACAACATGGCAAAACCCCTTCTCTGCCAAAAATACAAGAAATCAGCTGGGCATGGTGGCACATGCCTGTCGTCCCACCTACCCGAAAAGCTGAAGTGAGAGGATTGCTTGAGCCCGGGAGGTCGAGGCTACGGTGAGTCACAATCACGCCACTGCACTCTAGCCTAGGTGACAGAGCGAGACCCTGTCTCCAAAGATAAATAAGTAAATAAAATGTAGCCTGGCACCTAGTACGTAGTGTCAGCACCCAGGGGATAGGAGCTATTGTTATTATCAGAGAGGGGGAAACTGAGGCTCAGAGAGGTGACGCAACCGCTCAGAGGTGGCTAAGCCAGGATTTGAACCCAATAGGATTGACTCCAAAGCCCGGGACTTCCTCCCCTTTCATCACAAGGCAAGGCTGGATTTTGCTGATACGTCCTGTCCCCAGAGGGAGATTGGAGGGAAGGGCCACCTCTTTCAGCCCTGAGGGATCGGAGCAACTGGTTGTATCTGGCTGGGCTGCCTGAGACCACAGTGTCAGCCAGTGATGGTCACATGTCTGGAAGTTGGAGGACACGACCTTGGAGGAAGAGACTCCCCTCGAACCGAGCACCTGCCTTCTGTGGCCAAGACAGCGCGTCTGTTCCACTCCCCCTTTGACTTCACTGGGCGGGGGATGTTGTGTGCACACTGCTGGCCTTGTCCTTGGCGGGCATCAGAGTGGCTCTCACCCGCCCCTTGTTACCATCTCCTACCATCTGCCTCTAAGAGGCACGTCCACTGCTTGGTGGACACCGGTCCTTCAAGATCATTCCCAGATAGAGCCACAAGGACCTACACTCTCCAGATGAGGAAACTGAGGCACAGAGATGGGTCACACAGTGTGGTTGTGGCAGAGCTTGGACTCAAACCCAGGCTCTGAATGGCTGAGGGTGCTGGGTCAAGGTGGGGCATCCCAAGGCCAGGAAAAAGGGCAAGAGGGCTGCTAATGTGTCCTCGCTGGCCCTAGGAGACGCTAGTGCCTCTGCTGATGCCCGTCGTGAGCTTCGACCAGAGTGGGTTCCAAGGAGGGCTGAGGGCATGTGGATGCAGGAGCCACAGCTTTGATGGGGAGTCAGGTGAAGGTGTGTGACAAGGCCAGGATCAGGACTCCCCACCTCCCACCTGCCTCATGTGGCTGAAGAGAGCACCGTGCAGGGAGTCAGCATTTCTAAGTGCTGTGTGACTTAGGTGAGTGGCTTCCCCTCTCTGGATCTCCATCTCCTTCTCGTATCTGAGATTTGAGTCCCAGGCCCATGAGATGCACCTGGGCACCGTGGCCTGGTCTTGTTCCCTGCCTGCATCTCAGCATCACTCTGATAACCTCTCCCTGCTCAGGTGTCTCAAACTCATAGGCCTCCCCGGACCAGACAGCCAGCCACCAACCAGCCAGGCCTGGGGAGGACGAAGCAGGCCCCGCCCCCAGCTCCAGCCAACTGTTGCCCTGCTGGGTGGTGGACCCACATCCAAACCTTTCTATTTAAAGAGGATTCAGAAATCTGGATTTTTGGATAAAGTTTGATGTTTGAATACTGTTCAGTAATAAAACCACTTTTAAAACAACAACAAATGATCATGTCAAGCTCGGATGCAAAATGGAAACCACCCCAGGGTTGAGACCTTCAGAAGCTGGGCTCCCCCTGGCTCTGGGGAGTGAGCCACCCGGAGGGGTGAGGCCCCCGGAATCTGATCATCCCTCTGTGCCCCATGAAGCGGCAGGCCAGCGGGTGGCGGGGCGGGGCACCAGCGGCTGGGTTGCGAGCTCTTCCCCGGGAGGCACAGATGGTATTTTTTTTATCAGTGTCAGCACGGACTTCTTTCTGCTCTGATGACTAGATTCTAAAGAGGCAGTGACATTATTCGAGATAACAGAGGGAGCAGAAAAAGGGTCAGCGATGGAGAGAAAACGGCAGAGCCAGCAGATAAAGGAGAAGCCGGAGGGGGCGGAGCACCCTGGCTGGGGGTGCACCCCCCATTCTTGTGATTCTGGCTCCCTAAGCCTGGCTCCCTGTGGTGGGGGCTGGAATGCTGCCCGGCCCAGGGCCGCAGAGAGGCCCAGACAGCTGCGCGGAGCTGAGCCGAGCCGCCTGCTCCGCTCCCCGGCAGCCCTCCTCGGCCGCCCGGCCGCCCATTCCGCCTTTTCAATTCGATTCAATTAGGACGCCCCGCTCGGAAGCTTGTCTCCTCTGATATCCAGTTTAACTGACAGGGGATTAGTGCTGTTTGTATTACACACACACACTCTCTCTCCAGCTGCTAAACCGCCAGCAGGGCCCTGGGACCCGGTTATTTATGGAGCTGGCTGGCCATACCGTCCCTCTCCGACCTGCTTCCTTTGGAACAGGGGGCGGGGGCCCTGCTCTGTGCTCCCCCTCCACCCCCACCACTTCCTAATCCAGGGGTCTGAGGGCCTAGGCAATGGAGCCGAAGAGCCCAGATAGAACTGGGTTCGAATCTCAGCTCTGCTGCTTGCTGGCTGTGTGACCTTGGGTGAGCAACATTACCTCTCTGAGCCTTGGTTTCTTTATCTGGAAAATGGAGCCGAGGAACCAGCTCATCGGGCGGCTGAGGGGATAAAGTGCGGCGGCAGGGGCAGGGCACTGAGCACGGGGCCTGTGTGTTCTCAAATGTTACTTGGGACATGGGACAGAGTGACAGTTCTGCCCCGGATGCTGTGCTGAGTCACAGAGGAGGTGGCAGGGGCCATGCTGATCCAGCCTGCCTTCCAGAAGCCCACACGCGGGTGCAGGAGGAAAAACTGAACGTGGAGTCCCTCCCGGTGCTACGGGAGCTCACACAGGGAGCCCTGGCTAGATGGGAGTGCTGATGGCAGTGACGGTGATGGAGATGGAAACAAGTGCCACCCAGGCCCTTTGCCTCTGCTCTTCCCCTCTGCCTGGGACACCGACCCACACACACACACCTCCCCCATGCCCCCGCACTTCACCTGGCTGGTACCCAGCCTCAGTTTACCACTCACCTCCTCTGAGAGCCTTCCCTGACCCACCCTCCTTCTAATGCAGCTCTCCCCTCTGGCCCTCCACCTCTCCCTTTGCTTTATTTCCAAATGTGCCATCTTTTGTTGACTTGCTGCATCTCCTGTCTCCGGGAAACTGCCACTCCCTGAGGTCACTCATCGGCGCCCACTCACTGTGCCCTGCAGTCTAGCCCTGTGCCTGGCTCATTCTAAGAGCTTGAGTCTTTCTGGATGAACTGATGCATAAAGAAATGAATGAATGAGCAGGAAAGTAGACAGATAGGGGCCCCCTTGCCTGCAATGTGGCCATCCTGCTCAGATCAGGACATCTGGCTGTCCTAGGCCACCTGCCCAGCCCTCCAAAGGGGTTCGCTGGGTCTTGGAATGGGTGGGGGTCGGGCATTGGTCAGAGCAGGTGGATGCTTCTCTTCTCATCCTATCTTTACTCAAAGGGAAGGAAGGGCCTTTATAGACCTTCTGGAACTCAGCACCCAGGGGACTAGTGAGTCCTTTGAGGTGACAGGCTGGAAGGCCACAGGCCTATTAAATGTCCTTATCTGCGGGGGAGGGCCTCGTGCTGCCAGCTCCCATCTCTCCCTCACTCCATTTCACAGATCTTGGGCGTGCGGGCACCTGCCCTGAGGAATCCAGGTCTGAACACTTCTGCAGTTCAATGCAATGAGGTAGAAGCCATTACTTCCTGCACACTCTGGCGCCAGGCTCAACACCCATGACCTCATGTTATGCTCACAACAGCTCTCCATTCCCCAGAAGAGAAAGCTGAGGGTCAGAGTGGTGGTGGGGTGTGCCTGACATCACCCAGCCAGGAAAGGGTGAAGCTGGGATCCAACCCAGGACTCTGAGGTTCAATAGCTGCTCATCCGTCTAACATCTGCTGTGTGTCAGACACTTCAGTGTGCACCATCTCCCTGTGTCCTGAGAAGTAGGTGTTCTGTGCCCCACTTTGCAGAAGGGAAATTCGAGGCTCAGAAAGGTGAAATGGCTGAACCTCAGTCTCACAGCCTGCTAGGGGCGGAGTTGGCTAGAAACACAGGTCTGCCTGTCCTCATATCCAGTTCGTAACCTCTACCCTGCGGTTTCTTCCTCAATTCAAGGCCCTGGGGCATTTCAGATTGGTATAGGGCCTGGGTGAGCAGTGAGGGCACCCATCTGTCAACCGGCAGTTGCTGAGTTTCTCCAGAGCCCCTGAAGTATGACACAGTCTCTGCTGGTAAGGGAGAACTCATCCAGCTGGAAGAATATCAAATAAATATGTAAAGAGTTACAAGAATTCAATGACATATAGGAATGTTGAGTACTCTCCCAGGGTGCATGCATGACTCACAAGTCTGAGCAGTTGGACAGGGAAGGCGACCTTGAAAGATACATGGATTTGGAAACAGAAGCCTACAAAATAATCATTACAATTACAATGACCTGATCATTATGATGGTGATAATAATCATAAGTAATGACTACGGTTCAGCCCCATATTGTAGGTCTTGCTGTTGCCATTTCACAGATAAAGATAATGAGGCTCAGAGACAGGAAGCAACATCCCTAAGGCCAGCCAGCAGGTAGATGGGGTTCAAGCCCAGAGCCTTTGATCTCAAAGTCCCTTCCTCTTCTCCGGTCCTGGACTTACAGAGTGTCACACAGAGTGTCACAAGCAGCAGGCATTCTGGCCTGGGTCTTGATGGCTGAGCCAGCATTTGTTCCCAGGGCCAGCTTCTTGGCCGAGGGCTGAATGTGGCTGGGGTGGAGGTAGCCAGTGGAGGTACTGCCTGAGCTCAGACGAACCCCTCCCTGCCCTCCAGGGCTTAGGGGGCAGAGCAAGCTAAGCAAACCGATGATGACGGTGAAGAGCAGTAGATTCTGAGTTACCATGGGAGCCAGGGAAGAAGAGGGATGCATATCCCCACCTAGCATGGAATCAAGGAAGGCTTCCTGGAGGAGGAGGTGCCTTGGTGGAATTTTGGCTGGGCTAGAAGGTGAGAGAGGGCATTTGAGGCAGCAAAGGCACTGAAATGAGCAATGCTGTGGCATGCGCAGAGAATCCAAACATGATTCCATATTCATTTGGAACCGACAGTAAGTATGAGGCCAGCATAAAGCAAGCTTTATCCTGAGGGCCCTGGGGAGCCAGGGTGGGTGACAGGCAGGTATGGTGGGGTCATATGATGCCTTAGAAAGTTCTCTGGCTGTCACATGATAAATGGAGGGGGCAGGGGGAAGGGAGTAAGGTCAGAGGTACAATGGCTGGACAGGGGCAGTGGCATTAGAGGCAGGTGGAGAGGAGGTGATAGGAAGATTTTGTAGGTGCCTGGGCGGCCTTCAGTTTTGGAGTCCACCTTGTCACCCTGTTCAAGGAGAGGGTATACCCTGCTCTCTTTCTTTGAAACTGGTTCTCACTCTGTCGTCTGGACAGCTGTGTGGTGGCAGAATCACAGCTCACCGCAGCCTTGAACTCATGGGCTCAAGCGATCCTCCCATCTCCACCTCTGAAGTAGCTGGTATTACAGGCATGCAGCAGCATGCCTGGCTAATTTTTTAAATTTTTTTTGTAGAGATGGGGTTCCTGCTATGTTGCCCAGGGTGGTCTCGAACTCCTAGGCTCAAGCGATCCCCCTGCCTCAGCCTCCCAAAGTGCTGGGATAACAGGCGTGATCCACTGTGCCTGGCCGTATACCCCTCTTTTGATAGTCTCCGGCCAGAGGTGGGCCTCTTTGCTAATGCCCTAGTTGGCATGGAAGCCCTTTACATCAGTGCCCTAATGAGGACTGCCATAACCACGTCCCACAAATGCAGGGGCTTGAAACAACAGATTTTCTCTCTCGGGGTTCTGGAGCCCAGAAGTCTTGAATCAAGGTGTCGGCAGGACCACGGGCCCTCTGGGACTCTGGGTGGAATCCTGGCTTCCGGTGGTGGCCAGCAGTCCTGGGCATCCCTGGGCTTGTGGCTGCACAGCTCCAGCCTTGGCCTGTTGCTGCACGTGGCCTTCTCCCTGTGTGTCTGGCTTCACATGACGTTTTCTCTTATAAGTACACCAGCCCCCCTCATGACCTCATCTTAACTTGATTACATCTGCAAAGACCTCATTCCAAATAAAGTCACACTCATGGGGACCTGGGGTTAGGACTTCAAAATTTCTTTGTGGGGGACACATTCCATTCCTAATAACTCCTACGGGGCTGGGCATAGTGGCTCATGTGGGTAATCACAGCACTTTGGGAGGCTGAGGTAGCAGGATCGCTTGAGCTTATGAGTTTGAGACCAGCCTAGGCAACAGGGGGAAACCCCATCTCTACAAAAAAATACAAAAATTAGCCAGGCATTGTGGTAAGTGCTCATAGTCCCAGCTACTTGGGAGGCTGAGGCGGGAGGATGGCAGTTTGGCTTGAGCTCAAAGCCCGTGACCAGCCTGAGCAACATGTGGAAACCCCAGCTCTACAATAAAATACAAAATTAGCTGGGTGTCATGGTGAATGCTTGTAGTCCCAGCTGTTCGGGAGGCTCAGTGGGAGGACGGCTTGAGCCCGGGAGGGAGAGGTTACAGTGAGCCAAGATTGCACCGCCTCACTTCAGCCTGAGTGATAGAGCCAGACTGTCTCAAAAACCAAAACAACCCCTAAGGGCAGGGGTTTTGCTGGTTGGTTGTGCCTCTGTGGTCTCTAGCCAGAGCCTGGCGTATGCCTGTGCTCAGAGAGGAGATGTGGATAGAGTCAGGGTGTCCAGCCTCTCCTCCGTGGGTGACTCCAGCCCCTGCTGCTGACAGCAGCAGCCACAGCACACTTGGCATCTGGGCAAGGCAGGTCTCCCGGGAAGCCCTCTCCCACGGGCTGTTCTCCGAAAGAAGTGGTGTTGATGTCGGCAGATGCCTGTCACTTCCCGTCCCCGGCAAAGTCTCAAACTGTCAGAATAAGTGAAATAGTCATTGCCTATCTTTGCGTTCGAGATTTTATTGGCAGTTTCATTGTCACCCAAAAAAACCTCCTTTTCTCCGTTGGCGTTTTCATCAGGCAGGTCTGGGGGCAGGAGGAGGAGGCAGGGCTGGCTCCTGAAAACAGGCCTTGGCAGGTCATGGCGCTGGTTCGAGGTGGGGCAGGGGGTGGGGGAGACCCCGTGGTGGGCTCTGCCATGCCTTGGCTCCTGCAGGCAGCTGCTGGGCACTCCCTCCAGGGAGCCAAAGGAAGTGAAAGATGGAAGACGAAAACACCCTGAGGATCCCTGGAGATGGCCACGGTGGCCAGACCACACAGTGGGGACTCAGGCCCTTCCCCCGCCCTCCTCGGTGGGAATTAGGGAGGCGTTTTGCGGTGGGGTAGGAGCGTGGGCTGTGGCGTCAGACCCACCTGGCAACAGGCACCTTAGAGCAAAACAGGAACCTTCCAGTGGCTGAGGGCTTGACCTGGGCCGCGCACCCAATTATCCTCTTCAGTCCTCCCCAGAACGCAGAGAGGTGAGGCAGGCCGGACAAGGTTACCACGGCAGAGAAGTTGCAGGGGCTGGGTTTGAATCCAGGCTGTGAGACTCCAAGCCTGGCCATGAACCCACTTTGGAGGGTTAGTGGAAGGAGTGTAGGTGATACTAATTTTTTTTGGAAACAGGGTCTCTCTCTGTTGCCCAGGCTGGAGTGGAGAGCAGTGGCGCGATCACGGCTCACTGCAGCCTCTGTCTCCCAGGTTCAATTGATTCTCCTACCTCAGCCTCCCGAGTAGCTGGGACTGTGGGTGTCCACCACCACACCCAGCTAATTTTTAATTTTTTATAGAGGTGGGGCCTCTCTACGTGTTCCTGGGCTCAAGTGATCCTCCTGCCCCGGCCTCCTGAAGTGCCGGGACTACAGGTGTGAGCCGCTGCGCCCGGTGATAATAAAGTGTCAACACAGTACGAGGCACATGGGGACAAGGCCATCGGTTATTGTTATTGTTGCTGTTGTCTGGGCACAGTGTGGAATCCTGGGCCTCTTGTCAGTCACTGTCTGTCCTGGGACTTTCTGGACACTACTGGGTAGTTTACCCACAGGGTGGCCTAAGGAACCTCCAAGGGTGTGGCGTGAGCTCAGGAGTTCCCCCGAGTCTGGGAGTCCCTGTGTGGGGCTCAGTCCTGCTCCGTGCTGCCGGTGCATTCCGACCCTGGCCCCCCGGGTGCCACTCCACCACGTCCAGGCATCACAAGGGAATCTGAGGCCCAGAGGGCTGTCCCTTGCTCAGGGACAGGGAGGTGGATACAGTGGTTAGAACCACAGATTCTGGAGTTAGTGAGCTCCCTGTCTGAGTTCTGGCGTGGCCACCTGCTGGTTGGTTAACAAGTTGCTGAGTCTCACTAAGTCTCAGTTGCATCCTCTGTACATTGGGATAATAAAAGATTCCCCTGGAGACTGGACACCATGGCTCACACCCGTAACCCAGCCACTCAGCAAGGAGGATCACTTGAGCCCAGGAGTTCAAGGCTGCAGTGAGCTATGATCGCACCACTGCACTCCGGCCTGGGTAACAGAGTGAGACCCAGTCTCTAAAAAAAAGCAGATCCTCCTGGTAAGGTCAAGGGGCCAAATGTTGCTACACAGACGACATTAACACACAGAGAAAAGAAGACAGAGTTTTGGCATCTACAGGCTCCTTGAAGATCTCAGACTCCAGCCCGTTCTTGGTGCAGAGGAGGAAACTGAGGCCCAGAGATAGAGAGGGTTTCCACTTAGCCACCCCGCAGAGCAGGGCTTGTTACTTGGCCCCTTGACTCCCGATCCAGAACGCCAGTCACCTACCCAGCTGGCATCGTCCTGGGAGTCCCTTCCGCCCCTCACCTGCCCCTCTCCCCGTGTCTCTGGCTTCGAGAGCCCCAGCCGCGAGCCCGCAGTGAGGAATGCCATTCTCCCTCTCCCCGGCACACTGAAGGTTTTGAAAGTTAAAGTATTACCGTCGGCTTTGTTGTTGCCTAACTACGACAGACAAATTGAGAACCAGTTGTCAAAATGTCAGTGCACAACAAATCAACATGCAGAACGAGTCGCAGCGCTCTGCGGTGTATAATTAAACAAAAAATCCCTTTTAGAAATTTCAGCGAGCGTTGGTTCCACTTTATATTTGTCTGTGTGATTAATAAAGGCAGCTAATTTTCAGACTTTAAAAACAGCTAGAAAATAGCTCCTAATTACATATTAGGTTCCTCACGGCCCCCGCTGCGCTCCGCCGGCATTGGTGGGCCGAAGAATTTGGCAGAGTCTTAATTGCATTCTGAGCATCATCTAATTTTAGTTAAATGTAATGTAATCAGCAGCAGATGTCTGAAATAAAATATGAATTATGAATATGATGAAATTTCATTCTTGAATAAAAAAGTAATTTGCTATTTAGTTCATTAAAGTCATAGAGGTTTATTAGGAGCAGGTATATATGGCCCGATGCGGTTGTATATTAAGGGATATCTGAGAGACAGAGAGAAACCCCAAAGGGACGGGAAATTTCATCCAGGGGTGTCCAGTCATGATTAATGACTGTGGGGGCTGGAGACGCTCCTGGGGACCCTGGGTCCACCCAGCCTATAACTTCCTTGGGCTCTTTGAGTTTTGGTGCAAGGGGACTTACAGAGGGAAGCTCAGGGTGCTACCTCTGAGCCCTGTCCCACCCTGGCACCCACCCCCCCTCCTTCCTGCCCAGGACTAGTGTCCCCTGCTTCCGAGATGGGCACAGTGGAGAGCTGCTCCTTAGACACTGCTGTATGTGGGACACTTGCCTGGGTCTGGTGAACACAGCATGAGGTAGTGAGCAGCTTCCTGTGCGCTGAGCAGAGATTGGGGCTCTGCTTCTCACTGTGTGACCTCGGGCCAGAGCCTCAGTTTCCCTTTCTATATGAGAGGGCTAAACAGTGCCTGTCAGACACTCTGAATGTACCTGGAATGTGGCAAAGCCCCTGTTTAGTGTTAACTGTTGGAGTTGCTGTTATTAGCCATAGAGGTAATATTTTAAATCGATAGTAAAATGCCTTCTTTTGTTTTCATCGTGTGTGTGTGTGTGTGTGTGTGTGTGTGTGTGTGATGGAGTCTCACTTTGTCACCCAGGCTGGAGTGCAGTGGTGCAATCTCAGCTCACTGCAACCTCTACCTCCCGGGTTTCAGTTATTCTCCTCCAGAGTAGCTGGGATTACAGGTGTGAGCCACCACGCCTGGCTAATTTCTGTATTTTTAGTAGAGATGGGGTTTCACCATGTTGACCAGGCTGGTCTTGAACTCCTGACCTCAGGTGACTCACCCGTCTTGGCCTCCCAAAGTGCTAGGATTACAGGCACGAGCCACTGCACCCCGCCTGTTTTCATCCTTGTTTGCTGTTTAGAGATAGGGTCTCACTCTGTCACCCAGGATGGAGTGCAGTGGCCCTGTCATAGCTCACTGCAGCTTCCAATTCTTGGACTCAAGCGATTCTCCTGCCTCAGCCTCCCAAGTAACTGGCACACACTACCATACCTGGCAGTGTATGGTAGAGACAGGGTCTATGTTCCCCAGGCTGGTCTTGAACTTCTAGCCTCAAGTGATCCTCCTGACTTGGCCTCCCAAAGTGCTGGGATTATAGGAGTGAGCCACAGCACCTGGTCTGTTTTGTCTTTGTAAGCAGCCTATGATGAAGGTCACAAGTTCTATTCTGTGCTTTTTAGCTGAGGCTGAGGGAGGTTAAATGATGTGTCTGCGGTTGCGCAGCAAATAATTGCCAAAGTCGAAATTTGACCCAGAACCGTCCTGCTCCCGGTGTTCCCTGCTGCATCCAAAGCAGTGCCAGGACAGCTGGTGGGAGTCCTGGCTGAGGATTCTGGAGGGAGGCAGAGAGAGGGGCAGGCGGGTAGGCTCTGCCAGAAGCTGCTCTAGGCAGTTTGGGGACAGAGGCTGTCTCTATAGCCTCCCACTACACACCAACCAATGATTTCCTGCAATTATCTGGAAAAGATTAATTAGTAAAGTGCACATATTGACTGAAGGGCGCCCCAGCGATCGATAACTTGGGAAAGTCTCCTGGGTGTCCAGAGAAAGAAAGAAACTGAATAGGAAAATCGGGGCAGAGGCTCATTTTGCAACGCTGGGGTCATGCAGTCAGCTCTCTGGGTCAGGGCCAGCTCAGTGTGACTCTGTCTCAGCTTTGAGCAAGATCTTTTGCTTCTCTGAACCTCAGTTTCCCCACATGTAAAGTAGAGGGCTGGAATGACCTCTATCCAGGGATCTTCCTTCTGCTGGAGGAAGTTCTGGGAAGAGAGCAGGCACTCTGGGGGTACCAGGGGCGGATGGGACAGCTGATGTGGAGGGAGCCCCCTTCTCTTGGTCTTGACTTCCTGCTGCTGAGGCAGAAGCCTGCAGGGGGCCAGGGAGGCCTCAGGGATCCATGGTGGCTGCCACCTGAGGGTGAAAGACAATGTCTAGTCTTTCTAAGGAAGACCAGCGTCTGCTGGTTATGGTTTCTGGCAGGGCAGAGAGTCAAGGGTGTGCATCTATGGGTTAAGATGATAAGCTGGGAGACAGGGGAAGAGTTCAAACCCCAACCCGTCACCTCCATAAGCAGCGCCCTAACAGCCTCCTCACCGCTTTGAGCATTAGTATCCTTCTCTAAATAGTGCGGTCCTGTTGAGCTGCTGGCGTGAGCCCATGACGCTGACCAGTGCCTGCACAGAACAGGTGCAGGGTCAGCAAGGTGCTGTCACAATGAGCTACTAGAGTCTCCCCGCAGCCCCAGTCAGCATCCCAGCAGGACATGGTATTCCACTGGGATGGTACCAGTGAAGAGTTTAGCCAAGGGAGCTGTGTAAACAGAGGTACAAACCAAACAGGGATGGTAAGACACTCAGGGTCTGGAAACAGCAAGGACCCCCCCTTCTAGCTTCCAAGGTCTGATGGGGCAGAGATGGAGTTACTGGATCCCATTGGGAGCTGGAGCCACAGAGAAGGGTGCCACTAGGCAGGCAGGAGCCGTGGTCACAAAGGGACACATTGCTGCCAGGAATACAGCAGTCAAGCCAGCTGAGCTGGGCAGACACCCTGAACTCTTCCTCCTCCCGCGTCTGCCATGGTGTGGAAGCTAGGCAGGGTCTGGCCTTGCTGGGGCTTGGATGGGGGACTACCTGGGGAGACGGGCTGGAGGCTTTGGCTTCCTGATTCCAACCCACTCTCCCTCTCTTTGTAATGCTTCCTAAGCACCTCCTGACACTCTGGATTTCTAAGTCATGTTCCTGCCTGCCTGCGCCCCGCCAAAGACAGGGACCTCTCTGTGGGTGTGGACCTCCCATCCCGGCAGCCCCCTGGCACCATGGCTGCCTGAGATTGCCCCAGTCCAGAAGCTAAGCACGGTCAGGCTTGACTGGGGCTTTGATGGGGGAGCACCTGGGGAAACCAGAAGCTGGAGGCTTTTGGCTTCCCCATTTCTTCCGCTTTGCTCACTTGTCCCAACACTCCCATTGGATGATCCCAACTGGAAGTTAGAGGACAAGACGCCCCCAGATGCCATCTATGGAGGTCAGCTTCCCAGGGCACAGAGCCAGGCAGGGAAGAGGAGAACAGACCAATGGTAAAAGGAAAAAGCCTGCTGCAGCCTTTCTTCCCAGAAATTTGGAGAAGTATTTTATGGGAGAGGCTTCTGAGGGGCAGTGGGCAAGAGGGGGTTCTTAACCAGGCAGAGACTTCACCCCATATTGCAGACCCCGAGTCCCATGAGGCCTCACCCTGCCCAAGAGAAGAATCTCACTTCACACCCCGCAATCCCGAAACAGTGCTCCTTGGGAGCAGCAAGGATGTCAGACATGCCTGGGTTTGCCAATTTCCAACTTATTTGCTTATGTAGCGGCTTCACTTCTCTGAGATGAAAGGATGCCACATCAGCAACGTCCCCAGCACAGTGCTTGATGTGAGCCCCACAAAGCACTCCCTCCGTCCATTTCCCACCCTCTTGCTAATAAGCCACCCGTACCATCAGCCATTTGTCTAATAGTGATTGGGCTCCTGCCATGTGTCAGGCCTGCACCGGGCCCCAGCCCAAGCTGCTGCAGCACTGAGAGTCATTTGTCCTGCAACAAACACTGTCTGAGCATCTCCTCCAAGCCAGACTCCGGGGACACAGCAGCCACTAGACAACTCTGGCCCCTGCTCCTGTGAGGTCCATGGTGTCTCAGGAAAGCAGACTGGAAGCTGGAGCTTGGGGTGTTAATGGGGTGTTGGGGGGCCTGGATGTCAGTGGCACCCATCTAGGAAAGAATCCCTCTAGTATTCTCAGCCTAGCACCCAGGAAGCTGTCCTAGAGGGGGTTCTCAGCGTGCCAGACCCCAGCACACGGGCCCAAGCAGCCCTCAAGTGCTGGGCATGGAGGGTTCTGGGAAGGCTGGACCACTCAGGTACCTTCGCCTCCACTCACCCCCAGGACCACCTCCCGCTACCTCCTACCAGGACTGGAGGGCGCCGGCCTGCCGCCCCCTAGCCACTCCCTGGCCGAGGTCAGCCGCCTGCCCCTGCTCTATTCATCAAGGGCATGACAGTTAAAATTCATTTGAAGATGAAGAAAGTGCCCGCTAATCCGTTCTGCAAGACATTGATAGACTAGCAGCTCAGGGAGAATTGCACGGCAGTAATGAAATTAGGCTAAAACTGCTGGCGGATTGCAGATAATTGCCCTTGTCTGTCACTAGGAATAACATCTCCCAAATCCAACACAATGATTGTTCAAGTTGCAGGAATTTCTTTTCTCTTCCATTTTTTTTTTTTTTTTTTTTTTTTTAAGGCAGGAGAGGCAAGACCAGTCCAGGTCTTGGAAGCTTTGCCCAAGCAGCAGCCTGGGGTGTGGGGGTGGGCACCTGTATATGCCCCTCCTCCCCTGCCCAGCCTCAGTCAACAGGGATGGGGGTGAGGGGCAGGAGGAGGAGGCCAAGACATTTCTCCCAGGGCCCTTTGTGGGTTCTGCCCCTGCGCTTTTATTTCTCCCTGGATGCCCCCCACTGACATGTTCCAGCCAGTAAGGCCCTGGGTGGAAAGCCAGGAGGGAGCAGGGAATCCTGCAGGAGTGGGGGCTAGGCAGAGACAGCTCTGGATTTGTTTTTGTTTTTGTTTTGAGACAGGGTCTCACTCTGTTGCCCAGGCTGGAGTGCAGTGATGTGATCATAGCTCCCAGCAGCCTCAAACTCCTGGGGCTCAAGCGATCCTCCTGCCTCAGCCTCCCAAGTAGCTGGGACTACAGACACATGCCACCAGGCCCAATCGACAGCTCTGGATTTTTCTGAGACGGAGCCTGGCTGGAAGAAGAATCGGAGGCCTTGTGTTAAAGTCCCATTTCCATTATGTTGAGACAACATTCTGCACATAAGAGAATGGACTGAGGCAGGGCAGCTCAAGCCCCCCTCAGCCACTCCCCAAGGCTGCTATGGGGTCTAGATCCTTGGAGAGGAAAGTTCTGAGAAGGGACTCTATGGATCCATAGGTTTCCCAGGCTGTTGGTGTGATTGGCGCAGAGCCGGCTGTCATTTATGCTGCCTGAGCGAATGATGTCAGAGCATTCAATGTCAGCAACAGCATGTTTGAATGTCAGCATGATGGGCTTGTCACGTTAGCATTATGGCATGTGTGTATATCATCTGATGATGTCACAGAACATTTGAATGTCAACATTGTGCTAGGTTCCAATGTCAGCAGCCCAGAAAGCTTGACTGCCCTTCCCCTAGGAGGCTGGAGGGTCAACATCATGTTTTAGCACAGGAAGATCATTGACTCACAGAAAGGGGAGCTGTAAGGAGTTCTAGGGATTGGTCCAAACTTCACTTGACAGATGTGGAAATGGAGGCCTAGAGAAGTTAAGTGGTTTGCCCAAGGTCACACAGCAAGAAGGATCCTAAATGTAAGCTGCACCAAAGTCACAGTTTGGGCTAGGTCAGCCCTCGGAGAACTTGTCAGCCTTCCTCTCCACCAGGCACTGAGCTGGAAAAGGGATCGTTTTGCTTCCTGGTCCTCAGTTCTTGGGAACATGCCCACGTCGCAGGATTTCCCAGAATGCTTTGGCCTGCTAACCATGGGTTAGCCAATGTCACTCATCATCCCCAGCCATTGATGGAGACACGCTTTCCCTATTCTCGTTCCTTTTGTTCAAAAGGAGTCTGTTGAGGACTTTTTATGTCCAAAGAAGAATGCTAAGAATGAGATTTGGCCATGAGGAAGATAAAAGAGTGGACTGGAGCTGCAGAGGAGGGAGACGTGATCCCCATTGAGGGCTTATGTTCAGTAAGACTTCAGGAAGAGGTTGACTTTTCAAGGGAGTTTTGAAGGAGCCAAGGGGTTTTCATCTGCAGCCTCAGCCAGAGTTGGAGTTGGGAGAGGGGCTGGACATGGGGATAGAAGACATTTGCCCCCAAATGGGGAGGAGGCCCAGATAATGGGGGTAGAGGTGCTGGTACCTGGTGATGTAGAGCCATTTATTATGATGTTTCTTTTCATCTGATTTCATCCACATCCTCCAACACCCTGGCAGCCCTGGAAGAATCAGTGATTGTCTAAGTGTGGTCACAGACCTCTGAGGGTCCCCAAGCCTCTTTCAGGGTGTGTGGGAGGTCAAAACTATTTTCATCATAATGCAAAGATGTCCTTTCCTCCAAGTACCTGCCGGGCCTGACCCTCTGTAGCTTTGGAGATGCAGATGCGATCGGGCACACTCAGGGGAGTATGGCTACAGACGTGCAAGGATACCGGTCAGAGCAGTGGGACCGCGCTGGGAGGGAAATCAGCTCTGTCTTCATCTTAAACACTGTCAGCGAAAAAGCCGGTTTCACTTAAGAATGCCCTTGAGTAAAATTTAAAGGTGGCTTATGCCTGTAATCCCAGCACTTTGGGAAGCCAAGGCAGGAGCATCACCTGAGGTCAGGGGTTCAAGACCGGCCTGGCTGACATGATGAAACCCTGTCTCTACTAAAAACCTGGATGTGATGACAGGTGCCTGTAGTCCCAGCTACTCGGGAGGCTGAGGCAGGAGAATCGCTGCCTCCTGGAGGCAGAGGTTGCAGTGAGCTAAGATTACAGCATTGCACTCCAGCCTGGGTGACAGAGCAAGACCCTGTCTCAGAAAATAAAGACAATTTAAAGGTATTAATTTACAAAATCTCAACCTTTGAGCATACCACTTCTAAATATTCTGTGTGACAGCACGGGCAGTATGTACAACAGAAAGCCCCTCTCCTGGATCAGTGGCTGCCAGAGACAAGCGCCGCGTGGCTGTGCCGCAAACCGCCCCAGCCGCTCTTCATGGAACACCATTTGTACTTGAAAGAACAATCAACCAACAGACTATAGCCTTTCAGACTTGGACATTTGGCAGATATTCTCTCAAAAATGAACAAAGTTGCTTGTCAACTGACAGTATTTGTTGCCAATGATAAAATGTGACTTGCGAGCGAAAATTAGAATTTTGGAGAACTTGTATCTGCCACCGTGGGTTTGACAGCTTCCTACTTAAATGCTTTCCCAGAGACTGGTGGTATAGTGAATGTGACTTTTTTGGATATCGTATTATGAAATGTGACAACATCTAGAAGAGATGCATAACTCAGTAAACCAATATTTTTTTTCCAATGACCAATGCATCATGTTACAAAATGAATAAAAGACCTATTCAAAGTGCAAAGCAGACCAGTGGGTCTTAACCGAGGAAGAAAAGCTCATTAATGCGGTTTCAGACACCGTACTGTAACAAACCATTGAGAAACTACCACTTGTGAAGATCTGGTTTAGTATCCAAGAAGGATATCCACAATTATCTGAGAAGGCTATTAAAATACTCTTTCCTTTTTGAGCCAACGATCTGTGCGAAGCCAGATATTCTTCCCACTCTTAAACCAAAACATGTGGCAGCGAGCCGAAGCGGAAGCACATACGAGAATCCAGCTGTGTTCTATTAAGCCAGTCATGACAGAGCTGTGCAAAAATGGAAAACAATAAATGAATCCCCAATTTACGGGTGCAGAAACTGGGGCTAAGAAAGTGGCAGAGCAGCAACTTGGGTCAAATCCCTTTCTCTGCTGTGCTGCAGTCTCCCCATCTGGTCACTGACCTTCTAGAAGCTGATGGGCAAAGGTCTTCTCACATCTCCTGCCCAGGCATCAATGCCAGGCTCTGGTCCCTCGGCCCTCTTCCCCACCTGCTGCCCAAGGTAGGTGGGGGCCAGGCCCTAGGAGGCTGGCGGTCAGCCTCATGTCCCCCGGCCTGGCGAGGAGATGACCAGGGTTGTTTGCAGTAATGAATTGCGGGCGGGTGGCGGCTGGGTGAAGGAGTGTGCCGGCCATGGCCCGCAGTGCCTCACACACCAGGTCTGGCACGGGTAATTTACTGCCACCGACAATAACATATTTCACTTCCCGTCGCCCCGATGAAGATTAGTTGTGTTTGAAAGTGGCTGAGTACACAGTCAATTCTGCTTAAACGTTTACAGTCAACTGAGCACAGATAATGCCCCCTCCGAACATGTGTCTGTGCCTCCTGCAGCTTGGGGAGGGGCTCAGAGCAGAGGAAGGGGGTCTCCGCCCCAGGAAGGGACCGCAGCTGCTTGCTGTACTGAGACCCGTGCTGTGTGGTGGGAGGGATTGGGAGCTGGGGGCCGGGCTGAGAGCTATAGCTTCCTCTGATGCCCCCCACCCCTTTTCAGATTTGTCTTTTAAAATCATTCAACAAACCCTCTGCCAAGGACCTCTGTATGGCCTTTGGGTACAGGGAGAATTTAAAGCCATGATTATATTTGATTCCAGCGACATCCTTAGGAGGCATATTTAATCTCCAGTTTCCAAAAGAAGGGAAGTTAAGGCTCAGGGAGACTCAATAGCTTTCCTGAGGTCACAGAGCTGGTGCCATGGAGAGTCAGGATTTGAACCCAGGCCTGATGGGGTTTCTGAGTCTGACTGTTCCTAGTGGTCCTGATTCTACAAGCTTGAGCCCTGGCCTGGGCTGAGCCGTCTGCCCTGTCCAACAGTGGCCCCGCATCTGGGGGAGGAACTGTAGGTTCATATTCCCTGTGCACCTCCGTTTGGGCTGACCAGTAGACTCTGCTTTGGAGTCCCTGGGTCAGGTAGGGGGTCCTGTGGCAGGGCTGGGGTGCTTTGAGCCTGCAGGCATTTGAGGCTGGACAGAGGAGGGCTGGGATGTTTCTTCTCAGGTGAAGGAGGTTGCTCCTGAGAAGCAGACTGCTTCTTTTTTCCCTTTTCCTTCCTTCCTTCTTCTTTCTTCCTTTCTTCCTTTCTTCCTTTCTTTCTTTTGTTTGGACAGGGTCTCACTCTATCACCCAGGCAGTGGTGCGATCATGGCTCACTGCAGCCTCAACCTCCTAGGCTCAGAGGGTCCTGTCACCTCAGCCTCCCACAGCACCATCCCCAGCTTTTTAATGTTTTTTTTTTATTATTTTTAATTTTTATTTATATTTTTTGGGGCAGAGTCTCACTCTGTTGCCCAGGCTGGAGGACAGTGGCACCATCTTGGCTCACTGCAACCTCCACCTCCCGGATTCAAGTTATTCTCCTACCTCAGCCTCCCAAGTAGCTCAGATTACAGGCACACACCACCACGCCGGGCTAATTTTTGTATTTTTTGTGGATACTGGGTTTCCCTATGTTGCCCAGGCTGGTCTGGAACTACTTCTAGGCTCAAGCAATCTCCTTGCCTCAGTCTCCCAAAGCTCTGGGATTACGGGCGTGAGTCACTGCACCTGGCCAACAAACAGGCTGCTGCCTTTTTTTTTTTTTTTTTTCCTGAGACAAAGTATCACTCTGTTGTTCAGGCTGGAGTGCAGTGGCGCTGTCTCAGCTCACCACAACCTCCGCCTCCTGGGTTCAAGTGATTCTTTTGCTTCAACCTCTCGAGTAGCTGGGATTACAGGCACCCACCATCATGCCCACTTAATTTTTATATATTTAGTAGAGATGGGGTTTCGCCACATTGGCCAGGCTGGTCTTGAACTCCTGACCTCAAGTGATCCCCCTGCCTTGGCCTCCCAAAGTGCTAGGATTACAGGCATAAGCCACTGCGCCCAGCCCAAACAGGCTTCTTGATGAGGGTTGCCCAGTCCCATCCTGAGGCCCAGCTCCCCATCAGACCAGCCCCTGATGCTTGCAGGCCCTGGCCCCTGGCCACCAAGCCCTCTCTTCCCAGTGTGGCTGCAACCAGGACTGGAAGGACCTTGCTTACATGGATGATGTAGATGCCAGCCTGCCAGGCCCAGCTCCATCCACACCCATCCCCTGAAACGGCTGCTCCTTGGCCCAGGGATCTGCTCTTACTGGTGGCAGGTGTGTCCTGGGAGCAGGGACCTTGGATGGGCTTAGGGAAGAGCCCCTCCAGGCCATGGAAAGGGGCTGAGGGCTGTTGGAAAAGGAGATTCCAGGATCTCGGCTTCTGGATGCAGTCAGGAGAGGCGCAGGCTCCCGGTGGGCGCGCTCCCTGGGCCCCATAGGTTCCCTACCCTATGGGAGGGGGCTCCTCTGGTCCTCTAAGACGCAGGTAGTCCAGGTCCAGGGTGATGCCATCTCCAGGCTATCCTTGCTCATGGCCAGGGGGTGTTGGGGAGGCTGAGGTCGTGATCTAGGGCCCCTCCCTTCCACACTGCTCCCCACCCCAGGCCAGCCTCTGAAGTCCCTGAGAGGCTTCCACGTATGGGGACCTTGCCAGCACTGCCCGCCCGAGGCCTGCTATGGAGAAGCAGAGACCTGCTGTGCCTCACCCCGAGGTGGGGCCTCCCGTTGCCAGAATCTCACTGCAGATGTCAGACTTTCAGGTCTCACTGAAGCCCTGTTACCTGGTGGGTGGCCATTCCCACTCCTTTTCTCAGGGAAGAGCTGCAGCTCAGAGAAGGGAGGGGACACGTGGGAGGGAAGGGCCAGGGCCCAACTTCAGGTCTGCGTCCCCAGGGGAAGTCCCAGCCCTCTGCCCTGGACCTGTAGTGGGAGGGAGCATGTGTGCACATGTGCATACATGTGTGCATGTTTGCACGTGTGTGGGCATGTGTGCACATATACACACGTGTGTGCATGTGTGTATGTGTATGTGTGTGTGCCCATCTATGTGTGTGTGCATGTGTGCTCACGTGTGTGTGTGAGCACATGTGTGTGTGGTTGTGACCACATGCGCACATGTGATAGTGAGGGTCCCACATTGTGTCACACCATTTCAGGGGCATCATGCCAGCAGATGCCATGGGATATTGTGTCTACTGGGGCGACACTGTACCAGATACAACGTGTCCATCCATGTCTGCAGACACTGCTGGGTGCCTCTCTTGTCTGTGTGATGCAGCTTATCGGTGCCGGTGGGACACTGTCCCTGGCGGGGGATGGCATTGCTTGCCTGTGTCTGTGCCACTGCCTGCCGCTGCTGTCCTGCAGACACTGTCATCTCTATCTGTGTGGACTCCATGTCTATCTATGTGACTCTGTGGATGAGTCTGCAAGGCACAGTACAGGTCACCCTGTGAGTGAATGGAGACACTGTCCCAGGATACTGTAAATCAGACTGTGTGTGACACTTCCCCTAGGAATCTGGACAGTCAGTGTGACACTGTCTGTCTTTGTGACATTGTCAGGGTGGCCTGTGTCTCTGTGACACCAGCCAGGTGGCCTTGCTGGATCCCTGTGGTGCTCTCCCCTTGTGACTGTATCTGGGCCCAGGCTTGAGACTCCCTGCTGGACACTGGCTGCTGGTGACTGCTGGACTCATCCTTGAGTCTCTGAGTCATCGGCCACTCCCCCCATCCACCCAGATTCCGAGAAGAGGACCTGCAGCCGCAGAAGTCACCACAGAGACCTTAGTCCTCAGTGACCGCTGACCAGGTGCCCACTGCTGGACAGGTCTGGCAACCGTGGTCTTGCCCACCCTCCTGCCTCCCCACAGGGGTGCATCTGTCACCCTAAGCCCTCTCTGTCCTTAGGGGCAGCAGTGGCAGAGCCTTCCATCCCGGGCTGGACCCCTCCCAGCCATTTCCAAATCTGGTGCCTCTCCAGGGCTCCCAGGTCACAGCACCTGTCCCCTCTTGAGCCCCAACAATGGGCCAAACCTGTTCAGACACTGGGGGTGCAGTCAAGTCCCTGCCCTTGCCAAGCACACCATGCAGTGATGTGTCCGGCCAGGAGCACCGCTCGTGAGACCACCCTTGCATGCAGAGCCCCATCCAGCCCCCACCCTCCAGGTGCCCAAAGCACCGCTGAAGCCTCATGTTCTGGAGGAAAAACAAACAACGAGGTCTGTGGACCTCGCTGATGACTCCTTTGCTGTGTGACCTTAGATATCTTGCTGAACTTCTCTGGGCTGAGACCTGAGGTGGCCTAAGGCAGGGCCTGATGGTTGGGAAGTGCAGTAGAATAAGCAGACTGCTCTACACTTGCACAGGTTCCTCGGTGCTCAGAGCCGGCTGCTGCTGTTAGAACAACCTCTGAGTGAAGCGGTGTACATGCTGTGTCTCCTCTGAGCCAAGCCCTCTCTGATTTCCACTTTGCAGATGCAGAAACAGGTTCAGAGAGGGCAAATGGCTTGTGTGGAGGCCCCACAGTAGAGACTAACAGAGCTAGGACGAAACCCATCCTTAGAACAACCTCTAAGCTCCCAACCATGGGCTCCAGTATGGGGGAGGCATGGCAGAAATGACCCTCACCTTTTACAGATCGGGGGACTGAGGCTCAGAAAGGGGCTGTGATGTTTGGGGGTTTCTGGACTCCCCAGCCAGTGCTCCCCCAGCCCTCCCTAATCCCTCCACCATCCAAGTGCCACGCACGATGACTAGGGTGAGGCGAGGGTTGGGCAGGAGAGAGCCTGTTGGGGACAAAGAGTCCCTGTGGCCACACAATGGTGACAATCAAAGCCAGATGACAGGCACTGGGCTCAGGAGCAGCTTGGAACCCACCTGCAGCTTCCTCCAGACAATGGGGGGCCTGTGCTCCTGGGAGGGGCACAATAGCCCCCTGTGTTTGGGGACCTGCCTCTCCCTGCACCACTCTGGGGGCACGACATGGTCATGGCAGCCTTGCCTAGGAGCCAGGCGGGAGGGGCTGGGTGGGGGCAGGAGATGGGAACATGCAGCCCACCCACATGGTGTGGTTTGGCAGGTCTGTCTTTTCCGACCCAAATACCTCACCAGCAACAGCCTGTCGCCCTGCCTAGAACGGTGCAACATGCTCTCCAGTCTCTTGCCTTTGGGGAAGCAATTTACACATCTCAGAGCCTCAGTTTCTTCATCTGTAAAATGGAGCTGATAGACCTTAGTTGGCAGAAGTGCCATGAAAATTCAACGAGAGGCATGAGTGATGCATAGCAATGGCTTGAGATGTGTTAGTTCCTTTTCAGGATGGATGGATGTATGGAGAGAACAGATGAGCGGAAGGATGGGTATGAGGTGAGGGCCTGGCCAGGTAGCAACTGGAAGGACGAATGACAGATGGAACGATGGCTGGGGTGATCAGGGAAGGCTCCCAGGGGGAGGCAGACAGGCAGAGAGGAGGGTACTTTACTTCCCTAGCTCCTGGCCTGGGTCCTCCTCACACAGAGCAGGTGCTCAGATAATTTTTCTTTTCTTTTTCCTTCTTTCTTCTTTCTTTCTTTCTTTCTTTCTTTTCTTTCTTTCTCTCTCTCTGTCTCCTTCTTTCTTTCTTCTTTTGTTTTTTTTTGAGTGCTCTGTTGCCCATGCTGGAGTGCAGGGGCACAATCTCGGCTCAATTTTTACATTTTTAGTAGGGTTAGGGTTTCATCATGCTAGCCAGGCTAGCCTTGAACTCCTGACCTCAAGTGATCCTCCTGCCTCAGCCTCCCAAAGTGCTGGGATTACAGGCGTGAGCCACTGCACCCGGTCCAGAGAACACTTGTTGAGTGAATGTGTGATGTGCTGTCAGCAGGGACCCTCTCCTTAGATCCCAGGTCTGTGCTGATCAGGCCCTGGGGTTTTTCTGTCCCTCACCAAGGCCAAAGGCTCCAGTCCCTCTCCAAGCTGGGGAGAGGTGGCAAAGGCACAAGACTTGGCATCACGTGGTCCCGGCTCCAAGTTCCAGCTCCACCTCTTCCTGGCTGTGTGACTTTGGGCCAGTCCCTTTCCCTCTCTGAGCCTCAGCCTCTTCTACTCTGTAAACTCAGTACATCATCCTGACCTCACCCTGGCGTTGTGGGCAGTGAGAGGTGATGGAGATGGATGTCTCTAGCGCACAGTAGGTTCACAGTCTGGTTGGAGTGTGAAGGGCTCAGGGCCCAGAGTCAGGAGCTGAGTCATGGCCTCTGGAATCCTAATATCCCCCTAACTTCTGTCCTCCAGCCCCTGAACCTTGAAGGGGCCGGTGGGACATTTCATAATTTAAAGAGACCGAGCCAGAGACTCTTAAACCACAGCCGCCTCTTAATGGAATTACTGAAAAGGGCTTTTTAATTAAAAACAAGAAGTTTGGGACAGGTTCATATCCATAATTCAGGAGCCTGGCACTGCAGTGATTTCATTTCCCTATATTTATGAATCTCTCTTGCAGTGATCTACATTGTTAAATTCCTGCATGAAAAATGCGCTCAGCTTTTCAGGTGGAGTTGTAAATATTTACCCATCCTAATGCTGGTCTCCCCCTCTCGGGAAGCTTAGGGGCTTTCAAATGCAGCTTAAGACATCTCAGAGATGTCTCATTAAAATTTAGTCTTGCTTTTCCCTCTGCTATGTTTAACACTTAACAGGGCAAGGGAGGGTGGCTGGGAGGGGGCCAGGGAGGTGATGGGGGTCTGGTCAGAGGACCCTAGCTCTGTGGGCCAGGAGACCCTTGCAGAATCTCCAGAGCCCCAGCTCAGAGAAGAGGCTACATGCAGGGTAAGTGCCTGGAACTGGTGCTTCGTCGGGGAAGGTCACGTCTGCGGTGTTGGCTGTGCTGGCCACGGGCTGCTCCATCTCGCCCCTCTTCAGCCCCTCCTCACAGAGCCTGGGGGTCTCCCTGAGTCCTCCCTTCCCTCTTTTCTTTCTCTCTTTCTTTCCTTTCTTTCTCTTTTTTTCTCTTTCTTTCTTTCTTTCTTTCTTTCTTTCTTTCTTCCTTTCTTCTTTCTTTCTTTCCTTTCCTTCCTTCCTCTTTCTCTCTTTCTTTCTTTCTTTCTTTCTTTCTTTCTTTCTTTTTTTCTTTCTTTCTTTCTTTCTTTCTTTCTTTCTTTCTTTCCCTCTTTCTTTTCTTTCTCTCTCTCTTTCTGTCTTTTTCCATCTGTCTCTTTCTCTCTCTTTCTCTCTCCCCCCACCACCACCTTGACAGGGCTTTGGCCTGTCTCCCAGGGGGAATGCAGTGGCATGAACACAACTTACTGCAGCCTCTATCTCCTGGATTCAAATGGTCCTCCCACTTCAGCCTCCCAAGCCTCCACGACCACACCTAGCTAACTTTTTTAAAACTTTATTTGTAGAGACAGGGGATCTTGCTATGTTGCCCAGGCTGATCTCAAACTCCTGGCCTCAAGCCATCCTCCCACTTCTGCCTCCCACCTTCCCCCTTTCCTTCCTCTGAATTTGCCACACTCCCGTGAGCCTCTAGGCCTTCATACTCCATGGAATACCGGAATAGTTTTCTGCCCTGAGTCACTTTACTTCTCCGTAGTTCCTTCGAGTCTCTGCCTGCACCTCTGTTTCTTGGGAGCACGTTCAAGCTTTGGAATGGGTTGGGTCCCCTCCCTCTCTGCTTGCCTTGATAGTGGCAACATCGCGCGGAGCTGTCATTTCTTCCTGGCCTCCACCCCCATCTATCAGCTTCCTGGAGATGGGGGGTGTTTCTTGCTCCCCACAATGCTCCTAAGACCAGCACAGGGTCTGGAAAGCCATGTCCTCAGCAGGAGGACAGTAACCGGAGGTAAGTCAGGGATTTACCAGAGGATTCCGGGTGTTAACTTCCCCAAACTACTTCCTGGGCTATGCACGTGGCCTTGCCCAGCTTCCGCGGGAGATTCTGAAGGCCTGGGGTGGCCCCCAGCTGGGTTCTCCCCTGACCACAGGTTCAGGGCATGAATCACAGAAGCCTGGGGCAGGGGCCTACCCACCAGTATGTATAGGTTTTTGTACACACTGGTGGGTAGACAGTGCAACGGCTTTAATGAGGTATAATTTACACACTACTTAAGGCACACGTTGGAAGTGCATCATTCAGTGATGTCCGGATATTCACAGAGTTTGCAACTAGCACACAATCAATTTTAGAACGTTTTCATCATTTCCCCCAAAGGGAAACTCCCTCCTCATTAACAGTCACACACACACACAGGATCCATGGCAACCACTAACCTTCTTTCTGTCTCTCTGGATTTACTTATTCTTGGCATTTCATGTAAATGGAACTATGTAACATGTGGTCATTTGTGATGGGTTTCTTTCACCAAGCATGCTGTTTTCAAAGATCATCCATGTCTTCACATGTATCAGGACTGCATTCCTTTTTAACTGCTGAGTACTATTCCATTGTGTGGGTAGACCACATTTGATTTATCCGGCCCTCAATTGAAGGAAGTATGCGTTGTTTCTACTTTTTAGCTATTATGGATAAGCTGTTATGAGTATTAGTGTACAAGTCTGGATGTGGACGCATCCTGTCTCCATTTCTCTTGGGTAGCTAGTGGAGAGTGGAATTGCTGGGTTTTGTGCTTGGGTTTTGTTTTTTTAATTTTAAGATGGGGTCTCACTGTGTTGCCCAGGCTGGAGTCCAGTGGCTACTCACAGGCATGATCATAGCTCACTGCAGCCCAGAACTCCTGAGGGGCCCCTGAGTATACCTGGGACTACAGGTACACCTTAGGCGTCACTGCACCCAGCCTTGATGGGGTTTTGTGATGACATTTTGGCAGCTTTGGAGCTTTCTGGCAGCCTCCTGGGTGGTGAGGAAAGGGCCAGCTGAGAGCAGGGGGTGGCAAGAAGGGAATATACAGAGGACAGGAGGGCATCTATCAACCATGGCACCTGGGCAAGTCCCTCCATCTCCGAGCCTTGGCTTCCCCACCCCCCACGCAGAGATAATCAGCGTGCCTCCCAGAATTGCCAGGGGCCGTTTGAAATGACAAGTCAGAGTGACAATGACAAGCCTCAGTAGCCACTCCCCTTCATCAGGTGTGGGACGGGCCCTGGGAATGCTGCGTCAGCTGTCAAGCGCTGCCTTTCCTGCCCCTCTTCCTGGACTGGGTGCTGTCCATCAGCTCCCATGCACCTATCTGGGGTCATGGCCCCCTGGTTCTGCATGTCCTCGGGGTGCTGAGTGAATGTCTCCTCTGCGCGGAGGTGTCCTCGCTCATTTTCCAGCCGATGGAGCCAATTAGTAGTGTCGGGAGGTTCTTCTCACCTGTGATTCCATTATAACAACCGGAAGGGAAGATGCTGCTCCGAGGAGATCATTAAAAAGTCCAAATTACCAGGCACCCAGCACAGCCTCTCCTCTCACTTGCCCGGAGACAGTGGCAAGGGCAGTGGAGGGTTTTCCATGGGGCAGGAGGGTAGTCAGAAACCAGGGAACCTCCTGAGCTTGGCTTGAGTGGAGCAGGGTCCCTCCTCTCCCATCCCAGGCGCTGGATGCCGGGCCTCAGGTGCCCCCACCCTCTGATAGGGGAGGGAGGACCAAGGCCTCCCTTATTCTGGAGTGCTTGACTTTCCCTGCCCCAGCTCACACGATCCTCACAAAGGCAACCTCAGTCACTGTAGAGCCGCAGTTCCCCTGGGTCTGCAACACACAGAATCTGTGCTCTGTCAGCCTCAGTGACAGGTCGTTGCTGTTATTGTGTTATTATTATTGCCACCATCCCTGACACCTACCCACATACACTTTGCAAAACTCTCCGCTGGTGGAAAAAGCCCTGGAGTGAGAGTGAGGGATCCAGGTTCCAGGCCCTCTCCTGCAGGAGGCCTCAGTGACAGTGGCAAATCCCACCCCATTGGGCCTTGAGTCGCCATCTGCACGGTGGGGATGCTCACATTGCTGTGTGGCAGTGCCTTGCAGTAGCCAACGTCCAGAGTGGCAGCTGGGCCACCTGCTCTGCCCTTCACAGGTAGCTTGAACCCTCAGAGCCTCTGTTTTCTTGTCCGCGAAATGGGGGACTAACTCCTCACACTACTGGGTTGTGGTGAGGAACTGGGTTGCAGTTACACGTGCAATGCCCGGCTCAGAGCAGGACTCAGCCCACATTAGCAAGCGTGACCAACGTTCAGAGCTGCTGTGAGGACTAAAGGTGAGGGGTGGAGGGGTGTTTGGGGGATCGCCGTGCAGTGGACCAAAGCGGGCGTTCATTTGGCTAAAACAGAAAGGATGGGACCAGCATATTCATTTCATTCATTTCCAAGGTAAACCAGGAAGGAGAGCCTAGGCAGACCCCTGGCCTTTGAGGTGAGGCCACACTGGGACTCCTCACCTGAGGGACCCTTCACCAGGGGCAGCCATGTAGGTGTCACCCAGGGGCTGTAGTTGGAGCCACTCTTTCGTGTCACTTTCCAATCTGCCACGAAGAATCAAAGGCTCTGACAGGCCTGTTAGTGCCCATTCTCCTGGGATCACTCAGACAATTTCCCCAAGCTCTGTGACAATGGGTGGTAATTAAGGTGTCAGCGTATCATTTAGCCCTTTCCGTGCAAAGCTCAGAGATAGGCTGGGCGATCTTCAGCCTCATTAATGAGAGATGTGCAGAAAGAGTGGCAGGCAGGGAGGCAGGTGTGCTGGCTTCAGAGGGGGACACACGCCCTGTGTCCCCTTCCAGACTCAGTTGACCATTCTTCCCAGAAGGCTTCGCTGACCCAAGGGGAGGGACGCATCCAGTGGACAGGTGGATATCTGACCAGCCTTGGGGGTCATTGCTGTGGAGGTGGGCAGGAGGGGAGATGGCCTGGGAGCTGTAGAGGTGCAGAAGGGACCAAGGACACGTTGGCGCTGCTGCATCGAACGTGCCCCCCAGCTCTGGGGACCCCATCAAAGCCCTTAGGAGGCTGCTTGGCTAATGGCCTGTGCAGGCCTCATGCTCCCTTCTAGGCAGTGACTCCTGGAAGATGGGACCATGCATGTCACCTCCATCTCTGTCTTCAGTTCTCCAGAGTTTGGGAGAGAATGAAACTCCATAAATGCTTAAAGGGTGCAGGCAGGCAGGGAGGAAAGGAGGGAGGTGGGGAGGGAGGGAGGTAGGGAGGGAGGGAAGTAGGGAGGGAGGGAGAGGAGGGAAGAAAGCACAAACAGAAGAGAATAGAAGGCTCAGAGAGGCAAATGTTTGATAATGAGAGGCTGAGGTATGCAAATGACATGAGTGTGGAAAAAAGATGCTGCGGCCGGGCGCGGTGGCTCACACCTGTAATCCCAGCACTTTGGGAGACCGAGGCAAGTAGATCACTTGACGTCAGGAGTTCAAGAACAGCCTGGCCAACATGGTGAAACCCCATCTCTACTAAAAATACAAAAATTAGATGGGCATGGTGGCAGGCACCTGTAATCCCAATTACTTGGGAGGCTGAGGCAGAAGAATCGCTTGAACCTGGGAGACAGAGTTCGCAGTGAGCCGAGATCATGCCACGGCACTCCAGCCTGGGCGACAGAGCGAGACTGTGTCTCAAAAAGAAAAAGAGGCTGAAGAAATGTGTGTGTGTGTATGTGTGTGTGTGGTGGGTTAAAAGATACGTTGAGGTCCTAACACCCTGTATCCGTAACTATGGCCTTATTTGGAAATAGGCTATTTGCAGATGTAATGAAATTGAGATGAGGTCATTAAGGCAAGTTCTAATCCAATATGACCCGTGTCCTTATAAGAAGAGGAGGGACACAGACACACCGGGAGGAGGCCAGGTGATGAAGGAGATAGGGATTGGGGTGATGCAGCCGTAAGCCCCAAAACACCAAGGATTGACCGTCACCTCAGAAGCTAGGAAGAGGCGGGGAAGGATTTTACCCTGCATCCCAGAGAGAATGGCCCTGCTCACCTGTGATTTTAGACTTCCAGCCTCCAGAAGTGTGATAGAGTTGATTTCTGTTGCTTTAAGCCACTCAGTTTATGCTACTTTGTTGTGAGAGCCTAGGACACTAATACACCATATATATACACCGGTGTGTACACAAAGGAGGGAAGAGAAAAGAGAGAGAGATGGAGATGCAAAAACTAGTGCCTGAGAAATCTGAGGCTTCAGCATAGCCTGACCAATCACATTACCTGTTTTGAGAGACTCTCTTAGCAGAAGCATCACCATCGCCAAAACCACCATCACCCCCACCACCACCATCACCATCACTACCATCACCACCACCACCACCACCACCATCACCATCACCACCAC
>NW_016107323.1:6631831-6655623 GCF_001604975.1 Cebus imitator
ATCACCATCACCACCACCATCACCATCACTACCATCATTATCACCATCATAATCACCATCACCATCATAACCACCATCATTATCACCACCATTAAGACTGCCATGACCACCACGATGATCACCATCATGACCACTATCACCACGACCACCATGTTTAGGAGTAGCAACAGAGAGAAGGCAGAGCCCTGGGGCATGCCTGCATTCAAGAAGCAGCGGAAAGGGAGGAGGCTGCACACACATCAGGCAGGTAAGAGGAGAACAGGAGAGAAGGCGTCTCAGACTCAGAGGGTAAGAGTTGCGAAGAGGGAGTTAGAACAGTGTTTGACGTCCCAGGGAGGACTGCACAGTGGGACCAATGCCTGTCTAGGGCAGCATTTGCAGGGGTTGGAGGGTCAGAGCAGATGGCAGTGGGTGCAGGAGTGAATGGGAGGTGAGAATGGCGTGAAGTCACCAGGATGCCGGTTGGAAAGAATCTCCCGGTTGCTGAGTGGAGAACAGATGGAGGGAGAAGCCCGAGGTGAGGCCGTCAGGAGGGCCGGTGCAGTCCTCCATATGGGATGGTGGCCACCCTACCTAGGGAAGGCCGTAGGCAGGGAAACTAGGGGGCCTTGAAGGAGAAACCCTTGTCCACACTGGCCACCTGGACACCTCACCCTCATTGCCACTATATGTTTGCTAGGGCCTCTGTAACAAAGTACCACAAACTGGGTGACTTAATACAACAGCGGCTTATCCTCTCCCTGTTCTGGAGGCCAGAAATCTGAAGTCAAGGTGTCAATAGGATCAGTTCCTTCCGGAGGCTCTGAGGTCAAAACTATGTCATGCCCTTCTGCTGGCTTCCGATGGTTGCAGCTAGCCCTTGGCATCGTGGCTTGTAGAGGCCATTTCTGCCTCTGTGATCACATGGTGTTTTCCTCTCTGTGTCTATGTCAAAATTTCCCTCTTGTAAGGACACTAGTCATTGGATTAGAGCCCACCCTAATGACCTCATTTTATCTTGATTACATCTGCAAAGACCTTCTTTCCAGATGAAGTCGCATTCACAGGTAGCGGGAGATAGGACCTCACATATCTTTGGAGGAACACGGTTTAAACCACTGCAGCCATGGTCACACTGGCTGTCATCCTTATTGCTAGAGGCATTTAATTAGCACCTAATTGTCCCCAGAGCTGGCCCACGCAAGGCTCCTGCTCTCACGGAGCTTACAGCCTGTGACCCAAACACTGGATAGAAATTTTGGGGAGCAGGGCTGGGGCTTAGCCGAGCAGGGGAGTGCCTGGGGCCACCTTTTAGAGTACTGTCGTCAGAGCTGGCCTAGGAAAAGAGAGCAGGCTGAGGGGTGGGGCTGCAGCCTCTGCCCCAGACCTTCCCTTCCTTCCCCGGCATTTGGATAAATCCACAAAGAGCCCGTGACATCTGGAGCCTGTGTAAACGGAGCATAAATTAGCTCTAACAATCGCATCTGGAGCTGCCATACTGTAGTCTGTTTGCTGCCAAACCCTGGGTGGGCCTGGGGTGGGTGGGAGGGCAGAAGGTGGCCTGATTGTGCCTGAAATCCCACTCTTAGCATCTTTTTATTTCTAGAAGCTTCTGCTAAAATGTAGGTGTACTCATGGCACGCACGGCACCAACTCCAGGATTCTTTTCCTAGATTGTGGAGTCGGTAGGCTAATGATGGGAACATGGCGGGGCAAGCCTTGGAAAGTGGAGGAGTGGGTGGGTGGGGCACCTCCCGGGGTGAAGGAAGCTGAGAACAGGACCATGTGTCTCGGGGGGTGCTGGGGGGGAGGGGGGAGGGGGGACAAGCCAGAGCCAGGTATGGCCACGAAGCCAATGTCGTACCCAGCATCACGCTATGAGTCCCAGAGCCCACCAAGGTTGAAAAGGGAAGGAAGGGGCTACTGGGGCCCAGGTATTTAATTGATATCCATTAACTCATTTGACTTCAGCTCATGTAGATCGTGCCTGGTGAGAATGATTTGTGTCATCCCCATTTTACAGATGGTAAAACTGAAAGCCGAGACCCGGACCATTCGGAGGTCTCTGTGCCAGGATCTGAACCAGGTGCTTCGACTCCTCCTCTTCCTCGTTGTCTTGCCCCACACACATCCAAAGAGCAACAAAGCAAAACTCTGTCTCCACAAAAAATTTTAGAAATTAGCCATGCCTGGTGGCATGCACCTGTAGTCCCAGCTGCTCAGAGGCTGAGGCAGGAGGATCACCAGAGCCCAGGAGTTCAAGGCTGCAATAGCTGAGTTCACACTACTGCACTGCAGCCTGGGTGACAGAGTGAGACTCTGTCTCTTAAAAAAAATGTTTAAAATAAATAAAGAGGATGGGCACGTGTATGCATGCATATGTGTGAGAGCACCTGTGTGTGAATAGGTGTGCAAAGGCATAGCATGTGAGTGTGTAGTTAGTGTGTGCTAATATGTGTGTATGAGATGGAAGGGTTGCAGCCTCTCCCCCCACCTGGGGTCAAGTGTAGAAGCCAAAGGTCCCCACTTCCCCACCTGACCCAGTCAGCAGGGCCACCATCAACTAGAGTCATCCATTATTGAGCACCTACTGTATATACGACCAGAACTTTCATTGGCACACCCACACACTTATTCAATGTAATAGGCCATTTCTTGAGCACCTACTATGTGCTAAGCCCCACACCAGGCACTGGGGACAGGAGATAAGTAAGACACAGTCCCTGACCCTAAGATGCTTGCTCTCCAATGGGGGAGGCAGCCATGGTGCAGCTGAACTTGGCAGTAGACTGTGGGAGGTGTCCTAAGAGATTAAGTTCACAGCACCGGGAGGTGGGCTTCTTGGAGAAGGTGGCGTTTGGGATTTCGCTTCCTGAGCACATGGGCTGTGTCATTCTGGTTCACGCTGAACCCCTGCTCTCAGCTCAGTGCTGGGCACCATAGTTGCCCCCTCCATGTTTGTTGAATGACTATTGATATGGTTTGGCTGTTTCCCCGACTCAAATCTCATCTCGAATTGTAATCCAAATTGCAATCCCCACTTGTCATGGAAGGGACCTACCTGGTAGGAGGTGGTTGGATCATGGAGGCCATTTCCCCCGTGCTGTCCTTGTGACAGTCAGTGAGTTTTATACGATCTGATGGTTTTATGAATGGCGGTTTCCCTTGCTCATTTCTCTCTCGTGCCACCTTATAAAGAAAGTGCCTGCTTCTCCTTCCGCCGTGATTGTAAGTTTCCTGAGGCCTCCCCAGCCATGCAGAACTGTGTGTCGATGAAACTTCTTTCCTTCACAAATTACCCTGTCTCAGGAAATTTCCTTATAGCAGTGTGAAAATGGACTAATACAACCATTGATTAGAAGATGAGCAGATTCTCAATAGGTAGCGTTGGTGCTGGGGAGACTCACCCTGCTGAGGGCCCGGAAGCACAAGTTATCTCAATTAGGGCCTTTATGGCGCTCCTCAGCTAGGAGAAAGAGCACATACTTAGGAATCAGACATGTCTTGAGGGAACCTGGCCCAGCACTTATGTGCTTGCTGAGTGACTCTTGGGAGGTTTCTTAACCTCTCTGATCCTATTTTCTCACCTCCAAAGTGGAGCCTCAGGTGACCTATATTTGTTTAATTTTTTTCCTTTTTTTTTTTGAGACAGGGTCTTGCTGTATCATCCAGGCTGGTGTACAGTGGAGTAATCTTAGCTCACTGAAGCCTTCACCTCCTGGGCTCAAGCAATCCTCCCACCTCAGCCCCCCAAGTAGCTGGGATTACAAGTCCCAGCTAATTTTTTTTTTTTTTAGAGATGGGGTCTTGCTATGTTGCCCAGGCTGGTCTCGAACTCCTGGCCTCAAGTGATCTTCCCACTGCAGCCTCCTGAAATGCTGGGGTTATAGGCGTGAGCCACCTCATGCAGCTTCCCCCCCCCCTTTTTCCTATGGAAGCTTAAACACACAAAACAGTGAAAATAATAGAATCATGAACTTTCATGAGTCCATCATCTAACTTGAGTAATTGCCAACATTTTGCCATTCTCATCTGAAGATACTTAAAATGGTCATTAAACTCAGCATAAAGAGTGGGAGCAATAGAGCAGCTCTGACCAAGTTAGGGCCCTCGGGCAGTAAATAACTCTGCCCGACCTGCTGCCTGGCTGGGAGGGACTGGAGGCCACTGTTACTGCAAAGCATGCCCCAATGCAAGAGATGTCAAAATCTGAGTCTTGGAATTGATCAAATATAGCAGCAGAGAGGCCAGGCTGCCTTTTACTTGAGACATGCAGTTAGTGACTAAATAGGGGGTTAGGCTTTTCCTCACTCAGTTCTTTCGGAGTTTTGCTTGGTGTTTTTGGCTTCTCCTCACAACCAAACACAGATAGAGGACCCTAGGATTATTAAGATCAAAAGCGAGCTGGGCACTTGGCTCACACCTGTAATTCCAGCACTTGGGAGGCCAAGGTGGGCAGATCACTTGAGGTCAGGAGTTGGAGACCCGCTTGGCCAACGTGGTTAAACCCCATCTCTACTAAAAATACAAAATTAGCCAGGCATGGTGGCACATGCCTGTAATCCAAGCTACTCAGGAGGCTGAGGCAGGAGAATCACTTGAACCCAGGAGGTGGAGGTTGCAGTGAGCCGAGATTGCACCATTGCACTCCAGCCTGGGTGACAAAGCGAGACTCCATCTCTAAGAAAAAAAAGAAAGATCAAAAACGCTCATAGAGTGGAGAGAGACCAGCTGTTGTAGATGCATTTGGGAGGCTCTGGGAGGAGGTGACTTGGGCTAAGATCTAATTCGTGCACAAAGAGAATAAATGCTCCAGGTAGAGGAAATGTCAAGAGGTGGCCTTTAGGTTCAGGGAACTGGATGAAGATCAGAGGGGTATGTGTGCACATGCTGGGGATGACGGGAGAAGCAGGAATTGGGGCCGAGAAGTCAGGAGAAACCACTCTGGGCCTGGGAGGCATGTGAGAGGCTTTGACATCAGCTTGAGAGCAGTGCTAGCCATTGGGGTTTTTTTTTTTTTAATTTTTAAAATTTTAATGACTTTAGGTGTACAAGTAGTTTTGGTTACATGGATGAACTGTGTCATGGTGAAGTCTGGGATTTTAGTGCACCCACCACCCGAATAGCGTACATTGTACTGTACCTAATGGGTAGTTTTTCACTCCTCATCCACCTTCTAACCTCCCCTTCTGAGTGTCTAGTGTCCATTATACCATTCCGTATGCCTGTGCATGCTGACAGCTTAGCTCCCACTTGTAAGTGAGAAGATGCACTATGTGGTTTTCCATTCATGAGTTACTTCGCTTGGATTCATGGCCTCCAGTTCCATCCAACTTGCTGTAAAAGACGTGATTCCGTTCTTTTTCATGGCTGAGTAGTATTCCATGGTGTATGTATGCCACATTTAATTTATCCACTCATCAGTTCATGAGCACTTATGTTGATTCCATATCTTTGCTATGGTGAATTGTGCTACAGTAAACATTATGTGTGCATGCGCCTTTTTGATAGAATGACTTCTTTTTCTTTGAATGGATACCCAGTAGTGGGACTGCTGTATTGAATGGTAGATCTGCTTTATTTATTTATTTATTTATGAGGCAGAATCTCGCTCTGTTGCCCAGGCTGGCATGCAGTGGCATGATGTTGGCTCACTGCCACCTCCACCTCCCAGGTTGAAGCAATTCTCCTGCTTCAGGCTTCTGAGTAGCTGAGACTACAGGCATGAGTCACAACGCCTGGCTAATTTTTGTATTTTTAGTAGAGACAGGATTTCACCATGTTGGCCAGGCTCGTTTCAAACTCCTGACCTCAGTTGATCTGCCCACCTCGGTCTCCCAAAGTGCTGGGATTACAGGTGTGAGCCGCTGCACCCGGCTCAACTTTTAGTTCTTCAAGGAAGCTCCATACTATTTCCCATAGAGGTTGTACTAATTTACATTCTGTTGGGGTGGGGGGTTAAACTGAAGAATAGTGCCATAGGTGAAATCATGGCCCCTTGAACATCCTGCACCTAATCCCCCAAACCAGTGAATATGTTACCTTATCAGCAAAAGGGGCTTTGATTATAGAATTACATTATGATCTTGAGATGGGGGATTATTTTTGATTACAGCTAGTGCTCGACTTAAACGACCACGATTGGGACCGGCAGACCGGTCGTAACACGATTTGGTCGTAAGTTGAGTAGGCTATATGTACAGTTGAAATGGTGCATGCGGAGATGGTAGTGCTGCCGGAAGTTGGTCCGCACTGTCATACGCCCAGCTGGGCAACATTTGTGCTGCCAGACGCGGAGCAGTCGTGGCTAGCGATTGTGGTTGTAAAGTCAAATGGTCGTAAGTTGCATAGGTCGTAAGTCGATCAATACCTGTATCTGGATGGACCCAATGTAATCACAAGTGTCCTTCTAAGAGGGAGGCAAGCGGGTCAGAGTCAGTGATGACAGAAGCTGAGGTGGGGGTGGATTTGGTCTCAAACTCTGAGGCTCTAGTGAGCCAGGGAATGCGGGCAGCCTCTAGAAGCTGAAAGCAACAAGAAAATAGATTCTCCTTTGGAGTCTCCAGAACAGAACAGAACTCTGCACTTTGATTTTAGCCCCAGAAACCCCATTTTGAACTTCTGACCTCTAAAACTGTAAGGTCCACAAGAACTGTAGCTGAACGAATTTGTGTTCCATCGCTATGGCTGTGGTCTTTTGTTATGGCAATAATAAGAAACTCACACAAATGGCAAGCTCAGGTTTTTCTCTTAAAATTTTTTTTTCTTTTTAGAAACAGGGTCATGCTCTGTCCCCTAAGTTGGAGTGCAGTGGCATGATCATAACTCACTGCAGCCTCAAACTCCCAGGCTCAAGCGATCCTCCTGCCTCAGCCTCCTGAGTAGCTAGGACTACAGGCGTGTGACACCACGCCTGGGTAATTTCTAATTTTTTTGTAGAGATGGGGGTCTTGCTATGTTGGCCAGGCTGGTCTCAAACTCTGAGGCTCTAGCGATCTTCCTGCCTGGGGCCTCCCAAAGTGCTAGGATTGCAGGCATGAGTCATCACATCCAGCCTAGGTTTTCATTTTTAAAAGAGCCAGTGTTCTTTTCTTCCAGAGATATAAGAATGCCATGCTCACCCATCATGATGGAAACCCCCAGGCCTTGATCCTCACCCTCTCTGCCCCTCTCTGGCTTGGTAGGTCCCCAGGATCTTGTCTCATGGCATGACTTCACCACTTCACCACCTTCCAGGTGCTGGGGATGCCTCCGTATCTATCCCCAGTCCAAGCCTCACCCCCAAGCTCAAGGATCATGTGTCCAGCAGGTTCCCGGCCTCCCCAGCAGGCATTGCACACTCACCAAGTCCCAAACTGACCCCTGGACACTCCCCAGCCCTGAGCTGTTTCCTCCTGAGTCTCCCTCTTCAGTTAGTGGCAGATTTGTCCTCCGAGGCCCAAATCTCCCCTCTCTTGCTCTCACCCCAAATGGCCGACCCGTCAGCCAACCCTGTCAGTGTTACCTCCTATCTACATCCAGAATCCACCACTTCTCACCACCTCCATCGCTACTGCCCATGCAGGACCACGCCCCCATCCTCCCGAGCCTGGCCACTGGCCTGCCTACTTCCATCTTTGTTCCCCTTAGTCTATTGTCCTCACAACTACCAGATGGAAGCTTTACAGAGACAGGGGAGCATGTTACTCCTCTGCTCAACAACCCGCCATGGCTCCCAGCTCCCTCTGTGAAAAGTCAGAGTCTGTCCAGGGGCCCTGAGAGTCCACTAGCCTTGGCCCCAGGCCCACTCTGGACACATCCGTCTCTCGGCCCTTACGAATTCTCCCTCAGCTTCTGGCTTGTTCCCTTATAAATTGTAACTTAGACAAAAATTACGCCAGGTGTGGTGGCTCATGCCTATAATCCCAGCACTTTGGGAGGCCAAGGTGGGAGGATCACTTAAGCTAGAAGTTCAAGACCAACCTGGACTTGAGACCCCTGTCTCTATTTAAAAAAAATCTTTTTTGTAATTCAGATGTAATTCACATACCAAAAAAGTCACCCTCCTAATGTGGACAATTAAACAGTTTTAGTATATTCATGAAGTTATACAATCATCACCAGTCTGCAATTCTAGAACATTGCATCAGCCCAGACGGAATGAATGATTCCTTCCACGCCCTCCCTTCCCCCGCACCCTGTCCTAGGGAACCAGTCATCTACTGTCTGTCTCTATAGACGCGCCTATTCTATCCATTTTATATCACTGAATTCCGGCGATATGTGGCCAATATCCGGCTTCACTTCGCATCATGTTTTCAAGGTCTGTCCATGTTAGCCAGGGATGGTAGCTCACGCCTGCAATCCCATCACTTTGGGGGGCCCAGGTGGGAACATCACTTGAGGCCAGAAGTTTGAGATCAGCCTGGGCAACACAGCAAGACCCGTCTCCACCCACACACATAAAATGACACAGTTGCACCTGTAGTCCTAGTTACTCAGGAGGCTGAGGCAGGAGGATCACTTGCACCTGGGAGGTCCAGGCTGCAATGAGCTATGGTCACACCCCTGCAGTCCTGTCGGGATGACAGAACAAGACCTTGTCTCTATTTTTTTTTTTTTTTTTTTGAGATGCAGTCTCGCTCTGTCACCCAGGCTAGAGTGCAGTGGTGCGATGTTGGGTTACTGCAACCTCCACCTCCTGGGTTCAATCAATTCCCTGCCTCAGCTTCCTGAGTAGCTGGGATTACAGGCACCTGCCACCACACCTGGATAATTTTTGCATTTTTAGTAGAGATGGGATTTCACCATGTTTGTCAAGCTGGTCTTGAACTCCTGACCTCAAGTGATCCACCCGCCTCAGCCTCCCAAAGTGCTGGGATTGCAGGCATGAAACACTGTGCCCAGCCCTTGCCTCTATTTTTAAAATAAAATAAAATGTGCATCCATGTTGACCTGTGGCATTTTCTATCTGTATTGGCCTCATGCCTGCCCCTCCCCTCTAGAATACCAGCAAGCCAAGGGCTCACTGATCTGCACCCAAGACGATGCCTAATGCAGAGAAGGGGCTCAATCTATATTGGTGGAATGAATGAATGAATGAATGAATGATGGCATTGGAGAGGCTTGACCTTTTCATGAGACTCCCCTATATCCCAGCACCCTCTGCAAGACTGAAGCCCACCCCAATTCAAACCCACACAAAGTCCACCCCCACTTCTGGGTCACCCTCCCTGCATCTTCAACTCCTAGATGGACTCCACCTCTCTCTCTCCAACCTCCCAGAGCTCCGAGTCACTTTGTCTCTGTTGGGACCCTCTTGGTTATCCTCAGGAGGACCATCTCACAGGACCCTGTCAGGCCCCATCAGGAGCAGCATGTGGATTCTGCTCACCTTTGCATCCTGAACATGCCAAGGTACAGATGGTAGATTCTCCTAACAACAGCATGGTGTGTGGAGTGAATGCTTTGAAGGATCTTCCAGCCCTAAAGAGGCTTCTCTTCCCTCTTCTGGTGCCTGGAATCCACCACAGCATCAGCCTGCAGGAAGTGTGGTGTCCCTGGAAGCCCCTACCTGGGGAAGATGAGGAGGAACTCCTTGCCCAGCCCCTGGAGCAGTGAGTGTGTGGGTGGGCAGAGCACAGGCATGCTCTTGTCCCCTTGAGCCCCAGGAGGCAGCCACAGCAGGCACTGCCCTTGTCCCCATGCTACAGGTTGAGAAACTGAGGCTTATATGTCAAGGAGGGTTGCAAGCTGAGTGACTTGCCTGAGGTGCCCGCTGCTGCTTCGTGGAGGAGCCCAGAATCAATCCCAAGGGCCTCTGACTTCAAGTCCCACTGTCTTCATTCCACACCATTTTGGGGGCCACGTTTAGGCCCTGGCCCACCTATGTTAGATTCTTCGAGGGAACTGATTTGTGAAGTAGACTCCCAGGCCCCAGCTGGGAGGTTCTGTTTCAATGGATCTGGGTAGGGGCCTGGGACTCCAACTTTGGAGCCAGCTTCTGAGATGCTCCTGATGCTGTCTGAGCTTGGAGGCCCCTGGGTCGGCAGCCTGCTGCTTGTAAGGGTCTGAGATGAGAGCTCAGGACTCAGGAGTTTTGGAATCAAGAGTGGCCTGGTGTCTGCGTTCTGAAGGTGCCCTGCTTGACGGAGACTCGGCCTCCTGCCTCTGCCCCCTTCCTACGTGGGGGCTGCTGCCAGAGAGCACGGCTTTGCTGGTAAAGTCTTTATCGGGAATGTCGCCTAATGCATTCATATCAAACAATAGCTCCTCATACATCATCCCTGCCAGAGGCCACCTCTGCTAAGACAGGCACAGTCCATTACCCTGACGGGTGCAGGCCGTGCACAAAACAGATAACAGGTCCCAGCTGTGCAGGGTGACGTGGGGTGGGGAGTTGTCACAGGCCCCTAGCAAGCACCTAGGGGGCCCTGGGCAGCTGCCACCCCAGCAGTCAGGACATGGGACATCTGAGGTCCTAACCTCATGGGGCAGTAGATTGGATGTTGGTGGACAGCCGGGCTCTGCCTCCTCCGGGAAGCAAGCCAACCTCTCTGAGCCTCTTTCCCACATGTTTCAAAGGGGGTTAGGAGTAGGACCTGCGTCACAGAGGGCTGCTTGCGGGGCCCGAGACAGGAGGCTGGTAAAGTGTCAGGTGGATGCCCAGGGAAGAGAAGACATCTGATAAACGTGGCTCCACCATACATTTTATTACCAGGGTCCCATTGATGGCAGCCTGCCCCTGTCCAGGGACAGCCTTCAGAAAGATAATGGTCTTCGTTATCTCCAGACTCCTGTGGGCACGGAGGGACAATTCTCACTCCCTCCTGACTGCTGTGTCCCCAGAAGCACAGCCTGAGACAAGGACTGGAAAGCAAGCCATTTATTTTGGAGATGAAGCTCACACCAGTCGGAGATGGGAAAAGGGAGGCAGGAGGAGGGGTGGCGGAGACAGACTGTGTGACAAAGCTGGACAATTGCTGTGGGCCACCCGGGTGCTGTCCCCTGGGCCACAGTGTGGGACACACACTTCAAGGGGCTGGGAGCTGGATAGCTGATGGAATATCTCCCATCACCATTGGGACTGCTCCAGGGGATAGTCATTCTCGAACACCTCCGGCTCGGTGTATAGGTGGCAAGGCAGGCTTGGGAGAAAGCCCTTGGGCAGGGAAATGTAGGTGCCAGTAGCTAGAGGCTGGGCTCGTGTGCACCCACGCAGTAAGGGTCTGGGACGTAGTTGGGGCACTATCAGGGGCCGAATTGTGTTTCTCTAAATTCATATATGAAAGTCCCAGTCCCCACGACCTCAGAATGTGACTGCACTTGGAGACAGGGCCTTTACACTGGTAATTAAGGTAAAATGAGGTCATTGGGGGTGAGCTCTAACCCAACATGACCGCTGTCCTCACAAGAAGAGGTGATTAGGACCCAGACACACAAAGGGAAAAGCCTGGGTGAAGACACCAGGAGGCAGCCAGCTACAAGCCAAGGAGGGACCTCAGAAGAAATCATCCCCATAATGCTTGAGTTTAGACTTCCAGCCTCCGGAACTGTGAGCGAGTCAGCTTCTGTTGATGAAGCCACCCAGGCGGTGGCATTTTGTTATGGCAGCCTAAGTAATGAACACAGGCACTGCCACCTCCTCCTCTCTCCTTCCTGGCCATTCACCCTTCTTACTGGCAAAGTCAAGTCCTGCTTGCGATCCAGCCGCCACCACCCTGTCTGGATGCCTTAAGCTTCCCCAGTCCTCTTCTGCCTCAAGATCTTGGCCTTTCCAATTCCCTCCACCTGGAATGCTGTAACCCCAGATCTTCATGTCTTCATTCCTCCTGTCTCTGCTCACTAGTGTTCTCTGTGCAGAGGTCCTTCCTGACGGCTTTATCCTTCCCTCACCTCAGCCTGTTGTCTTTTCTTCTGTGCACTGCGCTGGTCCTGCCTTACTTGCTTGTTTACTGCCATCTCCCGCCACTGAAATGCAGGTTTGTGATGGCTGAAGCCTTACCTGTCTTGTTAGTTACTTTGACCTCAACACCCAGAACTGTGCCTCCATTAAAGTAGGGATCAGCAAATGTGGGGAGAGTCAACATGAGTTCAAGAGTGGAGCCTGACCTCCCAACTCCCCATGCAGTCAGCTCTTGAGAGTGTTTCAAAGCTGTTTGCATTTCCTCCTTCCCTTCAGCCCAGTTCAGGCACATAGTAGGTGCTCAATAAATCATTGAAAAGGAAGAACAAGGTCTGTGGGGGCAGCTGTCTTTATTCATCTGTATGCCTGGTAGGTTTTCCTTTGCTATTCACTTAGAAAGTTTAAAGCTATGGATGTACTTTAAACTCATAGATTTTCCCCTCTCCACATCTTCCAGAAGGAGGTCAGCAGTTGAGTGCCTGGGAGGCCAGGAAGCATGGTACCCTGACACTCAGGACCAGAAAGCACAAAAGGCAGCTGGATCCCACTCAAGGAGTAAGAGGAAGAGGAAGAATCATCAGATTATTTCAGAGTCACTGAGTACACAGTGAAAACCAGGGAGATTTTGCTGATGCCAGAAGCAGTGGGGGATTGGCGACATAGGTGCCCTGGTAAGGGAGGAGGAGATCTCTGTTCCTGCTGGTCCCATGAGCCACACTAAGCACTTTTTAGCATGAGCTCACTGGATCTTCACCCCAGCTCTGTGAGCAGCCTGGGACGGTGGTTAAAGTGGAAACTCCAGAGCTCTATCTCCTGAGTTCAAATCCTAGCCCCACAACTCAAAGGCTGTGTCTTTGAGGAACTGTATAAAGCTCTCTGGGCCTGTCTACTTTAGTCTGGGAAATGGGTGATGGTGACAATTTCAGACAGTCGTTACAAGGACCGAAGGTAAAACCCGATGCTTTGAGTCTGAACCCAATTAGAATCAGCTCCGCAGAATTCCCGGTTAACATCACACGTGACTTTGTTCTGCCTGTCATCGAATACTTTGTACTCCGTCTTAGATCATCTTGCGGCAGGGCGTTTCCTGCGTCCGAAGCCCTTAAACAGTGCTATGTCAGTGGCAGCTATGATTATTGTTAATCTCATTTTAAAGATGACAAACCAGTGTCTGAGCTGGCAGGTGGCAGAAGCCCATGGGCACTTTGGTGGCCCCGAGGCCTGAAAACAGGGGTGGATTTAGTTGTGTCAGCCCATGCCAGGGGCTGTTGGCTGATCCAGAGGGGCAGCAGCTTCATTGCCTTCCCTGAACTCAATCAGCCATGTCAAGTGAAGGAAAAACAGGATTGTAAGCTGGGGCTCTCTCCGCTGCCCTGTGGACAGCTGTGCTGGGCTGGGTCTCCTCCCTCCAGGCCCAGAGGCTGAGAGTCAGATGGCCACCGTCCACTCAAATCCACCAGAAAAGCACACCTGTGGCAGGCAGGGATGGAGATTGGGTTTGGGGGTTGCATGGCGGCCAGGAGAGTAGGGAGTGGGCCGGGCACTCTGTGGCACATGATTAAAGACCTCAGTAATCGTGTCTGACGGGGACTCATCCCCGGGGCTGGACAGGAGGGGGATCCCAAAGCCCAGATGTGGCCCAGGGTCAGAGGCTGGCGGGGGGTGGGGAGCACCCCCTTGTAGCTCCTGAGCAGTGAGTCCTGTGGTTCTAGAAGATGGTGCCATACATCACTCGACACGCCTCTCCATGGGACCAGCCTGGCTGACAGCAGCCATTTATCTGAATGTCATTGGCAGTAAACTGGTGCGGGGGAGGGTGGTGAGGAGGGAGGGGACTGGGGACCAAGCGGGGAGAGGAGGGGGTCCTTGGGAATTTCCCAGAGGCCAGTCCACAGCCACAGGCTTGGGTGAGGGGAGCAGGCAGGACAGTGATAAGGCTGCCGTGGGGAGATGGCAGCGCTGTCCATGGTGCCAAACGCCATCTTCTTTCTCACCGGGGACACTGGCAGCGGAGGTGGAGGTGAACTCAGTGCTAACCTGGAAGTCAGGAGGGAGTTGGGACCAGCTCCCGTGGCAGGGCACTCTGGCAGGGGAGGAGGTGCCTGTCATAGACCCTCATGGTTATGGGCATGGAATTTGGACTTTGGAGCCATAATCCTGTTGTATTCTTTCATTTAAAGAATATGAGCCAGGCACAGTGGCTCATGCCTCTAATCCCAGCGCTTTGGGAGGCCGAGGCAAGTGGATCACTTGAGGTCAGGAGTTCGAGGCCAGCCTGGCCAACATGGTGAAACCCTGTCTCTACTACCGGTGTGGTGGTACACGCCTGTAATCTCAGCTACTCGGGCGGCTGAGGCAAGAGAATCACTTGAACCCGGAAGGCAGAGGTTGCAGTGACCCAAGATTGCACCACTACACTCCAGCCTGGGTGACAGAATGAGACTCCATCTCAAAAAAATAAAAATAAAGAATATGGCTAGGCACAGTGGCCCACGCCTCTAATCCCAGTACTTTGGGAAGCCTAGATGGATGGGCTGCTGGAGCTCAGGAGCTGGAGACCAGCCTGTCCAACATGGCAAGACCCCGTCTCTACCAAAAATACAAAAAATAAGCTGGGCATAGTGGCGCATGTGCATAGTCCCAGCTATTTGGGAGACTGAGTCAGGAGGTTAGTTTGAGCCCAGGAAGTGGAGGTTGCAGTGAGGCAAGATTGTGCCACTGCCCTCCGGCCTAAGTGACAGAGAGAGACCCTGTCTCAAAAAAAGGAAAAAAAAGAATACACAACCTAAAGTAAGCATTTCACCACTGGCTGTGTGACCCAGGGCAAGTGACTTCACCTCTCTGATCCTCAGTTTCCTCATCTGTAAATGAGGGTAATAATCATAGCTGCTCTACTGGATCATGGGAGTATTCAGGGAGCTAATGAGCAGTGCCTGGCTCATAGTAAGTGCTCGGAAAGTCTTAGCTGGTGTTATTGTCATTATTAATGCTAGGAAGCTCTGATAAGCAATACCAGGGGCAGCTGGGCTTCATTTAGAGAGCCAAAGAAGACCCGATTAAAGCTTGCATGGGGGAAGTTATAAAGCATTCCAGGCAAAAGAGATGGCACAGAAGCCCTGAGGCAGGAAGGGGCAATACACCATCCTAAGAGGAAGCCAGAGGGGCTGGGCAAATCCCCAAGCCTCAGTTTCTTAATGTGTTAAATCAGCATACTAGTAGGACCTATTTCCTTCGAGGTATGAGGGTTAAGTGAGACTGTGTTTAAAGTTTCCAGCATAAGGCGAGGTGTGGCGGTTCATGCTTGTCATCCCAGCACTTTGGGAGGCTGAGGAGAGCAGATTGCTTGAGTTCAGGAGTTTGAGACCAGCCTGGGCAACATGGCAAAGACTTGTCTCTACAAAACACTTTTAAAGTTAGCTAGGTGTGGTGGTACACACCTGTAGTCCCAGTTACTTGGGAGGCTGAGGTGTGAGGATCACTTGAGCCCCAGCGTTAGAGGCTGTGGTGAGCCATGATGGTGCCACTGCACTCCAGCTTGGGTGACAAAGTGAGACCCTGACTCAAAACAAACAGAAAAACACAGGGTGAGTCAAAGAAAGCATGTTTATGGCCTAAATTTGTCATGCACTCAGTAGGTGTTCAATAAATAAGGCCCCTTTCCCTTGGGAAGTGTCTCTCCACCTCTAATCTCCAGAGCCACTCCCTCCTCTGTCTCTCTGCCTCTACCTCCCTGCTTGGAGTTCAGACCTTCCTAGGCTAGGCTGGGACCCTGGGACCTGAGACCTAGATCCCTCCAGCTTAAGAAGAAGCTGAGTCTCGCCCAAATCTAAGCACCACCCCCCATCCCTCCTCCTACCTGCCTGGGGACCCAGGATCACAAAGCACACAGGTGGCTGGTGTGGGAGGCACGTGTTACCAGCCTTGTCACCACTGCTGCCGCTGTACCTTCCTCCTGTCTGTGGCATCGGAAAACCCTAGGAGCCAGGTGACAGAATTCCCAGGTTCTGCGCCTGCTTCAGGGATGGTGGCTGTGACTCAGAGGTGCGACCAGGTTCCACTGATGGTAGATGCTCCAGTGAAATAGGCAGAAAAGAAGCAACAGGAGGCCAGAGCCAGAGGCGGCCTTGGAGGTCAGCCCAATAGTGTTCAGTGGGGAAACTGAGGCCCAGGTGATGGAAGGTCACATAGCAAGGTACTGGGACCCAAGTCTGCTAACTAGAAGAGATTCATGACACCTGGATGGTCGTGGTGGCTCATGGCTGTAATCCCAGCACTTTGGGAGGCCAAGATGGGTGGATCACCTGAGGTCAGGAGTTCGAGACCAGCCTGGCCAACAGGTGAAACCCCGTCTCTACCAAAAAATACAAAAAAATTAGCCTGGCATGGTGGAGCATGCCTGTAGTCCCAGCTACTTGGGAAGCTGACATGGGAGAATCACTAGAACCTGGGAGGTGGAGGTTGCAATGAGCCGAGATTGCACTATTGCACTCCAGCCTGAGATGGAGTAAGACTCCATCTCAAAAAAAAAAGAGAGAGAGAGAGATTCATGACACCTTTCTTCCAGAGCAAAGTCTAGAGCAGGGACATCAGGGCTGAAGCATCACATTCCCTGGCCTTCCATATCCCCTGGGTCATGGGAAGAGGATGGCACTGGAGGCCTACAGGCTGTATTTCTGTCCCGGTTTTGCCACTTATTGTGTGTCCTCAGGCAAGCTGCTTAGTGTCTCTGGGCCTCCAGTTCATCATCTGTAAAGTGGGAATAAACCCTTTGCCAATGTTAAATGAGAATTTGTGTAAAACATCCAGTTCATAATGGATTTGTAAACGCCTTTTTTTTTTTTCTTTTAAAATGGGGTCTGTCTCTGTCACCCAGGCCAGAGTGCAGTGGCGCTATCTCGGCTCACTGCAACTTCCACCTCCTGGGTTCAAGCGATTCTCCTACCTCAGCCTCCTGAGTAGCTGGGATTACAGACATGCGTCACCACGCCCAGCTAACTTTTATATATTTTTTAGTAGAGACAGAGTTTTACCATATTGGCCAGGCTGGTCTCAAACTCCCGACCTCAGGTGATCCACCTGCCTTGGCCTTCCAAAGTGCTGGGATTACAGGCATGAGCCACTGCTCCTGACCGAAAGTCTTTTTTTTTTTTTTTTTTTTTTAAAGTACTTATATCTGGCTTCCATTCAAAAGGGCTTAGAAGTGACTTAGAAATATATACCATGATGCTAAAGCAGGAAATACCCTGATGAGGGGAACATGACAGATGGTGGGATAAGGCCCCATATGTCAGCAATGGGCGAACATGGGCTCCGAGTTTCCTGGCAGCCAAAGCAAAGAGAGATATGCAGCCATTACATGACTCCTGGAGTCCATCAGCTGAGAAACTACTAGTTGCTTAGGGGAGAAACAATTGGTTCCTCGTAGTCATGGGACATGAGAAATACCTCCTGTGAGTCTTCAAGAATGAAAAGCTGTGTTCATTCTGTTCCTTCTCCACACTCTCAGTCCTTCTGTAGCTACTCATTAGGGTCGCCCAGACCCCACAACCTCAGCTGATGGCATCATGGCTAAGAGCTGAGGCCCTGAAGACAAAACCAGTCTCCATCCCTGTGCAGCCTTGGGCTAGTGACTTCCCCCCTCTGAGCCTCAGTTTCTTCATCTGCAAAATGGGGAGGGAGGATTTATAATGATAACTATCTCACCGGTTGCCTTGAAGATTCTAGGAGTTATCTTCCATAAAGAGTTTGGAATGAAGTCTGGTCCACCGTAAGTGTGCAATCCATGGTGGCTCTTACAGGAGTAACTCAAAAACTGCTCAATGAATGACTATCACAGGGTATCTTATCTCCTGAACTGTCCTTTCTGTGCTTCTTGGCAGTAGGCTTTTTCCCCAAACCAACTGAAACTGCGTGTTGTGTGTGTGTGTGTGTGTGTGTGTGTGTGTGTTTTAATCAATTCCAGGGTTTGTGGGAGCCAAAAAGCCCAGGTTAATGGAACAGAGCCGAATCCCCTGTGAATTTCAAATCCTTCTTGAAAGGCCTTTGCTTTTTCCTGCTCAGCCACTGGGAAGCTGCTGCCTCCACTCGGGGAGGAGAAATTGAATAATTGATGCAATTTGAATAACACTAGGATTTGTAATGATATTGAAATGTAAAGATAAAAAGGGGCGTGAACAGGCGCTGATAGCGGAAGGGAAAGTTGTTAATAGGCACTTAGGGGCTGGTGTTGGGGGGGAACACGCCACTGGAAGCACGCGCTGAAAAGGCATTTAAGAGAGGAGGCGCAGGGGTGGGGGTGAGCTGGGAAACCTCCACCCAACGAGAGGGAAAAACCATATTCATAAATAAGATGCAGAAATTTCTCCCGACTCAGCAGCGCTAACAGTTAGAGAGTGGATAATTATTTAAATCCCAAATCATTCCGTTCATTAGAATCCCAAATCATAGCTAAAGAAACTGATTGCCCAGGGCAGGGCTGAGGAGGGGTGGAGGGGGAGAGAGGTGGCTGGAGGAGTGGGAAATCAGGGGAGAGTCCCCCCAACCTCTGGTCCATGCCAGGGGTAAGGTGAAACACAACAGATGGGAAAGTGACTTCAAAAGTTAGAGAGACTTAAGTTCCAGTCCAGGACCTGGTGCTTCTGGCATTGGCCAGTGGGCATGTTACCTTACCTTTCTGAGCCTTAGTTTGCCCAGCTGAAAAATGGGGTTAAGGCAAGGACCTACCGTAACCTTCATAGATTTGATACTCAAGGCCTGGAGCAACTCAAGACAGAGACATGCGGTTGCAGCAGAGAAAGAGGTTGAATTATAGGGTCACTGAGCGAGGGGATGTGAAGAAACCTCAAATCCATCTCCCAGAGGAGTTTGGGGCCAGCGTTTTTAAGGGTTTTGGGGTGGGCTGAGGTGTGGAGATCGTAGATCGGAGGAAGAGTGCAGGGCAAAGTCATGGGGCAGGCAGAGGCAGCAGCCGTATTCTCACACTGATTCTGTTCCTCTGTGAGGGCAGCTGGAATTTGAAGTCTGAAAAATACCTTAAGCGATCCTTAAATGAAAGCCTTATGATTCTAATGTCAGAGAGCCTGTCTATAAGAATGACGGGAATGTAAGTCAATTCTTAAACCGTCTTATGGATTCAAGCTATAGAAACAGTGCAGACACAATGGTCAGTATCCAGTGCAACAAGAAAATGGGCCAAGTGCAGCCTGATGAATGCTCAATTATAACTATATTTCTGCCCAGAACCCAGAATGTCCTTCTTGTCAACCTGGTGGGGATGGTTTTATTACTTTGCAGGCAGTGAGCGTTCTCTGCTATTAATAGGGTATGATCTTGGGCGGGACTGAGAAGGGTGGAGGAAGGAGATAGCTGAGGCTGGGGGCAGGTGGCAGAGATGACTCCGATGGGCCCCAAGTTGAGCCCTTTTCTCCCTCCTCTTTCGTCCCCTCCCGCCTGCAGTCACAGCCATAGGAGCTGACTTGAGAGGTAGACACTGAGTCCCAGAGACCATAAGGGACTTGGCCAATACAGCACAGTAAGCCGTTGGCAGAGCCAGGGACCCCGTGCATCCTATAATTCCCCAACTCACAGCCTGAGACCTCAACTCCCAGCCTGACTGGCCGCCCTCCAGGGTGGGCACCCGCTCAGCCCCCTGGGAGCATTATCGTCTGTGGACAAGAGTCACAAGGGCAAATCGGTAACAATCTGATTATGCAAGGGACTCCAGGCTGGCTGGCGCCCCTTCCCAAGGCAGATGGCCAGGCTGCCCCTCGGACACGAGCCAGTTAGGTCCTGCAGAAGGCAGTACTGGCTGGGCTCAGTTGGGACAGGAAACCTCAAACGAAGTAAGCAACACGTGCCTATGAGCTCTCGCTCTAAGGATGGTGACAGCAGTGTTAAGGCAGCTGCACACGTGTGAGCGCGACAGCATCTGCTGGCTTTTATTCTATACCAGGACCTTACGCTAAGCATTCTACACCATCTAGGTGTTATAACAACCCCGTGAGTGGCGACAATGGGGAAACTGAGGCCCAGAGACTCGAGGTCACTAGTTCACGTAGCCCCAGAGCTGTGAAACAAAGGTTTGCACCTAAGTCTGCCTTAGACTTCTGAGAGAAACCAAAGACTCTCAGAGTGACTCTGGGCAGCTCCCAAGCCTCAGTCCTTGACCAGCGCCTTACTTCCCCTTCGCCATGGCTCTGGGAAGTCCCTTAGGTGAGACCCTGCACAGCCCCACAAAGAGGTGAAGGAGCTGGGATTCAGGCAAAGTTTCATAGGTTGCTCTGAATCTCACTGTTACGCAACCCCCATCTGGTTTTTTTTTTTTGAGACTGAATCACTCTGCCACCCAGGCTGGAGTGCAGTGATGCCTTCTCAGCTCACTGCCACCTCCTGGGTTCAAGCAGTTTCTCCTGCCTCAGTCTCCCAAGTAGCTGGGATTACAGGCACTCACCATCATGCCCAGCTAATGTTTATATTTGTAGTAGAGATGGGTTTCACAATGTTGGCCAGGCTGGTCTCGAACTCCTGACCTCGGGTGATCCGCCTGCCTTGGCCTCCCAAAGTGTTGGAATCACAGGCATGAGCCACAGTGTCCAGGTCCCCATCTGGCTCTCTCTGGAGCCTCAGACCCCACCATGTTCCACCCCACCTTGCCGACTTCCACCAGCCCCACCAGCATCCCACCCTGTGGCCTCCTGGTCACCTAGGAGAGCAGCCTGGGTGCTACTTCCACCACCCTTCAAATAGCGCTTCAAGTGGCCACTCTTCAGGCCCAAGAAGCCTGGGGAACCAGCCACAAGCCCCTGCGTGGGCCCCCTGCTTGCTGAAGGTCACCCTCGTACTCACACTCAGCCTAGGTTGGGGGCCAGGCCTGCCAGGCTGGCCTGAGTAGTAATTGAAATATTAGCTCTAGGAACATGTCAGTGGCTCTGTGCTGACAGGCAGCTCCTCTGGCTGGGAGGCAGGGCCCTCTCCTTTCCCGGGGGGCCACACAGAGAGAGCTGAGAAGTGCTGGGACCTGGGCCAGCCCGAGGATCGGGTTGGACTCTGCCTGCTTTGCTGTGCAGTCTTGATCAAGTCTCTTCCCCTCTCTGGGCCTTTGTATTATAAAATGGAAGCATCCATCCTTCCCGCCTCATCCCGTGACTGGGTTTAGCTTGGGGCCTGGCAAACAGCAGGTGCTAAATAAATGCTTGATGGGATTCACTAGAACGATTGTTTTCCAAGGCGAGATAGCTGTTCTACCTGCCCAGAGTCACAGGAGGTGCTTGTTAGAAATGCAAACTCCTGGGCCCCACCTGGAACGGCAGGTTCTGGGGCCTTGGAGTCTGCATTTGTGACAAGCATCCCCAGTGACCCCCCCAGCTGGCACTGCCCAGCACCCCTGCTTCCTGGTGAGGTATGAGGAGCCTAGGCTTTGGGGCAGGCAGCTGAGCCTCAGTTTGCTAACACATCAGTGAGAACAGAAATATTCACCTCCTGGGTCTTTGAGGAGGAATGACATATCAATCATGACCCATAATAAGTACCCAGAAAATAGGCCAGGCGCAGTGGCTCAAGCCTATAATCCCAACACTTTGGGAGGCTAAGGCAAGTGGATCTGTTGAGGTCAGGAGTTCGAGACTAGCCTGGCCAACATGGGGAAACCCTGTCTGTACTAAAAATACAAAACTTAGCTGGGTGTGGTGGTATGCGCTTGTAATCCCAGCTACTTGGGAGGCCAAGGCACAATAATCGCTTGAACCCAGGAGGTGGAGGTTGCAGTGAGCCGAGATCTCACCACTGCACTCCAGCCTGGGCGACAGAGTGAGAGTCTGTCTCAAAAAAAAAAGTACCCAGGAAATGATATTCCCCCTTTCACCCACCCATGCGCCTTTGGTGGAGGACCAAGCATGCATCAGCACCCCACCCCCAAAGTGGGGACGAGGGGCTCTCCTGCTGCTTGGGAGCCTTGTCAGCAGGGCCCGCTCCAAATCGATCTTTTCCCCCCATTTTTGCAGACAGCGTCAGCATCTCTCGGGGCGGGTGAAGAAAATGCCAGCGTCAGCACACCACATGCCCCAGCCAGACACCGCTGCTCTTTATTAATTAACCGCCAGATGTTAGTTTTGCATCTTTTATCAGAGGGAGGTTTGTCATCGGGACCTTGTATGTCAGGCCATTAGAGAGAGGCAGGAAAACATCCCTTGGGGGAGCTGGGGTTGACAGGGAGCCGGGAAGGAGGGCGTGAAGCCAGGTGTCCGGCCCTCTCCCCGGCGGGCATGCAGCCCCCACACCAGTGCACGCCTCTGCCCTGGCCACCCCAGCCCCCAGTCCCTCCCTGGCAGAGGCCACAGGAGCCAGCCATCTGGTCCTTCAAGAAAGGTCCCTGAGGAGGCTGCTCGGGCACCAGTTCACTGGGGCCGCCTTGGGAAGCAAAACAGCCCCAGCCCTGCTCTCCGGAGCTCACAGTCTGCTGGAGAGACAGCCACAATCCAGTAAACCCACATCAATAACATGATGACAAATTGTGATCTATGTCATGAAGGAAACTGACAAGCTTCAGAGAGAGGGCAGACAGCAAGCAGGGGTCCTAATTTAGATGAAGCAGTTCCCCTGGGAAGGTGACATTTAAGTGGAGTCGTGAAAAAGGAGCCAAGGGCAGAAGGTTCCGGGCAGAGGACATGGCAAGGACAAAGGCCCTGGGGCAGGATCGAGCTTGGCATGCTTAAGGAACTGAACAAAGATCCCCAAGGCTGGAGTGTGGTGAAGGAGGAGCCACCAGGCTGGCAGGTTCGGCTGGGCCCAGACCAGGGGTCCTCGGGGGGTATGGGGAGGCACGTGAAATTCTTGTCTGGAAGGCACCGAGGAGCCACAGCAGGCTTTGGAGCAGGGGAGCGATGTGGTGAGGGGATTTTCACATTAGGAAGGTCCCTCTCTCTGCAGAGCAAGAGACAGATTGGCTGCGATATGGTCAATTGCAAAGGATAGCAGGACCCAAACAATGGCTTCAGAAGGACACAGCGTGTTCCGCGTGCTTCCTGGGTGCCGGGCAGGATTCACACTTAAGAGTTTAGGAGGTGGAAATGGCAAGTCTTATTCCCCCGTCGGATGCGGGGGCGCGGAAGAGTGAGGCGTCTGGAGGGCTCTGAGCTCCTCGCTCCAGCCACTCCTGACTCTTTTCATGCTCCCAACACCCTCCGAGACTGGAATTATGGGTTGTTGTCTGCATTTTACAGACGAAGAAATGGAGGCGCAGAGACACACAGGAGTGTGCTCAAGGTCACATCGCTAGGAGCAGGCCTTGCTTTTGAACCAGGTCTGCCTTTCCTGTGAACAGCTGCTCAAACTCAGGCAGGTGGCAGGTAACAGCTCACCTTTACCCTGCTGCTTTGCAATGCCTACATCATCCTCTCCCAGTCACCCAGCAAAGGCCACTGGGCAGAGCGGAGAGAGAGGTCCGCCTCGCTATCTGACCTGACCTGGCAGGCGGTCAGTAAGTCCTAGCTCCAGACCCAATCAGCTCAAACCCTCAACTTGTCCAGGGGACTGTAATCAGCTACAGGTCAGCATCATCTCCCTGCAAATAGATATGGCCCCATTACTCCAGGTTATTATTTTTTGCCTGATCTACGCGCCATTGGGTAAACAGGTGATGACTTCTCTTCCCAACTCAGTTTCTGATTTGCATATAATAAATATCACCCCAGGAAGTGTGTATATGTGTGTGTTGTATGTGTGTGCATGCACACACACGCATGCATCCAGGCTTGGAAAAGAGAACTCATGTCTTATTTATGAGGAATAAACAGAAGCATAAGCTCGCATAATCAACACATATTTAATCTGGCTCTTATTCACCCTTTTGACTCTAATTAGGCTGGGTCTGTGAGTGGCTGTGTGTGTCTGTGTGTGTGTGCATGTGCACAGGATCTTTAGCCCACCCTGGTCA
>NW_016107323.1:6656443-6658173 GCF_001604975.1 Cebus imitator
TCATACATGCCAGAGCCAAGATTGAACAGCCCAGGTTAGTGCCACTTCGTCATGCTGGCTTCCTGATCCTGATGAGAAAGAGAAAACAGGGAGAAACCGTCAGTGTGCTCACCTGCTACTCTGCAGCTCCTGTTCTAATGAGAGAGAAACTGAGACCAGAAAGTGACGGGATTCACCCATGGTCATGCACAAGACCATGCAGAGCTTGAATTCAAATCCAGGTCTCACTCTTTTGCTACAGTCCTATTTTGTGGACTGGGGATTCAGTCAGGGCACGGTAGGAGCAGCTTGTATTTGCTCCATGATGACTGGACATTTGGAGTGGCTTGAATAACTAGAAATATGTCCCAATTCTGCCAGGTGTGGTGTCTCTCACCCATAATCCCAGCACTTTGGGAGGCTAAGACGGGCAGATCACTTGAGTCCAGGAGTTCAAGACCAGCCTCGCCAACATGAAAAAAACCCTGTCTCTACAAAATATACAAAAATTAGCCAGGCATGGTAGCACAAACCTGTAGTCCCAGCTACCTGGGAAGCTGAGGAAGGAGGGTCGCTTGAGCTTGGGAGGTCGAGGCTGCAGTGAGCAGTGATTGCACCACTGCACTCCAGCCTGGGTGACAGCAAGATCCAGTCAAAAAAAAAAAAAAAAAAAAAAAAAAAAAAAAAAAAATATTCCAGTCGAATTGGTTTTCTGGATTTTTCTCCAAGTTGAATATATGCTGGGGCTGAAATGCCCACCGTGGCACTTTCACCCACACATCTGACTCGCAGAATCAATGGCTGGGACATCCAGAGCTGGCTGAATGTGTCCCTCCTCTCCACCCAGCCTCTCCACTTCACTGGCTTTGGACTTCCTCACAATATGGCGGTCTCAGAGTAGTTAGACATCTTAGGTGGCAACAGGCTTCCACCAGAGAAAACGTTCTGAAATTGTGGGTGTGTTTTCTATTTTGGGATGCTTGTTTGTTTCTATGAAGACATTGTTTTTATAAAAACACAAATGATGAGTGTGTAGTGTAAAAATTCAAACAGCAGGCTGGGCATGGTGACTCACACCTATAATCCCAGCACTTTGTGAGGCCAAGGCCGGTGGACCATCCGAGGTCAGGAGTTCAAGACCAGCCTGGCCAACATGGTGAAACCCTGTCTCTACTAAAAATACAAAAAATGACCTAGGCACGGTGATGGGCACCTGTAATCCCAGCTACTTGAGAGGCTAAGGCAAGAGAATTGCTTGAACCTGGGAGGCAGAGGTTGCAGTTAACCATTACACTCCAGCCTGGGTGACAAGAGCAAGACTCTGTCTCAAGAAAAAGATAAAATTCAAACAGTATGGGAAAGTACAAAGATTAGAGAAAAAAAATCAATCAGAATTCCACCACCTAGAAATGAACGTTTGGTGAACTTCAATCAAGGAATTCTTCTACAGCCAAATTAAAAATCGAAGGATGGACGGATGAATGAGTGACGGGTATAGGGACAGGTGGGTAAGTATATGAGTTATGAGTGGTGACTGAGTTGATGGAGAGAAAAAAGAAAAGAAACTGGGGAGGCCAAGGCAGGTGGATCCCTTGAGGTCAAGAGTTGAAGACCATCCTGGCCAACATGGCGAAACCCCATATCTACTAAAAAATACAAAAAAATTAGCTGAGTGTCATGGGAGTTGCCTGTAATCCCAGCTGCTCAGGAGGCTGAAGCAAGAGAATTGCTTGAACCCGGGAGCAGAGGTT
>NW_016107323.1:6658823-6659299 GCF_001604975.1 Cebus imitator
AAAAAAAAAAAAAAAGAGAAGAAGAAGAAGAAAAAAATTCTGACTGTTGAGGATTCTGAGTTGAGGAAAGTGACAGCTAAGGTTGTGTGGATGTTGGAAAAGTGGTGGTAAGAAACCTGTCTCTCCAGACCCTCACTCTAGCCACTCAGCAGCCGTGACTAAAGCTATCTGCTGCCAAGTCCGGCCCAACGGGATGGTAGAGCATTCTAGAAATAGACCACTTCCTTCTGGTGAATCATCTATGAGGAGATAGTCTCTAGCACGGGGGTCCCCACCACACAGAGTCAGAATGGCTTACCCTCCACCCTGCCTCCACGCTAGTCACCTGCCTGCATCCACCTGCCGCTCGAACGCTCATCCTTCCCTGCCCTGGAGTGGCTCCTGCCGCCTGCAAGGTGAAGTCGAAACTATTACTACCATTCCTACCACCCCATTACTATTACTACTATTCCTACCACCCCTATCACTATTACTAC
>NW_016107323.1:6660660-6673483 GCF_001604975.1 Cebus imitator
ACTATTACCACCATTTCTACCACTCCATTAATATTACTAGTAAAACAGTATTACTATACCACTATTCCTACCACTCCTATTATTATTACCACCATTTCTACCACCCCATTATTATGACTATTGCTATTGCTCCCAAAATTACTACTATTATTCCCATGATTGCTGTTACTACTACAATTACTATTACTGTCCCCACTATCACTACTATAATTACCACCATTATTGCTACCTTTACTGCCACCACTATTACTGCTATTACTAATGACTATCATTATTACTATTATTGCCATATTGTCAATACCACTAATACTATTGCTACCACCCCTGTTACCACTGTTACTACTGCCACTATTACTGCCACTATTGCTATTGCTTCCCCTACTACTCCTTTACTCTCTCAATTGCTGTTACTGCTACAATTACAATTATTACTACCACCACTATTTTTATTACCACCATTGCTACCACCACTATTACTACCGCTATTGCTATTGCTCCCACAGTTACTACTGTTACTTTCACAATTGCTGTTTCTACTACAATTACTACTATTACTACCACCACAATTGCTACTATTAGTGCCATTACTGATTACTACCACTATTACTACTATTGCTACTATCAGTGCTATTACTGATTACTACCACTATTACTACTATTGCCACTACTATCAATACCACTGTTACTACAGATACCACTATCACTACGACTACTCATTTGCCTTCTCCTTTCTTCTTCTGCAGCAATATTTATTGTTATTTATGATTTTTTACTACAAAGGTTACACATAATTCCCTATAGAAAAATTAAGAAATTAGAGATACTTGATAGCTCATTTGGAGGTACTAGCAGGGGCGCACAGCTGCTTGTATGCCCTTGACTGAAGACTGGTCCTCCTCTCTCAGGGATGGTTGTCCTCTTTGGCTGGGTGCACAGCTTCGGGACAGACACGTGTGGAGTGATGAGGGAGGAAGAGGACACCTACCTTGCCAGCCAGATCAGCTGAATCCACCCTGGTGATCAATAGGGTGACAGATGTCGCAGCCAGATCACCCTCACATCCAAGAAATTAGAGATAATTTGAAAGAAGAAAGTTAAATTCACCCCCAAGTACCACCATCCAGAGGTATCAGCCCGCTGTTGGTCCCCAGTCCTGAGTGGAGTCTCAGGAGCCCCATGGCTAGCTGCTGGCCACCTTCACGCCCCATCTCATCTCTGACTGTGGGCTCCAGTTGGACCGAGTCTCTAGTGATCCCAGAGGCACCTGCCCACCGTCTCCTTGCCCTTGGGCCTTTGCCTGTGCTGTTCCTTCTGTGTGGCATGGCCTTCCTCCTGGACTTCAACTGACTGCCCCCACCACCTTACCATGCTCCCCGGGCTCTGAGCATAGACATCAGGCCCCCTAGGAAGCCTTCACTGAGGACTCACACCCCTTAAGCTGCATCTGAGGCCCCTGCTGGACCGTCACAGCCCCCAAGCAGCCCTGGTTGAAGCCCATCTCACCCTGTGTGGTAAGTCCCTGTTTCCCTGTCTGTCTACCCCCACTGTAGAAAGCAGGGGTCATGATTGGGCCACCTCTGTGTGCCTGTCACAGGCCTGCCACAGAGCAGGGGTCTCCATACATGCTCATTGAATAAATGAGTGAATGCCTCAGTCTGGGAGGGCTTCTTAGAAGAGGTGGCATTCAAGCCAAGCTCTCAAAGGTGGCTTTGGGGAAGAAAGTAGTCCAGACATAGGGCCAGGCAGCTTTGCCTGCACCAAATGACAGCTCTTCTGCGTTGGCTTTGACATGGGCTGTCACCTGGGCCCAGAGGCTTTACAAACCTTCTATGCTCCCAGCGGCATGTTTGAGGAAGCCAGGCAGATCCTGCCCTGTCCACGCCACACACAGTCAGCCCCAGATGTGAAGAGCAGGGGCCTCTGTGTGCTATTGATTTCTCATACCGCCCGCCAACAGACAGGGTGAACAGTTCACTTTTATGAATCCTTGTTAGCAGTGCAGCAAGAGATATTTCACTCTAAGTGCCCCCTTTCTACTGAAGAAGAGAACAAGAATAATGACAGAAAATGTTAGCTATCTCATCATGGAGAGATGCTGAGAGCTCGCTCTGAGCCAGGCCTTCAAGGAGACAGAGCAGAGGCTAGAACACGAGGAGGGGAGGCCCCTTCATGCCCCTCAAGTGGTCAGGCCCCCAGGAGCCTTCCCAAAGCAGAGATTAGCAGAAAAGCCAAACCTAGTGGGGAAGTAAGGTGGATACAGCATAGAAGCTGGCTCTGTGTATCCAAACAGGCAAAGAGAAAAGTACAGGGCTGTTTATGGCAACCTTAAAAAACCCACAAAACTGGAAACACTCCCTAAGTGTAAATTATAATGTGGCCGTTTAAATGGAGTACTATGCATCTAGGAAAAAGAGTACAGTTGCTCTATGTGGACCAATAGAGAAGCATGTGCATGAAATATGACTAAGTGGAACAAGCAAATTATAGGATAGTTTATAGCATGGTACCATTTATGTAAAAGGAAGCAGGTATGTGCTGGATATGCACATAGAAGTATGTGAAGAGAGTTACACAAAAATCTGTTCTCTCGGCTATTCTCTGGGGAGTGAGACGGCAGAGCTGGGGATGGGGAACAACTTTTGACCTTCGTTTCATTTACTTTTGTGTTAGTTTTTACTGCATATCATATTACTTACTTTTATTCTGTTTGTTTGTTTGTTTTTATACTTTTTTTTTTTTTTAAGACAGGGTCTCACTCTGTTTCCCAGGCTGGAGTACAGTGGCAGAATCTTAGCTCACCGAAATCTCCACCTCCTGAGTTCAAGTGATTCTCCTGCCTCAATCTCCCCAGTAGCTGGGATTACAGGCGTGCACCACCACACCCGGCTAATTTTTGTGTTTTCAGTAGAGACAGGGTTTCACCATGTTGGCCAGGCTGGTCTTGAACTCCTGACTTCAGGTGATCCACCTGCCTCAGCCTCCCAAAGTGCTGGAATTACAGGCATGAGCCACCGCACCCAGCCATATAATGCAATTTTTTTTAACTAAAATATATTGGCTTTAATGTCAAGCAGACCTCGTTCTTGTTCTTAATCTTTCCTTTACTACCTGGTTGAGTCCGCCTCTCTGAGTATCAATTTCCTCTGCAGCAAAATTGGATGTTGATAGAATGTACAGGCCAAGTGCTGTGAGTCATGGTTATCCTCTCAGCCATTTGGGAGGCCAAGATGGAAGGATTCCTTGAGGCCAGGAGTTTAAGACCAGCCTGGGCAACATAGTGAGACCCCCATCTCTACCAAAAAATAATTAGCCAGGCATGATAGTGCATGCCTGTAGTCCTAGCTACTTGGGAGGCTGAGGTGAGAGGATTCCTTGAGCCCAGGAATTCAAGACTGCAGTGAGCTCTGATCATGCCACTGCATTCCAGCCTAGGCAACTGAGAAAACTGCATTTCGGAGAGAGAGAAAGAGAGAGAACGTATGGAGCAAGCGTGCATTGCAGTGAATGTCAGCTGTATCATTACGGTGATTATACCCCATCAAGGGAGATGGCAAGCTCTCATACGCCATCCCAGTTGGTGAGTTAATGCCCATCCCTGTGACAGACTGTATAAAGCTACTTAAAATGTTGTAGACCAACGGCCCACGAACTGTTTTCAGAAATGTAACTCAGTTACAAATGAAATCTTCGGGGGAAGCCCAGAATGTGTAACCCAGGAACAAGGACATTGCATCAGCATTCACAGTGTAACACCTACAGCGAGTGGGTGTTTGCAGCCTCCTGTCTGTCCTGTATCCTGTCCCCTTCTTTTGGTGACAATACCCTGGTCTTCTTTTGGGGGAATTGTCTCTCCCCTGACTCTGAAGTCCCTCTGCAACATCAGAGGTGGGCGTGGACCCAATGCCTAAAGCATCCTCTGGACACAGGGAAAGAAAGGTTCAGGACCCCAATGACCAGCGGGGGGCCGATCAGTCTTGTCACTTCCATGCAAAGTGTGAAGAGAGGGAAGATCCTTTTCTTTCTTTTTCTTTTTTTTTAATTTTTTTGAGACAGAGTCTTACTCTGTCGCCCAGGCTGGAGTGCAGTGGCATGATCTTGGCTCACTGCATCCGCCGCCTCCTGAGTTCAAGCGATTCTCCTGCCACAGCCTCCTGAGTAGCTGGGATTACAGGCGCCCACCACCACTCCCGGCTAGTGTTTTGTATTTTTAGTAGAGACAGGGTTTCACCCTGTTAGCCAGGAGGGTCTCGACTTCCTGACCTTGTGATCTGCCCGCCTCAGCCTCCCAAAGTGCTGGGATTACAGACGTCAGCCACCGCGCCCGTCCAGGGAGGTCTTTTTCTTCCTGAATTTGAGCCTGGGATAAGGGTGGGGCAAGCCTAGAGCTGTCAGAGGCCACCCTGAGAGCCTACAAATGGGGCCAATACTGGGAAAGGTGAACCAGAGAGATGGAGAAAAACAGGGCCTGGTGATGGAGGAAAGCCCCTGAATGGCACTGCCTGAAGCCAGCACCGCCCCCGGGAGTTTTTTCTTACAGGAGCCATTATGCTCTAGTCAATTGGGTTTTCTGTCACTTGCAACCAAAGAAGAGCTAAATGATATAATACATTTATTCATAAAGCCAGTTAGGAAAAAACAATGAAGGGGGTTTGATAGACATTAACATTTGAAATCAGAAGTTAGGGATGACAGCTGCTGTCTTTTCTCATCTTTGCATCCAGTTTCTTTTTCTATATTATTTTTTATTTTAGTTTAGTTTTTCAATTGACACATAATAATTGTACAAATCTGTAGGGAACATAGTGCTGTTTCTATACATATAATGTATGGTGATGAGATATCAGGGTTATTAGCATATCTATCAACTCAAACATTTCTCATTTTACATGCAAATTATTTCTGTATTGGGTTTTGGTTGCCCAGTATCAGGGAAGTCTGGATTTACAGGTAAAAGCTTGCAAATCGTTTGCAGTTTAATGTAGGACTTGGTGCCCAGACGCTGGAGCAAGACAATCAGAACTCAAATAAATGCTCGCAGCTGTGGGGCCTGGGGAAAGACATTTGACCTCCTGAGTGTCAGTGTACTGGCACCCCTCACTGGAGGGTCAGGACAGGGAGTGAGTGAATACACAATACACGTGAAAGCATTTAGACAGTGGCTGACACTTGGTTTGGGCGAACTTGTGTTCTTCTTCTGCCACATTCTAACTCATCGGAGCACCTGTGTGCTGCCTCGGGCTGACAGGTTTTACTGGAATAAAAGTTCACCTGCTCTATCGCTTTCACTGGCAAACATCCTGAGACGGCAGGGCACGCTTTTATAAAACTGATTTGCGACGGCTTCTCTGGGATTTAGGATTTTCTGGATAGTGACCTCAGAGCCATGCTTGCTGGGGCAAGGGATCCTCTAAAGATGTTTTAGGAAAGTGAGTTTGAGCTCAACATGCAGAATATGTTTTAGTGCATGAAGCTGTCCAGAACAGACCAGGCCTGGCTTCCAGCTTCCTGTGTCTAGAAAGGGTTCACAATTAGGCTGCTCGTCATGCTGTGGGCATCATCCTAGGGATGCCAGCACCAGTTGGAAGGAAGACTTCATTCACACATTCATTCATTCATCAAACATTCACACTGTTTTGTTAAGAGTCAAGGTCTCACTCTGTCACCTGGGCTGGAGTGCAGGGCTGCCACCATAGCTCACTGCAGTCTCGACCTGCTGCGCTCAAGGGATCCTCATGACAACAGGTGCATGCCGCTACACCCGACCAGTTTTTCAAATTTTTTGTAGAGATGGAGGTCTCACTTTATTGCCCAGGCTGGTCTTGAACTCCTGGCTTCAAGCTATCCTCCCACCTTGACCCCGCCAAGTGCTGGATTACAGCTGTAAGCCACCAGACCCAGCTTCCAGAGTCCTTACAAGGAGGCAGGCACTAGGCTGAAGGTCCCCTCTCACTGTCAGATTAGGTCATTTCACAAATAATTTCTTGCTAAGGTAAGAAAGACTCCGCTGGGTGCGGTGGCTCACGCCTGTAATCCCAGCACTTTTAGAGGCCGAAGCAGGTGGATCACCTGGGCTCAGGAGTTTGAGACCAGCCTGGGCAACATGGTGGAACCATGTCTCTACCAAAAATACAAAAAAATTAGCTGAGCTTAGTGGCCCATGCCTGTGGTCTCAGCTACTCAGGAGGCTGTGGCAGAAGGGTCACCTGAGCTCAGAAGTTCGAGACCAGACTCAGCAGTGTAGTGAGGCCCTGTCTCTACAGAAATTCTAAAATTTAGCCTGGCATGATGGTCCACACCTACAGTCCCAGCTACTTGGAAGGCTGAGGAAGGAGGATCTCTCGAGCCTGGGAGGCAGAAGGGCAGTGAGCCAAGATCACGCCCCTATGCTCCAACCTGGGTGGCAGAGTGAGACTATGTCTCAAAAAAAAGAAGAGAGAGAGAGAAAAAGAAAGATTCCTTCCGCCAGCCTTCTGTGGGCTGTTTTCATTTTTAAAGAGGGTCAAGTGTGCATCCTTCATGCTGAGGAATGGATCTCTAATGGTGGGCCCTCAGGCACCACTGCAGCTTACCTGGGAGTTGGGAGGGGAGGCAGCCCCACCTGCCTTGCTTCACATCTTACCTGCCGATGTGAACAGAATAAGGGAGAAAGACACACCTCCACCACCTCCCACCGAGGTAGGCTTTCAGATCATAACAGCAGTATTAAAAGTGACCAGCTAACACAGACGTGGTAGCTCACGCCTATAATCCCAGCACTTTGGGAGGCCAAGGTGGGTGGATCACTTGAGGTCAGGAGTTCAAGACCAGCCTGGCCAACATGGTAAAACCCCACCTCTACTAAAAGTACAAAAATTAGCCAGGTGTGGTGGCAGGCGCCTGTAGTCCCAGCTACTCAGGAGGCCAAGACAGGAGAATCACTTTAACCTGGAAGGCAGAGGTTGCAGTGAGCTGAGATCGTGCCACTGCACTCCAGCCTGAGCGACAGAGTGACACTCCCGTTTCAAAAAAAGAAAAGAAAAGGTGACAAGCGAAGCACGTAACACGTCACCTCAGTTCATCTCAGCTGCCCTGGGTAGGGGAGAGGGTTTGGGTGGGAACGGGGGAACAGGCAGGCAGGTTGGAAGCAGATCACCCTCCCCTACTCACTACTCACCAACACCTCTCCACGTGCGCATGCCAGAAGACCTCAACCTCCTCCACCCCTGGGTGCACAAACAGGCAGGTTGGCAAGTGGACGTGGCACCAGCAGCAGGAACAGCAGATCAATCAAATTGTCTTCACCAGAGAGCCCAGGTCAGAGACCTGGAAGGAAAGCATCCATCAAGGGGTAGAATATTGGCCTTCAAGGGGTGTCCGGTAGGCCCTGGAAGGTCCTAGCTCCCTGGAACAGAAGAACGTCTCTATCTACAGAGCGTTTTCTGTGCACCTGATAGCAATGACGATCATCGCTGGCATGTGTTCAGTGCACACCCGGTTTAAGCCTCGTGGAACTTCTGTAAGGCGACCGAGGTGATAACTCTTTTTATTTCAGGTAAGAAAACTGGGGCTCAGAGAGGCAGAATGTCTCTTTTAATTAGCAGGCCTGTCTGGCCTCAAAGCTCCTGCCCTCCCCACTCTGCTGCCCAGCATTCTATGACTCCCATAATCCTCCCAAACCTCCAAGGGTGCTTTTATGTCCATTTCACAGGTGCAGAAACAGAGGTCCAGAGAGGCAAAGTCACTTGCCCAAAGACCCACAAGAGCTGAGCTGGCCCTCGGCCCAGTTCCATCTGACCTCTGGTCCTAGGGGTTCCCCTCTCCTGTGGCGTCCCTGAGCAAGAACCTGAGGAGTCAGAGTGGGGTACACAGGCTCAGGACACAGTGTGTAAGGTAGCAGGGTCAGCCTCCGGGCCCGTCGTAGAAAAGCACAGTTCCTCCCCCGCTCTCCACCCGTCTTCTCTACAGCCTGGGAAAAATCTCACTTCCTAGAGGGACTGCTGCTGTAGCCAATTCATCTTCACAGTTCTTCTAAATGTAAATGGCAGGTGAGTGGGATGTTAAGGGTTTTGGGAAAATAAAAAGCAACACAAAATAATTTGTGTTGAATTTGTGTGCAGCTCTTGACAAGAGCCCCAAAGAGACAAGGACTCCCAGCCCTAAGTTCTGTTCTGAGCCTCCACCTCGGAGGGTGGGGAGGGCTCAGTGAGGAATGAACAGTTCTTCACAACCCGAGGCTTCTTGGAAGGACAGCCTCCCCCACCCTGCGCCCCACACTCCTTCTCCTCCCCTCACCTCTCCTTTGTCTCGCTCCCTCCCTAACCTCTCCTCCCTTTCCCAGCTCTCTGCTTCTCTCTCTCCCCAACCCCCAGAACTCTGCTGGTGCACTGCACCAAGAGGCAATTTATAAAGCAGATGTTTACTGCAAGGTTTTACACAAGCTTGGTGCCTCGCCAAACATTATAGTAATTGGAGGCTGCGTTTAATTACTGATCAATGTAAAGTTAGGAAGAGGGAGGCTCAGAAAATGCCTCTGGTCTAGACTTTCCTCTCTGCCTCTGAGAAGGCAAGAGCTCCTGATCGGAGGCCTGAGTAGCGGCAAGGAGTAAAGCAGGCTTGCAAGTAGCTGCTGGCCCGCTGGGCTGTAGGAAGCGGCACTGCGGCGAAGAGACCAGATTTTGCTGTAACTATTCCTCTTCTTGCTATCATTATTGCTGATGCCCTCTTTGTGCCAGAACTGTGCTAGGCACTGGGGACACAGGGATTCATGAATTTTTCCCAGTGTCTGAGCCAGGTGATTTACATACATTGTTGTTCAATCCAACACAAGGCAGGCATGGTCGCCTGGCTCTAAGTCCAGAAGTGATAGCTTGTGACTTCCAAGGCTAAGTCATGACAGACAGCACAGCCTCTGTCTTGTTTTTTTAGATCATTTGCTCCAGGACAAGCCAGCCACCATATCATGAGGACACTCAAGCAGTCCTACGGGGAGATCCATGTGGGGAGGAACCGAGGAGCCACCTTGAGGACTGGATCCTCCAGGTCTGTCAAGCCTTCAGATGGCGATGGCTATATCTGATGGCTTCCTGGCCAACATCATAACTGCAACCTCACGGGGGACACCAATCCAAAGCCACCCAGCTTAGCCACTCCCAGGTTCCTGACCCACAGAAACTATGAATGCTAAATACTTATTGTGTTAACTCACTACATTTTTGACTAATAGGTAATTAATACAACAGCCGTGGAAAAGAAGGACATATAAGGCAGCCTGATAAGTAGGAAACACAAATAAATATGGCAAGAAAGAGTCCAGCCATATAGTCACATAATTATATATGTGATAGTTGAGGCAAGGTGCAGTGGCTCATAACTGTAATCCCAACAATTTGAGAGGCCAAGGCAAGAGGATCACTTGAGGCCAGGAGTTCCAAACCAGCATGGGCAACATCATAGCAAGACCCCATCTCTACTAAAAGTAACTGTTTTAAAAATATAGATAGAGATAGAAATGGCTATAGATAAATATGAATGTAGATATGAAATACAGATATTTTTATATATTGATGATATATATTTTATATATAATAACAATATAATCACAATAAATGTGAATGAGTTAAATTCACCAATTAAAAGAAAAAATATTATTTCATTCTTTCCTCACAATAACCCCAGAAGAGAAACATTATTATACCCACTTTACAGATGAAAAAATTGAGACTCAGAATGGGAAGGAAATTTGCCCAAGGTCTCTGAACTCAAAAATGGTAAGGTTGTGATTCAAACCCAGGTCCTTCTGAATACAAAGCCCAAAGACTTTAACACCATACTGTCTTGCTATTTCCTTGTTATAAAAGAGGAAACTGAGACTTGGAAAGGGTGAATGACTTGCTTAAGGTTGCACAGCAAGGCATTGCAAAGCTGGGGTCAGACCCAGGCATCTGACTCATTATCTGGTGTCTGCCCAGTGACTTTTGGAGCTCTGCCATCAATGCACAAGCATCTCAGGGGTCTTCTGTCTTTGTAGCTGTTTAAGATAGCTGGGGACCTTGACTGTGGCCAGAGAGACCCTATAGGGTCAGATGGTGGGGCCTCCTCAGGGGAAGACACCAGCACAAAGCAAAAGCAACATGAAGGAGTGCAGGGTGGGGGTGGCTCAATGCATTGAGCTGAACTCTGGTAATTACATCAAGGCCAGAAGCATAATTTGTATCTGGGTGATGAATGTCTGTGTTTTCGAGCCTGATTGCCCTATTTACATTTGGAATTTGCTGATCTATTATTAATGGTTCCTGGAGGCCAGGGTGACGGGTATGTGCAGCTGGGAAGCCCCCTTCCCCCTGATCCAGGGAACACTAGTTCTTAGGCCCTAGCTACTCTGAGCCCCATCCACCCCCTCCTGTGTAACCCTGACCTTCATGGGGCTCTCCTGGACTGACTGGCATGGGGCTATCTGAGATGAGATTTCCCAACTCTTACAGACCTGTGCACACACACTCAGATGTACATATGTGGCAGGCACAGTAACTGCATACTCACACACTCACACCTATGTATATACATACCCACCTTCTCATATACCCATAAGCACCTTCATGTAAACATGCACATACATGAAATCCATATGCATGTGCATGCAAACACTCACATGTACATGTGCACTCATGCGTGTACCTGTGCACACATGTACAGCATGCACACACACCATTGCATGCGCCAGCCATGCTGGGAGCAGCACAGCAGCTTGCCATGGTCTCCCAACCAAAGAGTGATGATGAGCAAGTCCACGAACCATGGGCCCATATGGCTCACATTTGAATCCCAACTCTGCCACTTACCAGCTGTGTGATCTTGAGCTAGTTACTTTACCTCTCTGTGCTCTGTTTCTACCTATGTAAAATGAGGATGCTGACCTTATCTATCTCATAAGATTGTTGTGAGGAATTAATGAGTTAATGAATCACCCTTGCCTAATGCGTGGTAAGGACTGGATATATATTTTTGGTGTTATTATTAACATTATTGCTTATGTTTCTGAAACATAGTAGATTCTGAGTTTTTTTGTTGACGGAATGGTTAAACACACCCTTCCAAGTTCATATACAGAGTCCCACTGTCCCTGCCTCCACCTTGCTGCTTCTCCAACCCCTCCTGAGGTCAAACTCCACACCCACTTCTCCTGAAGCTCCTGCCTGTCCGCCCCTCTGTGTCTACCTCAAGACTTCAGGCCAGATGAAACTATAGAAAGAGCACTGGAGTTGGAGTCCCCAGACTAAGAATCAGACCATGGCTCTGCCACTTGCCAGCAACATGACCCTGGCCCCTCAATTCTAAGACTGTTTCACGATCTACGCAATGGGGGTAATGATAGAAATTACTCTGAGAAACTGAACCACCAATGGATGGCTACAGGTGGAGGGATAGGCAGTGCCGGGGTGAGCGTGTATATTTCCTGGCCAGGCTGGGCCCTGCTGGGGGCTGGTTGTGGATGGGGAGTGACTGCACTGACATGCAAATGAGGATGCAAATGACATGCTCACATGTGCTTGGGCACCCACATCCTTATAGAGGCCCCTTCATACAAACATGTGCCTACAAGGGAATGCAGGCATGAATATGCAAATGCACAGGATACAGCCACATGGGAAATGCCAGGGCTTGGAGGAGATGGTGCTATGTTACCTTGCCTGAGTCTCCATACCTCTCTGAGCCTCCACTTTCTTTCATCGTTAAATACGATGAGCTGCACCTGGTCCATGTTTGTGTTGAGGACCGAACTGACAATGATTGGTAACTCCGATCGTGGTGCATAGTATACAGTAAGCGCTTAATACATGGCAGCTCTGTGATGAGCTTCTGCATTTGTGAAGTCCCAGGCTCGAAGGGGTGCTCTCTGAGATCCCCGCCAACTCCAAGGTCCTGTGGGTCTGTGGTTTGCATCCCCCAATCCCCCAGAGTTTGTCAGCCATCTGGACTGGAGGGCTCTTGTGTAGGTTCCAGAAACTGGCCCCAAAAAGTTGATTCTGCCATTCTTTGCTGATGCTGGACTCTCCGGCCTATGGTAACTCTAAGTGTTGTGCTGGTGGGCCCAGTGACAGATGAGCAAACTGAGGCCCTGGGTAAGGCAAGAGTCACCAAGGCCAGCCTAGAGCTGGAGGTGGGAACCTGGACTCCTGAGTATTCCAGGCTGCCAGCATTTTTGCAGCCTTCTCTACACAGAGCAGAAGCTGGGCATGGTGGCTCAGTCTGAGTGTCCTCCTTCAAGATGTGCCCCATCTCAGGGTCACCAAGCCCTAAGCAGTGCTCCCCGCCACACACACAGATGCAAATTAAATCATATACTTAGTATATGAAGACCCCATAACAGGAATAGGCACTACCCAGCATTGAGAACTTACTAGACAGAAGCATTTCATTTCATTTCATTTCATTTCATTTCATTTCATTTCATTTCATTTCATTTCATTTCATCCTCATGTGTAGGAAGCTGAAGCAAGGAACACGTTCAAGGTCACGTAGGACAAAAATAGAGTTGGGCAGGTGCGGTGGCTCACGCCTGTAATCTCAGCACTTTGGGAGGCCGAGGTGGGCAGATCACCTGAGGTTAAGAGTTTGAGACCAGCCTGACCAACATGGAGAAACCCTGTCTCTACTAAAAATACAAAAAATTAGCTGGGCGTGGTAGCACATGCCTATAATCCCAATTACTCTGGAGGCAGGAGAATTGCTTGAACCTGGGAGGAGGAGGTTGCAGTAAACTGAGCTTGCACCATTGCACTCCAGCCTGGACAACAATAGCGAAACTCTAAATCAAAAGAAAAGAAAAGAACCAGAATAGACAGCA
>NW_016107323.1:6673547-6680160 GCF_001604975.1 Cebus imitator
AGAGTCTCTGCCATTATGTTTAGTGCTCCAGTGTCTCCCCAGTGAGGTTAAGCAGAGAAAATGGGTTTGCAAACTGCAACAGGCAGGGTCAACCTGGGAGCAAACGCCTTGATTGCTCCTGGGCTTGGGGGACGGGGGAGTAGGAAGAGGTGCCTGGCCTGGCCTGGAGCCTGCCATAGTGAGAACCACCCACTGTGCCCTCCAGAAAGGGGCCCCCGTTTTCTTGCAATGCCGGGGAAGGTCGGGCAGCAAGCACATTAAATAAGGCCATAAATTTGTCATGAAGGACTGGAAATGAACGGGGCTCATCATTTATGGATGGAATAATTAAGCCACTGCTTTTGGCGGCTTCGCAGAGGGCTGGGCCTGGACTCCAGGCATCCACAGCAGCCCACTCAGGGACCGGTTGGGAGAATTCACTGTCATCCCCCCAAATCCCAACATCTCGCTCCATACCCTGGGAAGATTCCACCAGTGGCCGCCGGTACAGCCACGTGCTCAGTCAGTACAGACCTCCTGGACTTCGTGAGGTCATAAAAACCCTGACCAATCCCAGGAAGACCCCTCTCTCAAGCTCCGCCCATGGAGGGGTTGCCCACCTGCTCAGATAGAAGCGGTGGACCTGGCTTCCTGGAATAGAAAGAGGCCCCTGATAGGGTAGAAAGTGTGAAGCATTTGGACAAGCCTGGGTTCAAGTCTTGGCTCTCTCTTTCTCCAGCTGTGTGCCTCTGGACCAGTCACTTCCCCTCTCTGAGCCACCTCTCAAAACTGGGCAAAATAGACCAGGCACAGTGGCTTGTGCCTGTAATCCTTGTATTTTGGGAGGCTGAGGTGGTAGGATTGCTCTAGGCCAGGCGTTTGAGACCAGCCTGGGCAACACAGTGATACTTCATCTCTACAAAATACATTTAAAAAGTAGACTGGTGGTACACACCTATATAGTCCCAGCAACTCTGGAGGCTAAGACAGGAGGATCACTTGAGCCCAGGAGTTCCAGGTTACAGTGAGCTGTGATCACACCGCTGCACCCCAGCCTGGCAGACAGAGTAAGACCCTGTCTCTTAAAAAAGAGAGAGAAAAATTATAAGTCTATAAGTTTAAGTACAACCCATGAAAACACTGAAAAAGTCTTAAAAACGGCAAAATAATGTTTCATGGCTTATATGGAGGATGGAGTTAAATCATAGCTACGAAGTGCCTAGTGAGGATCAGGCACGTTGTAAGTGCTCCGCAAATCCCGCATGTCATTCTTCCCCCAACAGATGCTCAGACAGGACTAGAAGGCTCAGAGAGGCGATGAGACTCCACTGATGAAGCACAGCAAGTGAGCAAAAAGTGAGTGCCTACTTTCTTCCCCTGGAGTTCCCTGGCATCTATCACACGTGGTATAGGGCTCAGCTCATTTCCCAAGAAAATGCTAAGTTCCTGTCCCCTCCCTGCTCCCAGCTACCACAGGTCAGTGGAGAAGAGAGGGAGGTTACTGTGCAGGTGACCGTAATGTATCCGGAGCTCTTGCAGCGGGGCAAGCACTGTCCTAGGTGCTCTACACTTGTGATTTCATTTTATTCTCCAAAAAACGCTTTGAAGTAGGAACCATTATTATCCCCGTTTTAAAGGTGAGGAAGCTGAGCTCACACCCAGACCCTTGACCTGAGTCATTTAGCCAAGACGTGGAATTTGTACATGACTTATGGGGTTCCGGCAATGTCAAGCTTGGGGAAGGATAGCACATTAAGTCTATTTGGATTCTGCTGGCACATTCCAGATTTCCAGCTTTGATATTCCATGTTCTTGAATGGGTTCAAGCCATTTTTTACAGACTGGAAGACTGAGGCCCAGCCACGGAGGCAGAGCCTTAGAGCTTGCCCACTAGTTCCCCAAGGTCTGACCCAGCAGTGGCAGACACCAAGGCTGATGCAATCAGAGTGGCCTCTGCCACCTGCCTTGGGGAAGGGTCTGGACCCTCCTTGCCTCCCCACCCCACCCACTCTCCATCACTATGGCAACCATGCAGGTGAGCCTCATCACTGCTAATCCTCTAATTACCAGCCACCTCTTCAATCGGCTGTAATTACTTTGGGGACACAGTTAACCTCTCATTAGGAACGCACGGCCGCTTTCTCCAAAAGCACAGCAGTGACATGCCTAGTAATTTACCGCCCCGGCTCGCAGGCCGCTTTGTGTTTGACTCGGGCGCCATTGCATCCCTGTCATTACTCCAGCCCGGTTGTCATGACGATTAATCATTCAATCCCTCATCAGCAACTTTTGCCAAATGTCACCCCGCTCTTGATCAAAATCCATCCTGCAGCCCGACACTGGGGGCTAATGGCTTGGAAACAGGCTTCCTCATTCCTGAGAGCTTTCCCCCAAGACTCCTTTTCAACTCCCTCCAGGAAAGGGAGAGAAAAATGGGAGCTCGGTGTGGTGGGGGTGGAGAGGGGTGGCGAGGGGGGCAGAAAAATTAGCATGTATTGAGTGCTTACTCTGTGCTAGGCACCTGAGGGACATCCATGCATGTAACCTTAATGGCAACACATTTCCTAGAAGGGGAAACCGAGGCTCTGGGAAGCTGAGTGGTTTGCTGACAAGGAAGTATAGAGGGAGTCTTCCTTAGACCTGTCTGATTCCCAGGCTGGACTGTATTGAACAGACCTCAAGAATCTTGACTATCACCAAATATCAACAATCCTGGAATGCCAGAGTTTGGACAGCCCAGTTTAATGGACCAGAAATTAGCTGCTCCATAAAACCCAGGGCAAAAAGCACTAAGAGACAAGCCTGGGCACTTTATGATAAGGAGCCCAATCCAGGGGAAGCAGATAATTGTCATGAATACCTATGCCCCAAACAACATGGCAGCAACATCTGGCAGACAGCAACCTCAGAATCCAGATGAAGAAATGGGCTGAAACATATGGGTAATAACACCATAAAATGATCTAGACTAAGATTCTTGACCTGGGGTCCTTGGAACCTCATGATGGACTTTGGTGGCCCATGAGCCCCCTGAAAATCAGGCTACATTTTGATTGGATGTATGTACATTTTTCTAGAGAGATGCTACAGAAAATGCTAAGAACTACTGCTCTAGTATATTTCTCTCACCTTTCCCCACATCCCTATTTCATAGAAGGGAATACTGAGGCCCAGGGAGGGGCCATGGCTTATCTAAAGTTCTACAGCAATTCAGGGTGGAAACCCCAGGTTCACATAGAGATGAACTCTCTCTCAAATGCCTAGAGCAGCCAAGAAGCGCAGTGCACAACCCCAGAGGGCCTTCATAAAGACAGCGATGTGCATGACACCTTCCTCTCTGGGTTCTGCTAGATTAAAGGGAAGAATTTCTCCTTCACAGTGGCTGCCAGCCCCGGAGTCCTCAGACTCCTAAGGAAACCCAGCCCCCAATCCTGCTAAAGGAATCTTTCCTAGGCCCCTCCCAGGGAACGTTCCTGCTGGCTGGTTCGCCAGCATGTGTGAGACATAATTACAGCACGTTGTAAATGGCATTAACAGACTGTCACAGCAGCCACATGGTATTAGCAAATGGCTCTGTCTTCATCATGCAGTCCCCACAGCCCCCGGGATGGAGCACTTCCCAAGGGGTCTTCTTCCAGGTCCAGGTTGCATAAGTATCCTGGTGGGGGACACAGGGTGGGGGCAATGATTCATCTCACAGAGACCTGGCGATTCTCCAAGGCTTTCTGAGGTCTCAGCAAAGAGCTGAGTAAAAAGTTAGGAAATCTGATTTGTAAACCTAGTTCAGCAGCACACTTTCCATGGGGGACAAACTAACCTTTATCAGGCAGCTGCTTATGTGCCAGGTGCTCTAGAATGTAATCTTTTTTAAACCTCATAACAGCAGCTAAACAATTACATTCACCTTGCTTTACTGAGGCTCAAAGGGGAAAGGTCACTTGTTCAAGTCCCTTCAGCTAATAAGTGGCAGGTGTAGGATTCAAACCAAGGTCTGATGCCTTCAGAACCTGGGCCTTTCCATATATCGTGTTGCTTCTTTGGAAAATTCTTTGATCAGTTTTCTGACAAGAGATTCTATAGCCTTGAAGATAATTCTCTAAAGCTGCCAGCCCACGGGAAAGTTACAAGCCTTCGAGCTCTACTAAATGGGGCATCTATGGGAGCAACATAGTAACAATTTGGTAATAATTGAGATAGTAACAATTGTTAAATGTTTCCGTACAGTTTATCCTGTAATTCTCTGTAACAAACCTATGAAGAGAAAGGAACAAATAGTCTATTTGAGAGAGTTGAAAACTAAGGCCCAGAGGGGGAAAGGAACTTCCACAAAGCTCCACAGTAAGTCCGTGGTGGAGCCAGGATGAATTCCCCTTGTGTCCTAATTCTCAGTCCTGGTTTATTTCCACAAGCCACTGAGAAAGGCGTCCATGGGGCTGCATCTGGAGACTGAGCAGGAGAGCATTCCTTCTTCCGGGTGCTTCCTGCCCTCCCACCACACCCAGCGGGCACCAGTGATTTATGCTTTATCTGGGAGGCCTCCAGGCTGCAGGCAGCAGGATGGGCTGCTTCCGACTGGTAAGCAAATCCCCTGCTGAGCAGGTCATATTTTATCCGGGCCACCACCTGCCAGCTCATTTGCTTACAGATACAGGTGCTTCATCAGGAAGGAATTAGCGATTACTTAGCTCAGAGACCCTGGCAGACACAGAGCAAGCCTGGGCCATCACTGGGGTGGAAGCCAGGAACCTGCCTGTGAGGTCTCTATCTCCTCCCAGACCCTTAGCCCTGATCTGGAACCAAAGGATATGTAGGAGTCAAGGATAGAAGGAGGGTCAGGTGCAGTTGCTCGCGTCTGTAATTAGCACTTTGGGAGACCGAGGCGGGGGAATCCCTTGAGCCCAGGAGTTTGAGATCAGCCTGGCCAACATGGTGAAACCCCGTCTCTACTAAAAATATAAAAATTAGCTGGGCGTGGTGGCGCACACCTGTGACCCCAGCTACTCAAGAGGCTGAGGCACTAGGATCACTTAGACTCAGGAGGTGGAGTTTGCAGCGAGCTGAGGCTACGCCACTGCACTCCAGCCTGGGAGACAGAGGAAGACTGTGTCTGAAAAAAAAAGAAGAAAAGGAATAGAAGGAGAAACCTTCCTGCTTCGGAGGAAGCCAATCCCCTCCTCCCAGCCCCATCCACATTCTACCAGTTCTTCAGAGTTTGATGCCAATAACCCCATTCTCGGCAGCCTTCCAAGATCTTCTGCTTACCTTACCAAAGATAATAATACGGTAAATTGAACAGTCCCCGATTGTTTATTGGTGCCTAGTACTTTATATGCATTGCCTCGTTTACTCCAAACCAACAAATAGGAGGCATTTTTAAATCCCCATTTTGCATATGAGGAAACTGAAGCTCAGATTAAGCAACTTGTCCAAGGTCACACAGTGAGTAAAGGGCAGAGGTTAGGCCTCTCTGATTTCAGATCTCCAGCCTATGTCCTTATACTGCCTCACCCAGCCTGTTGCCTGAACCCTAGACTTTGCTTTTTCAATGCTTTATTTACTTGCTTATCTATTTAATACTTCTTTATTTTTTAATTTCTTATTTTATTTTTAGGGACAGGGTCTCATTCTGTCTCCCAGGCTGGAGGGCAGTGGTGCAGTCATAGCTCACTGCAGCCTCAACCTCATGGGCTCTACCACCTCAGCTTCTCAAGTAGCTGAGACTACAGGCCCACACCATACCCGGATAATTTTTATTTTTATTTTGTAGAGTCAGGGGGTTTACTATGTGGCCCAGGCTGGTCTAAAACTCCTGGGGTCAAACAATCATCCTGCCTCAGCTTCTCAAAGTGCTGGGATTTACAATCGTGAGCCACCACACTGGGCGGATTTACGTATTTTTAAAATAATTTTAAAATTTCAGAACCACAGAAAAGTTTTTCTTTATTTGAGAAACATTAGATTTACATGAAAATTATAGATGATACAGAGGCAGTACAGAGAGTTCTCATAAACTCCACACCGCTTCTCCTGTTACTAACATCATATATGAAGATGGCACATTTGTCTCAGTTAATGAACCGATATTGATACACTATTATTAACCAAAGTTCAAGCTTTATTTAGATTTCCTTAGTTTTTACCTAACATCCTTTTCCTAGGCAGGATACCACAGTACATTTAATTGTCACTTTTTCTTCTGCTCCTGTTAGGTGGGTCTGTTTCTTGAACGTTCCTTGTTTCAATGACCTTGAGGATTCTGCACAGTACCAATCACGTAATTTGTACAATGAACCTCAACTGGAATTTGTCTGTTTTTCTCAAATTAGACCAGGGCTGTCTGTTTCGGGAGGAAGACTGCAGAGGTAAGTTTCATGCTCATCACATCACATCAAAATACGTACCATTACAGGCGCAGTGGCTCACACCTGTAATCCCAGCACTTTGGGAGGCTGAGGTGGGTGGATCACTTGAGGTCAGAAGTTCAAGACCAGCCTGGCCAACATGATGAAACCCAATCTCTACTTAAAAAATAAAAATTAGTTGGACGTGGTGGCATGCACCTGTAATCCCAGCTACTCAGGAGACTGAGGCACAAGAATTGCTTGGACCCGGGCGGCGGAGGTTGCAGTGAGCC
>NW_016107323.1:6680898-6697673 GCF_001604975.1 Cebus imitator
TGATCCACCCGCCTCGGCCTCCCAAAGTGCTGGGATTACAGGCTTGAGCCACCGCGCCCGGCCTGTGTGCTTTTTAAATGACACTTGGCTCTTTCTTCCTTGGTGCATCAGTAATTGCCACAAATCTGTTCTAAGGCGATCTTATTCCATGGCACCTTAATAGGCAGTTCCCTCAAAATAGGTTTTGGAGGCAAGGCATTTGGGGTAATGGTGGAAAAGGACTGGAAAGAGATCTTGGCTGCCTTGACTGGTCAGATTTTTTTTTTTTTAAGATAGCATCTCACTCTGTTTCCCAGGCTGGAGGGCTGGGGTACAGTCAGAGTTCACTGCAGCATTAATCTCCCAGGCTCAAGCATTAATCTCCCAGGCTCAAGCAATCCTCCTGCCCCGGTTCTCAAGTAGCTAGGACTACAGGCATGTACCATCAGCCCAGCTGATTTTTTTTTTTCAGAGATGATGGGCTGGTCTTGTTGATCTTGAATTCCTGTCCTCAAATGATTGTCCCGTCTTGGCATCGCAAAGAGCTGAAATGAAAGGTGTGAGCCACCACTCCTGGCCCAAATCTTTTAATGTGCTAATCATGTGAGTAGTGACTCACTTAAAGGAGGGCCTAACAGGCAACATTTCCCACATGTTTTTTTTCCTGGAACCTTGGTCTGGGGGCAGGGGATGAGGGACACATATAAGAAAATTATCAAACCAGGAGCTCTTAAGAGCAAAGATTGTTTTATCCTTCTCTTTGTCTCCAGAAATTAGTACAGAGAAGGTGCCAAGGCAAAGCAGTCGGATAGGAGGAAGGATAGATAGATGGATGATGAGTGAGTGAAAGGCGAATGGGTGGATGGATGGATAAGTGGATGGTTATGTAAATGGATAGATAGAAACATGGAAAGATGAAGAGACAGAGGATTTGTGGTTGGTAGATGGATGGATGAATGGGTGAGTTGGTAGGTGGATCAGTGAATAAATAGTTGGCTTGGTAGGTGAACGAATGGGTGGATAAATGAGTGCTGGTGGACGAGTGGATACACAGATGCGTTGACAGGTAGCCGCATGGATTGGAAGGTGAATGGGTTGGTAGATGTTGACTTCCGGGTTGTTGTTGTTGTGAGACAGAGTCTTTCTCTGTCACCCAGGCTGGAGTGTAGTTGTACAATCTCGGCTCACTGCAACCTCTGTCTCCCAGGTTCAAGCAATTCTCCTGCCTCAGCCTCCTGAGTAGCTGGGACTACAGATGTGTGCCACCAAGCCTGGCTCATTTTTGTATTTTTGGTACAAACAGGGTTTTGCCATGTTGGCCAGGCTGGTCTCGAACTCTTGACCTGAGGTGAACCACCTGCCTTGGCCTCCCAGAGTGCTAGAGTTACAGGCATGAGCCACCGTGCCTGGCCTCTGACTTCCAGTTTTGATAATTTTCTTTGTTAGTACTAAGAATATCCCCCACTTCTATTACCCACAAGCTGCCAGAGTTAGGGCTTGAGATAAATGGTCACTGCTGACAGAGGCAGTGAAAATAGTGACCTTTCATTATGCCCTAACTCATGCCAGGCACTCTGCATGCTCTGCCATCCTCACAACAGTCTATATGGTGGGTATAATTATTTCTCCCCATTATTCAAAGGAAGAAACTGAAGATCAGTGAAGTCAAGAAACTTGGACAAAGTCCCCCAGCATGAAAAAGTGATGGAGCTTGATCTAAGTCTCTTTACTCCCTGGATTCCCTGCAATGGCCTAGGTCTGTAAGCTTATCATCACTTGTTACTTCCTTTGCTGGGCCCCACTAGGTTAACGGGAAGATGAAAAAGATCTGCAGTGACCTGGGGAAGAGAGGCAACCATTACAGGACTTGCTGTCTTTTCACCCAGCACCAGGCTGCAGAATGCTCCCCACTGAGATAGAACAGAGTCCCTGCAAGCAAAGAGCCAAGGGGTCTTCAGAACAGATGCGCATGTATATGTGTGTGTGCATTTAAAGATCTATAGTGGTTTTTTTTCTTTTTTCTTTCTTTCTTTTTTTTTTTTTTTTTAGATAGAGTCTTACTCTGTTGCCCAGGCTGGAGTACAGGGGTACAATCCCAGCTCAGTGCAATCTCAGCTCTCTGCAACCTCCACCTCCCAGGCTCAAATGATTCTCGTGTCTCAGCTTCCCCAGTAGCTGGGATTTACATGCACACACTGCTAGGCCCGGCTAATTTTGTATTTTTAGTTTCACCGTGTTAGCCAGGTGGGTCTCAAACTCCTGACCTCGAGTGATCTGCCCGCCTCGGCCTCCTAAAGTTCTGGATTACAGGCATGAGCCACCGCGCCCGGCTTGTAGTGTTTTATATAGCTACCTCTGTTGCTTCCAAAAATATGATTTAAAGTAGTTGACATTTTAAAAATCCTTGCCTAGTTATGCCATTAAAATTAGAAATAAAATACACTAGTTAAGTATAAAGAGTTGGGAGCAGAGAGGTATCCAGGCTCTCAAATCAGAGGGAGTGAGATGGAGAAACGGCCTATACTATTAGATGGGGGGATGGGGAATATGCACAAAAAAGACTCTATTCTCTGACTGCTCTTTCTCTGCTTTTCATAGTATTGCAAGGTCAACATATTCTCTTAAAATTTTTTAAAAGCCACATTTAAAAGAAAATAATTTGTTTTTTCCTATCAGTATAGAAGGAGACAAATTATATCAGAAAATCTACATTAAGGTAATAATAGCAATTGAAGTCTAATACTGGTCTTGAGCTTCCTAGTAGCCACGGCAAAAAGGCAAATGAGTTTGTTTTCTTAGTTCTCGTGATCTTCCAAAAGCAACGTTTAAGGAAAGCATAATAAAGTCTGGGTTTTCCAGAGAAAGAGAGAGAGAGAGACTTTTCTCTGCACTGAATTTCCATACTGAGGCCCAGGGATATGTCGCCTGGGCCATTTGAGACTCCATGTGATATAGAATGACCCTGAACAACATCACGGATGAGTTTCTTTACAGCAGTTTTGCATTCTACATGTGGTTCTTTCTCATGTCAACCCGCAAGCAACTGCCAAGGGCTCCATCAGTTTGTGGCACTGGGTGGACAGTTCTCCTGGAGAAGGAATAATTTGATCTGACTTGATGCAGGGACCAAGCTTGGGTCATCTGGAGGGTGGAGGATGGGTCTTTGGGAGGCAGCAGCAGCGGCAAATAAGACACTAGCAGCCCTGGGAGCAGGAGGAGGGTGTGGGAGGCACAGACACAGCAGTCAGCATTCCCAGTGTCTGGGATAGGACCAAAGAAGGCAAGTATTTGACTGCCTTCTTCCTCTCTGGAGGCCTAACCAGGGCATCTGCCCACCAGGAAAAGGCCTCAGCCAAACCTAGAAGAATGAGCTTTGAAATCAGATCATCAAGACTCAAGTCCTGGCTCTGCTGCTGGTTGGCTGTGTGACCTTGAATAAGTCTCCAAGACCCTCTGGCTCCCCGTTTCCTTGTCTGGAATGCTCCATGAGGTTGCTGAGAGCCTTAGCTGAGGTAACGCAAGTCAGCTTAGTATTGTAGCTGCCAGTCTTCGTTCTGCCTTCATTTTCTCTCCCTGCCCTGGAACAATCCAGTGTGCTAACGGACCCCATGTGGGGGAGCAGAGCGTGATGCTTCTAGAATGGCATTCTTGCGGGTCCATGGCTAGGCTTCACTGTGTTCATGAACTCCTGAAACAATACACAATGTTAAGTGTGCAGATGCATTTTTCTAGGTAGAGAGTTCACAGCTTCTATCAAATGGTCAAAGGGGCCCAGGACCCCAAGAAACCAACGGTCACTGCTCTGAGGGGTGGGTCTGACCCTCCTGTCTTGTGCCCCAGACTCCAGGCCCAGTCTCAGGTCATCTGCCAGCCTCAAGAGTCCATTGGGCCCCACCCTGTCTGGATTCTTCCTTTGCCTCAGTGAGGGAGATGGGCAGACCTGGTGCTTAAAAGGGTGCAGCCTTGATCTGGGCTAGTACCAGAAAATAAAGATCCAAAAGTGTATTGAGGTCAGGCACAGTGGCTCACACCTGTAATCGCAGTGCTTTGGGTGGCTGAGGTGGGAGGATCACTTAGGGCCAGGAGTTCAAGACCTGTCTGGACAGCAAAGCAAGACCTCGTCTCTACAAAGAATTTAAAAATTAGCTGGACATAGTGGTATGTGCCTGTAGTCCCAGATACTCAGGAGGCTGAGGCAGGAGGATTGCTTGAGCCCAGGAGTTTGAGGCTGCGGTGAGCTGTGCTCGCACCATAGCACTGCAGCCTGAGCAGCAGAGTGAGACCCTGTCTCAAAACAAACTCCAAAAAGAACTTACGACATATTGAGAACTTACAATGCGCTACAAGTGTCTGCACATGTGATCTTCTTTAATTGGCCCTGAGTCCTGGGATGAAAGAGGTGTTATCCCCATTCTAAAGGTGAGGAAACTGAGGCCCGGGGAGTGGGAGGGCTCACTTAGAGCTAGAGGCAGTGCTGGATGTGGGCCCAGTGCTGGTTGATTCCAGAGCCTGGGTTCTTTCCATAGTGTCACAGGGGGGCCCAGGAAATCCACGGGGGTCTGAAGATGGGAACAGGCCTGCAAGGTGCAGTCTTTCAGGTTGCGCCCTGCCCAGGGACCCCTGGTTGAGGGAGGGGTGTCAGGAATGAAATTCATCCGAAATTCAGCTCGAGGCCCACTAGCCTAGGCTTGTTCTAAGGGTCTTCAACAGCCTAGAGAAAGAGCTACCTTACTTTTCTGGCGATAAATTATTGTCCACAGAGTGGGGCTTTTTCCTAATGGGTCAGCCCAGAGTGAATACCATTTTTTGTAATGCCGATAAACACCCCAGAAAGACTCCCTGCAATTCAGGTGGAAACTTTTTTTTTTCTTCTTGAGACAGGGTCTCACTCTGTTGCCCAGGCTGAAGTGCTGTGGTGAGGTCATAGCTCACTGCAGCTTCAGCCTCCCAGGCCTCAAGCAATCCTCCCACCTCAGCCTCCAAAGTAAGTGGGACTACAGGCAGCCACCACCATGCCCAGCTAATTTTTAATTTTTTTTGTAGAGATGGAGGTCTCACCGTGTTGCCCGGGCTGGTCTCGAACTATTGAGCTCAAGCGATCCTCCTGCTTTAGCCTCCCCAAAGTGCTGGGATTACAGGCATGAACCACCGCCCTCGCCATGGAACACATTTTTATTTATTTTGTATTTTATTTTATTTATTTATTTTTTTGAGACGGTGTCTTGCTGTGTCACCCAGGCTGGACTGCAGTGGCTCAATCTCCGCTCCCTGCAACTTCCGCCTCCCAGGTTCAGGAGATTCTCCTGCCTCCGCCTCCCAAGTAGCTGGGACTACAGGTGTGTGCCACCACACCTGGCTAATTTTTTATATTTTTCTTAGAGACGGAGTTTCACTATGGTAGCCAGGATGGTCTCGATCCCTTGAACCTCATGATCTGCCCACCTTGGTCTCCCAAAGTGCTGAGATTACAGGTGTGAGCCATTGTGCTGGGCAGAAACACATTTTTAAGAGGTGAGCACATTGGCATGAGCCGAGACTCTCTGCCCAGCTTCTATAATGACATTTCAAGATGGGGTCCCATGGGACCAGCCTGCCTAGAGGAGCCAGCCCAGCCTCAGCAGGCAGAAGACAGTTTCTGACATTCTCCCAGGCAAGCCAGGGCCAAGGAGGAGGAGCAGGGCTTGGGACATCATTTACTCTGCTCAGCTGTCCCTAGAGTGCCCCCTCCTACCCCATCTGACCCCCATCTCTCAACCCCCTGCTAACATGTGACCTTCAGGCATGGAAAGCAGAGCCCCCTAGTAGAGAACCATAGAGACCTCAGGCCTATGGTCATTTTCCTAGCCACAGTAATCTACAAACTGGTGCTGTCTTTTCAGGACATGGTGGACAGACCCTTCTGGTACTCAGAAAATCCCTTCCATGACTGGCATCTCCCAGGAACGTCCTCCCCAGGCAGGCTCTATGATCACTTATAAGGACTGATTGCCCAGGTCCACCACCACTCAGCACACACCCTGTCCTCTCTCCTCCTCCCATCCTCCTCCCTCCTGCCACCACCTCTGGCCTGATTAATTCCCTGAAATCTGCCATGCCGCAATGACTAATCAGGCTCATGCCCTACTAATTGGCACTCGGAGACCTGACAAATGGCCCTGTTTATGGGATTCCGGGGATGGGCTGGGCTAACTTTCCATAACCAAGCAAACCCCAGCTTCCCCCTAAGACAGGTGGGCTGTAACCCTAGCAGAGAGGGGGAAGCAGAGGACCCAGGACAGAGGCAGAGCTCCTTAGCAACCTTCTGATTAACTCCGGCCTGCCACTTCCTGGCTGTGTGTCTTGGAGCAAATCATCTCCCTCTCTGAGCCTGGTATTCAGACTCTGAGCTTCATCTCCAGTTTTAGCTCCTCAGGTACCCTGCTCGTTTTGCTCCATCCAAACCACCTAATTACAGTGGTCTAGTCTCAGAAAAAAAGGGGAAAAGGTGTATGCATTATATGTGTGCATGTGTGCGTAAGTTTATCATAAACTTTATTGATATAACTGATGTGTAGCACACATTTTTTTTTTTTTTGAGGCAGGGCTTCCCTCTGTTGCCTAGGCTAGAGAGCAGTGGCATAATCAGGAACTCCCTGCAGCCTCAACCTCCTGGGCTCCAGTGATCCTCCCACTTCAGCCTCCTGAGTAGCTGGGACCACAGGCATGTGCCACCACACCTGGCCAATTTTTATTTTTTATTTTTTTGCAGAGACAGGGTCTCACTATGTTGCCCTGGCTGGTCTCAAACCCCTGGCCTCAAGCGATCCTCCTGCCTCAGCCTCCCAAAGTGCTGGGATTACAGACAAGAGCCACCGTGCCTGGCCTGTAGCGCACAGTTTCAAAACAATAGTAAAATAGCTGATAGCCTTTTATTGTGGATGCCACAGAGCCGATTGATTCTCATAAAATGCTTTCGTGGACTTTTGCCAAATTCTGGTATTAGTAGCCAATCTAGGGTTAAAATTGATGAGCAGATGTGGTTCAGGCATGAATTTTGGTTGATATTTTCATTTATGTGTTAAAAGGTAAGCTGAAAGTGAAACAATGAAATTATATTTCAGAACTTCACTCCTTCAGTAGTGATGTGAGCAACTTCTCTGTTGAATTGTATAATGATTTTGGGTACAGGAAGAACATTTTCTCAATCTTTTATGCTATTCATTTGCAAAGACTATAAACACAACATACAGGCCAGGTGCAGTGGCTCACACCTGTAATACCAGCACTTTGGGAGGCGGGGATCACTTGAAGCCAGGAGTTCGAAACCAGTCTAGGCAACATAGCAAGACCCCATCTCTACAAAAAAAACCTTTTTTTTTTTTTTGGAGATAGAGTCTCACTCCGTCGTCAGGCACCAGGCTGAAGTGCAGTGGCGTGACCTCGTCTCTCTGCAACCTCCACCTCCTGGGTTCAAACAATTCTCCTGCCTCAGCCTCCTGAGTAGCTGGGACTACAGGCATGCACCACCATGCCCAGCTAATTTTTTTGCATTTTTAGTAGAAACGGGGTTTCACCATGTTGGCCAGGATGGTCTCAATCTCTTGACCTCGTGATCCGCCTGCCTCGGCCTGCCAAAGTGCTGGGATTTCAGGTGTGAGCCACCGCACCTGGCAAAAAAATTTTTTTTAATTAACCAGACATGGAAGTGCACACCTGTAAGTCCTAGCTACTCAGAAGGCTGAGGAAGGAGGATTGTTTGAGCCCAGGAGTTGAAGGTTGCAGTGAACTATGATCAGGCCACTGCATTCCAATACGGGAGACAGAGTAAGATTTTATCTCTAAAACAAAGTCTACAAGCACATATAAGTTTAATCCATGTTTTTAACATATTCTGCATTTCTTTTTTTCTTTTTTAAAATGGAGTCTCACTCTGTTGCCCAGGCTGGAGCACAGTGGTGCAATTTTGATTTACTGCAATCTCTGTCTCCTAAATTTAAGCAATTCTCCTGCCTCAGCCTCCCAAGTAGCTGGGACTACAGGTGTGCGCCACCATGTCCAGCTAATTTTTGCATTTTTAGTAGAGACGGGGTTTCACCATATTGGCCAGGCTGGTCTCGAACTCCTGACCTCAGGCAATCCACCCGCCTTGACCTCACAAAGTGCTGAGACAACAGGCATGAGCCACTGCGCCTGGTCATTTTCTGCATTACTAAGTTTGGACTGTCAACAAAACCATAAACTAAGCCCTCATTTGTATAATTTGCCAATTTCTGTGGTATAAATACTGTGATTTCAGACTGCCAACATGATGTTAGTAAATGCAGAGATGGAAAGAGATGGGTAGATACCGTTACATGGTCACCTCCACCGTATAGATGCAATAGATGCAAATAACCTCAAGAAATCATTTGCATCTATTGAATATTTATTATACAGATAATAGCAAGATATAGTAAAGCACTAAGGATTGATGAGTATTGAGTATTTATTACTGTTCTAATGTGAATTTATTTAGCTATAGGTTTATATAATTTAAATTTTAATAATCACCAAATGTTGTGTAAGGAAGAATTTTACTGGCTTTGTCTCTTATTCCTGGGAGGGAGACTCTAAATCCTTGGAATTTCTCAGAGTAATAGGAGTGACTTTGTTATTTATTAGCCCTTTGGCTTGTTTATTTGTTTGTTTGAGACAGAGTTTTGCTCTATCGCCCAGACTGGAGTGCAGTGGCATGATGTTGGCTCACTGCAACCTCTGCCTCCTGGGTTCAAGCAATTTTCCTGCCTCAGTCCCCTGAGTAGCTGGGATTACAGACACCTGCCAGCATGCCCAGATAAGTTTTGTATTTTTAGTAGAGACGGGGTTTCACCATGTTGGCCAGGCTGGTCTCAAACTCCTGACCTCAAGTGATCCACCCTGCTCAGCCTCCCAAAGTGCTGGTATTACAGATGTGAGCCACTGTGCCTGGCCTGTTTGTTTTGAGATGGGATCTTGCTCTGTCACCCAGGCTGGAGTGCAGTGACGTGATCACAACTCGCTGCAGCCTCAATGTCCTAGACTCAAGTGATCCTCCTGCCTCAGCCTCCTGACTAGCTAGGACTACAGATACACACCACCATGCCCAGCTAATTTTTTTTAATTATCTGTAGAAACAGAGTCTTACTATGCTGCCCAGGCTGGTCTCAAACTCCTGGGCTTAAGCAATCCTCCCATCTTGGCCTCCCAAAGTGCTGGGATTATAGGCATGAGCCACTGCACCCAGCCTGTAAGCCCTTTGAATCACACCTGAGTTTATGCTAAGAGATGCAATGACCCAGGATGGGGTTGGTCACCAAAAAGACGAAACAGGCAATTAGAAGGTCTTTGAGTCCCCTAATCTCCAGGAGGGGAGACGTCTGCAGATTGAATTCAGTCATGTGGCCATTATTCAATCATGCCTACATAATACAACCACAATTAAATACTCTCTCTTTTTTGGGGGGGGGGACAGAGTTTTGCTCTCATTGCTCAGGCTGGAAGGCAATGGCACAATCTCGATTTACCACAACCTCCACCTCCCAGGTTCATGTGATTCTCCTGCATCAGCCTCTCGAGTAGCTGGGATTACAGGTATGCACCACCACATCCGACTAATTTTGTATTTTTAGTGGAGACAGGATTTCTCCACGTCGGTCAGGCTGGTCTCAAATTCCCAACCTCATGTTAACCACCCAACTCTGCCTCCCAAAGTGCTGGGATTTCAGGTGTGAGCCACTGCCCCTGGCCAATAAAAACTCTTGACACTGAAGCTCTATAGAGCTTCCTGGCTGGGAGCTGATGTGCTGGGAGGGTGATAAGCCATGATCCCACGGGGAGAGAAGCTCTGAGGTCAGGACCCTCTCAGGCCTCACCCTATGTGTCTCTTTATTTGGCTGGTCCCAATTTTATCCTTTATAATAAAACTGTAATTGTAAGTATAGTGCTTTTCTGAGTTCTGTGAGCCACCCTAGCAAGATATCAAATATGAGGGGGGTCATGGAAACTCCTGAGTTTGTGGCCAGTTGGTCATATGTGCAGGTGGCCTGGTATCCCTGATCTTGCAACTGCCATCTGAAAGGAGGGCAGGATTATTAGTACTCAGATGCTGACTCTGGGTGCTCAGCGTCCAAATTGGATTGAACTGTAGTACACCAGCAGGTATCAGAATGCTGTGTTTAGCAACTGGCTCCTAAAATTCCTGAAACGGTAGCGATGGGCTTTCTTTCACTGAGGTGGCGCACGCCTGATCCTACCTGTGAGCCTTCGCCTGTGCCATTCCTCCTCCTGAAATGTCCTCTTTACACTCAGCTTCCTTCTTTATTGACTGAGTTATTCAGAATCTTTCTCTCTTGAGTGCATTCTCTGCATGAAGCACTACGCTGGGAGCTTGGGAGAGTGGAGAAGACAGACGTCATCTGCGGTGGGTGCTATCAACGCCACACTCGGGTCCCTTGAGATCCCTTCACTGATTGCTCTGCACCACTCTGCCAGCTTCCACAGGCTGTCCTTCCATTTGCCTACACTTCCTCAAAGGACTCTCTCTGGGCTTCTGGAGCCACTCTTCTGCCATGTGTGAGACCCAAGGGGTCTCTCCCTTCACCTCCCTGCTAGGGCAGTTCTCACTCAATGACTGACTGAGCATGAAAGCCCTGCTCCCTTGCCGCACACCAAGATAGCCCTGCAATGGAACTCCAGAGCTCCTGTTTGAGACCACGCTGAGGCCACCATCCATGAGTCTTGTCCTGAGATTTTATCCTGCCTGGCTTGCTTCCCTTCCCTGTCCTGTTTGCCCCACACCCTTCCTCATCTCCCTTGGGATCACTGGCTTAAACCATCATTTGTACACCAATCCTCGTCTCAGGGTCCAAACTGTCTCTGCTCCGTGGAGTTCACAGTCCAATGGGAACCTCCTAGCCAAGACAAAAACACCCCACATTTCTTTACAAATGAAGATCAGTGCTCTGAAGGACCAAGAACAGGGTCTCTGAAAGCTGTAACTCAGACCTGCCCAGGCAGGGCGACTCAGGAAGTCCCCCTTGAGGAAGGGGTGCTTCTTATAGGATGAACTCTGAAGGATGAGGGGGAATTTAGCCAGGTTAAGGAGCTGAGAAGCTTTGCAGGCAGGTGGCCTAGCAGGTGCAAAGGCCCTGTGGTAGGAGAGATGGTTTAAGCCAGTTTAAGTCGGTGTGGCCTGATACGCAGAGTGAGATGAAGCTAGAGAAATTGGCAGAAACAAGACTGTGTCGCTTGTCAGCCTGAGTGGGGATTGGGGTCCACGTTCCGACAGGACAAGAAACACACGTAGCATGGCAAGCAGAGGGCTGACTCAAGAGATTTAAATTTTGAAATGTATCAAATTTTGAAATATAAAGGGTCTTCAAGTCACAGGAATTAACCATGTGATTCAGCCCACCCAATGAACAAGGTGACTGCATGAGCTGGGATGTTCACTGTGGTGGTGTGTGTGATAGAAAAGGAAACAGAAGCAACCTGAATGTCTGCTAAGAGAGGACAGGTTTCAGACATTGAGCTATTCATTCATCGGACCCTCTATCGCCTTTAAAAAGCATGAGGGAGACGTTGACGTGCTCACACAGAACTCCCTCTAGGCTGAGCTGTTGGGTGCAGAAGAAAATGCACAAATTAGATTGTTGTATTCTCACAAGAGGCATATCCAGAAAACATTGACAGAGTTAACACACATACATGCAGTTGTTGAAGGCAGCTACCATGGTGTATGACACAAACGGTCAATGAATAGTTGAGTGACCAACTGGCAACTAAATGAATGAACGAATGAATGAATGAATGAATGCCTTGTTGCTTCTGGGGAGTAGAAATGAAAGTAGGAGAGAGTTTTACTTTTTTATCTTCTGTGCTTCCCTATGACTAATTGTTTTCTATTTGCATATTTTCTTTTATAATTTTAACTTTTGAAGTATAATTTACATACAACAAAATGCACCGATTTTAAGGGTATAGTTTGATGAGTTTTCATAAATGCATACAGTCATGTAAGCAATACAATCACTATGTAGAACATTTCCCCCAGATTTTCCTCTCCGCTGGGGCCTCAGCTTTGCCTCCTTTCTGGCCTTGGTCCTGAGAAAGGAAGTTGAGCCTGGAGCGGAAGCAGGAGGGACCCCGGGCTCCTCTGAGGGTGTGACCTCATTTAATCCCCACACAACCTGGCATGGTCCAAGGCTCCCTGTTTTGGAAATAGGGGAAGGGCAGCTCAGAGGGGGATGAACTGAGAATTCACCTCCTCCCCTGTATTTGGCTGCTGAGATGCTTGGAGGCCCTTCAAGATCCAGGAGTGAGGGAGAAAATGTCCTAGAAGCACTTGGACCACTGTGAATATAAAAATAGAGATGGAGGCCGGGCATGCTGGCTGACAATTATAGTCCCAGCACTTTGCGAGGCCAAGGCAGGAGGATCACTTGAGGCCAGATGTTCAAGACCAGCTTGAACAACATAGTGAGACCCCATCTCTACAAAAAAAAAAAAAAAAATTTAATTCACTGGGCATGGTGGTATGTGCCTGTGGTCCCAGCTACTCAGAAAACTCAGGTGGTAGTGTTGCTTGAACCCAGAAGGTCAAGGCTGCAGTGAGCAGTAATTGCACCACTGAACTCCAGCCTGGACAACAGAGTGAGATCCTGTCTCAAAAAAAAAAGAAGGGGATCAGGCGTGGTAGCTCACACCTGTAATCCAGCATTTTAGGAGGCCAAGGTGGACAGATCACTTGAGGTTGTGAGTTTGAGACCAACCGGGCCAACATCATGAAACCCTGTCTCTACTTAAAATACAAAAATTAGCCAGGCATGGTGGTCCACTCTTGTAATTCCAGCTACTTGGGAGGCTAAGGTGGGAGGATCGCTTGATCCCGGCAGGCAGAAGTGCAGTGAGCCGAGATCACACCACTGCACTCCAGCCTGCGCAACAGAGTGAGAGTCTGTTTGAAAAAAAAAAAAAGAAAAGAAAGAAAGAAGAAGGAGGAGGAGGAGGAGATGGACAAGGTCATCCTGTCGCCCACTCTGGCCTCACATCACTGGGGCATCGGAGGGAGCAGGAAACGCTGCTGCTTCTCTAGACTTGGGTCTGTTTCTCCGCTGCCCCCACCCCACCGCCATCAGCTAGCCCAAACCCCTCCCGCTGTGACCTGCCTGAATACAGGAGGAGGAAGGAAGGTGTCCCTCCCTACCTGCGGGGTGGAATGTTGGACCCCAGGGCTGGGAAGACAGAAGGAAGGAGACAGGCTCAGGAGACCCAGCCACCTGCCTCACTAAGGGCTGTTCCTCCTACCTTCCTCTTTATATTTCCTGTCGCTTTCCCTACCAATAAAATGGTAATAATCATCCATTTTTAGCACCCCTGAAGTCCCTACTGCTGGGCTCAGGGACACGAGATAGCAGCCTCTGGCTGTCCGTAAACACAAGAGACAGATGTTGTCAACATCTGGAGACAAGGGAGGCCCTGTTTGTGCCTGGGGCTGGGACGTGTGCCCATCTGGGAGGAGCGTTCCAAGGGTACGAGGCCCCCATCTGTCACTCACCTGGACAGGGATGCTTCCACCCCAGAGCATGGCCCCTAGGCCCTGGCTGGGGCTCCCAGGCTTGGAGGCCCTTTGGAGGGGAAGCTGGACAGGCGCTGACGGCCAGGAGGGGACTTCAAAGGCTTCTCTAATCCCTGTGACATTTTGAGACACAGGAGTTGGCTTTTTTCATGCTGAGGATCAAAGCCCAGAGCTTTATAAATAACCCTCATAAAAGCCAAGGGGCTTGTAAAGTCAAACAATAAGTCACAAAGAGTGTGAGCAGGAGCTTTTCAGAGCAGGAGAGAGGCTGGGGAAGTCTGGCCCCTACCCCATCTCTGCCCCACCAGATGGCCACTCACCAGCACTCCCGGATGATCCGAGAGATAGAAGGCCCTGTGGGAGGTCAGGAAGAAGACTTGGGGGTGGCCTGGGTTGGACTTGGAGACTCCTCTGCCACTCCTGATAGACATTCTACAGCTGGCCATTCATTCATTCATTCTTTCAGTCCATCAGTCAGTCAGCAAACATTTCCTGATGCCATCCCTGTAAAAGACCTCTGGCCAAGGAACATGCACTTTGGGGTCACTGGGGTTCAAATCACAGCACTGCCTCTCCCAACTGGGTGACCTCCAGCAAATTACTTAATCTCTCTGAGCCTCAGTTTCCTCACCTTTAAAATGGGGGATACATTTTGAACCTGTCCTAAGAGAGTTCTTGAGGAACTTCAGTGGGCATGGAGGTGGCAAACACTCAACACGCGGGTTATTCTTACTGTTAATCAGACGGCAGTAGCAGTGAGCAAAGGCGGCCTCTACACAGCTGTTTGTGTTGTCGTTGTTGTTGTTTTGCCTGGCTCTCAGTCTCCCCAAATAACTTCCCCTTCTACGGGGCCTAACTGGGAGGCAGGTTTGGGTCTGTGTTTTCTGTGTCACAGAGGCCATGAGTCATCACCCAAGAAGAGGCTGTTTCAGAGCCAGGGGGTCATAGGTTCTAGTCCCATGTCTAGCACTTTCCAGCTGTGTGTCCTTGGGGGCCCCTGTCCTCCCTCTCTAAGCCTCAATTTCCTCATCTGTAAAATGAGGGCAGCAGAGAGGCTCCAGTGATGGTAGGAATATCCAGTGCTTGGCGCATAGTAGGTGTTCAGTAAGTGGCTGTGGATGCTTTTAGCCCTTCTCCCAGTGGGAATTTCCAAGGGAGAGGTCAGCATCAGTGTGGAGGGGATTAGAAGATGATGGGGGCCCTGAAGCCCAGCATGTTGGAAGCTGCAGCCTGGGACTGCCCTTGGATAAGGAGGCCAGGAAGTAGGACAGACTGTACCAGCGTGTTGCCCTCACCTCATCAAAGGGCATTTTTTGTTCCTTCCTTCCTTCCTTCATTTCCTTCCTTCCTTCCTTCCTTCCTTCCTTCCTTCCTTCCTTCCTTCCTTCCTTCCTTCTTTCCTTCCTTCCTTCCTTCCTTCCTTCCTTCCTTCCTTCCTTCCTTCCTTCCTTCTTTCCTTCCTTCCTTCCTTCCTTCCTTCCTTCTTTCCNTTCCTTCCTTCCTTCCTTCCTTCCTTCCTTCTTTCCTTCCTTCTTTCCTTCCTTCCTTCCTTCCTTCCTTCCTTCCTTCCTTCCTTCCTTCTTTCCTTCAATGGAGTCTCACTCTGTCACCCAGGCTACAGTGCAGTGGCATGATCTTGGCTCACTGCAGTCTCTGCTTCCTGGGTTCAAGCAATTCTCCTGCCTCAACCTCCTGAGCAGTTGAGACTACAGGCACATGCCACTGTACCCGGCTAATCTTTGTATTTTTTTTTTTTAGTAGAGATGGGTTTTTGTCATGTTGGCCAGGCTGGTGTCAAACTCCTGACCTCAAGTGATGCACCCGCCTGGGCCTCCCAAAGTGCTGGGATTACAGGCATGAGCTACCACGCCCAGCCGAAAGAGCCTTTTCTAATTGCAAACAGTAGCTTCAGAATATCAGCAAGTTCATTTCACAGATGAGAAAAGCTATAGTCCAAGGTGGCAAAAGCATCTGGACTAGAATTCAAAGCCAGGCCTGGGTGATTCCAGATTAGCCTTTTCTGCAGCTCCTGTACAGGCGCTAAAGGTGGGCAGCCCAGAGCGGGCTTCTCCCTGCCTTCTCTTCTGCAGCATCTAGCTGACCAGATTATTCCAGAGAAGGCAAATTAGCATCCAGAGCTGGCTTCACATCCAGGCATCTCCCATTACAGGGGATTCAAATTTAGCTGCAGCCACCCCAGCTGCCAGGATCCTGGTTCTCTGCAAAGAAGGTTGAGGACCAGGAAGCCGGGAGAGGCGGGCATGCTGGTGACTGCCATTCATAGGTTCAGCCACTCAGTCACCCAGTGCACAGTCAGTCACTGAACAAATGCTTAGTAGTGCCTTCCATGTGCCAGGCCTGTGCGGGATGCCACGGCTACCGTGCAAACCACATAAGGATGGTGCCTTATCTGACCTCCCCCTCCCCAGAGCTCATAGCACGTGAGCAGATGATAGGGGCAGTGTGATGAAGTTGAGGCTGGGGCGTGTGGAGGTGTTGCTTGGCCCCTCATGGAGGAGCATCAGTGAGGACTTCCCGGTGGGGGTGACAATTGAGCTGCAACCAAACTCAGCAGAAGGTAGCCTGGGAAAGGAGACTAGGAAAAGCACTCAGGCCAAGGGAACAGCCTGGGCCAAGGCAGGAAGGCACACAGTATAGACATAGAAGGGTCCCTTCCCTCAAACACGCCTTTGTCCTGTTTCAAGTATGCATCCTCTGGCCAGGCGCAGTGGCTCATGCCGGTAATCCCAGCACTTTGGGATGCCAAGGCAGGAAGATGACTTGAGCCCAGGAGTTTTAGACCAGCCTGGGCAACATGGAGAAACCCCGTCTCTACAGAAAATACAAAAATTAGCTGGGTGTGGTGGTGGGTGCCTGTAGTCCCAGCTACCTGGGAGGCTGAGGCAGGAGAATCACCTGAGCCCAGCAGGTCAAGGCTGCGGGATCACACCATTGCACTCCAGCTTGGGTGACAGTGGGGACTCTGTCAAAAAAAGAAAGAAAGCAACCCTGAGTGACTGGTGTGTCTGGTATTCTGTGATCCTCAAATCCACCTTGTCCTCACCCCCATGCCCAGGTAGATATTATTATTCCCTTTATGGCATCTGAGTCAAGGGAGGCTCAGAAAAGTTGATAATTCACTCAAGGCCACACAGGATCCAGACCAGCCTGATAGATGAAGCTGTTTGGAGCTATTTTCTACCTTTTTTTTTTTTTTTTTTTT
>NW_016107323.1:6697683-6708860 GCF_001604975.1 Cebus imitator
TGTTACCCAGGCTCAAGTGCAATGGCACAATCTCAGCTTACCGCAACCTCCACCTCCCGGGTTCAAGCAATTCTCCTGCCTCAGCCTCCCAAGTAGCTGGGACTACAGGCACCTGCCACCATGCCCGGCTAATTTTTGTATTTTTAGTACAGATGGGGTTTCACCATGTTGGTTTTGTTTTGTCTTTAAGACATGGTCTCACTCTGTCACCCAGGCTGGAGTGCAGTGGTGCTATCATGGCTATCTGCAGCCTCCACCTTCCAGACTCAAGCCATCCTCCCACCTCGGCCTCCTCAGCAGCTGGAACTACAGACACTCACCACCACCGCCAGCTAGCTAACTTTCTTTCTTTCTTTTTCTTTCTTTCTTTCTTTTTCTTTCTTTCTTTTTCTTTCTTTCTTTTTTTGAGACAGGGTCTCTCTCTGTCACCCAGGCTGGAGTGTGGTGACACCATCTCAGCTCACCACCATCTCTGCCTCCCAGGTTCAAGCGATTCTCCTGTCTCAGCCTCCTGAATAGCTTGGATTACAGGTGCGTGCCACTACCGCCCAGCTAACTTTTGTATTTTTAGTAGAGACAGGGTTTTATCATGTTGTCCAGGCTGGTCTTGAACTCCTGACCTCAAATGGTCCACACACCTTGGCCTCCCAAAGTTCTAGGATTACAGGCATGAGCCACTGCAACCAGCCCCCAGCTAAATTTTTTTTTTATTTTATTTTTGTAGAGACGGGGTTTCGACAGTCTGTCCATGCTAGTCTTGAATTCCTGGGCTCAAGTGTTCTTCCTGCCTTGGTCTCCCAAAGCACTGGGATTACAGGTGTGAGCCACTGCACCTGGCCCAGGAGCAGTTTATCTGGGGCACTCTCAGCACTTCCAGGGCTTACGGTCTGTACCTCGGCAAGTCATCTCCCCTCATTAAGCCTCAGTTTTCTCATCTGCAAAATGAGACTTAAGTGGCTGACTCAGCCCTGGACAGCCCCTACCCGACACCTGTCCTGCTGACCTCATTAGGGCAGGTGGCCTGGAAGCAGTGGTCCCTGGGGGAGGCACAGCCACAAACCCTGTCCCATCTAGGGCAGGGACAGTGAGATCTCCCTGAGAGCTTCTGGCCTAATTGCCAGCAGACCCCAGGGGGCTGTGGCTGCTTCATGCTGCTTCCCGAAACTCACGTGGGGAGCTCCTCCAAGCCAACCCTGGGACCCACAGCTACTCTGTGGCCAAAGAATGGGCTTCTAACACCAGACTGAGCACCTCTACCTGCCCTCCACGCTGGGTGCCTCTCAACAGTTGCTCTCTCAATTCCCAAGGTACCTTGTGAGGTCAGTACCTATGTGCCCCCTTTCCAGACAAGACATCCCAGGGAGGGAGAGGACTGCCCAGAACTGCCTCAGTTTCTCCTTCTGGGAAATAAGAATGATGAGGCCCAGCTCACGGGCAATACCAGCCCTTCCTGAGCCTCAGTTTCCTCACCTGTAAAATGGTGTGAATCTGACTTGCCAGGTCAGTGCAAGAATTCACCACCAAATAATAACAATAGTGCCCAATTATTGAGCACTTACTATGTGCTGGCTGCTTTTCAGGAGTTCTGTGTGCATTAACTGTTTTAGTCCTCACAGCAATCTTAGGAGATAGGGCTTACTATTACCCCAATTTTACACCTGAGCAAACAGAGGCACCAGGAGGCTGAGAAGAAACTCCCCTCAACACATATAAAGGGCTTAGCACAGAAGAGGCCTCCATAAAGTTAATACTTATTTCTCCTTCATTCCCACCAATATCAAGCCAAGCCCTTTCCCACGACCTCCACCCTTCCAGCTTCCTCTGCCTTCTCTGGACAGCGACAGATGGTGTCATTTGTGGGATTACCTGGGGGCCAGAGTTGCAAAGCTTTTATGTTAACTAAAGTTAGACACAAAAGAAACTTCCCAGCCCCATGGGGACCATGAGCGGCAGACCATGTCCCCCAGCGAGAGATGCTGGGATATAAACCAGCCCTGGGACAGAAATCGGAACAGGGATCCTTTCCAGGTTCCTTCCACTCTTAGATTCTAAAAGCAGGACTGCAGTGCCGCCTGCACGGTGCCATCTCTCTCCCTGGGGCTGGGAAATGCCAGGCCATTGTCTGGCACTGGGGGAGGGGGAGTGTCTCGGTGACAAGGTCCTGGGATTGGCAAGTACACCCCCTTCTCCACCCCATGCACGCCAGCCCCCCAGAGCAGCTGGACAGCATTTCTGCTGTCTGTGGGCTCATTTATCATTCAGAGGGGGCACTGCTGCCATGAGGTCCCCAGGGACGGCTCTGCCGTGGCCCCGTCTGATTGAAATCCAGCCCCAGCACACACTCAGCCAGGAAAGTGGCTGCCTGGAACCCGAAATAAATAACTCCGTGGGCAGGAGGCACAAATCTGCTGCTAATTACGGCATATCCTGATTAAATGGGGTGCGTAAATAAATATTTCAACTCAGAAGATGAATAGGCTGCGAGAGCTGCTGTGGCCAGCCCTGCTCCAAGCCCCTCTTGCCCTCCTTCCTCACAGTGGCAAAGGACAGGGCCTTGGCTCCACTTGCAGTGTGACTCAGGATCTATCACTCCCCCCTCCGGACCCCAGTTTCTTCATCGTCAAACAGTGTCGAAGATCACTACTCGGCCAACTTTGCAGGCCTGGGGTGAGAATATGAACAGAGCATTTGGAGTGATTAGATTTTGACAGAGCCAAGGAGGTAGTGATTATGAATGGTAAAGAATTAGGAATTTGGGCCGGGTGCAGTGACTCACACCTGTAATCCCAGGACTTTGGGAGGCCAAGGCAGGAGAATGGCCTGAACCCAGGAGTTTGAGACCAGCCTAGGCAGCATAGGGAGACCCTGTCTCTATGAAATAAAATTTAAAAATAAATGAAAGCATGAGAAAGTTGGAACCAACCAGTCTTGGGTTTGAATGCCAGCTCTGGAACTCTCCCTGTGGCTCAGTTTCCCCTTCTGCAACTTGGGGGGAGAGCCAGCAAACCCTCTGGGCTGTCGTAACCCAATTCCATACACTTGAGTCCTGGTAGTTATTCTTATTATACATGGAGGTCCCTGGAAGACCCGGCCTCAGGCAAGGCCTCATTCTCCATTCCATGCCCATGTGGAGGACCGGCCTGGAGGATTTGTTTTCCCAGATGCCACCTCCTTATTTCCGTGAGGCAAAGCGGTAATAGAATCAGGGGCCCAGGGAAGGCAGAAGGGAGAATCATCCTGAAAAAAGTTTAAATCAATTAACTTCCTTCCAGAAAACAGACTGGGAAATGTAATGGAGAAATAATGACTCTTCTCCACAGGATTAACTGACATAGACCAGGGCCCAGCAAGGAATTGCAGAGGCGGGCTCAGGAGCCTTGTTTCTGACTGGCTATGTGGCCTTGAGCAAGTCTTAGTCCTTCTCTGAGCTACAGTTTCCCCATGTGTACAAGGAGGGGGCTTGGACCAGCATCAGGAAACACTAATCAATTGCATGACTTCCCTAACTCGCCCCTTCTTGCCCACGGCAGGCATTGCTAATCCGTTGCAGCACCATTCTCACTGAGCCCACATAGGATAGCAAAACCCACCCAAGCCAGTGCTCCAGACATTCCGTCCCGATGGTTCAGAGTTGGCACCAGGCACCAGACCCGTTTAGATGGTCTCCAAGTCCTCATCTAGCGCTGGGCCAACATCGATGTGGTTGTTATTGCTATTGTAGCTGTCGTTACTGCTGTTGCAGGTTCCGTGGCCGTCACGGCACTAACCCCAAAAGTTCACCTTCACTGAGTGATAGCTGTGAGCCCGGCACTATTCTAAGCACTTTCATTTTTAACTGACTGTAGCATCATAACCATTGGACAAGGCAGTTTTTACTCTTATTAGCATCATTATTTTACAGAGGAAGAAACCAAGGCCCAGAGAGGGGACGTGATTGGCCCAAGGTCACAAAGTTAATAAGTGGGGCAAGGGTTCAAATCTCTGCCTCTGAGGCCGGGCGTGGTGGCTCATACCTGTAATCCCAGCACTTTAGGAGGCCAAGGCAGGTGGATCACTTGAGTACGGGAGTTCGAGACCAGCCTGGCCAACATAGTGAAACCCCATCTCTACTAAAAATACAATAATTAGCTGGGCCTGGTCATGCACACTTGTAATCTCAGCTACTTGGGACGCTAAAGTGGGAGGATCTCTTGAGCCCAGGGGCGGAGTTTGCAGCGAGCCGAGATCGCACCACTGCACTCCTAGGTGACAGAGCCAGGCCCTGTCTCAAGAAAGAAAAAATTCCATGCCTCTGCGTCACCTGAAACAGTGCAGAGTAAAGAGTAAACAGTCCTTCTCTTCTCTTGTAATTGGAAGTCAGGGGCAAGAAAGAGCCACCCTTTCTCCATGCTAAGTTCTGTGCCAAATTAATCACATTATCAGTTTGGAACTATAATTATCCTCATCTTCCAGATGGGGAAACTGAGGCTCAGAGGGGTGATGGGACCTGCGCAAGGTCACATGGCTGGTTGTTTTCAAGGGGTGGGGGTGGCACTTCCCTTCTTCTCCCACCTGCCCTCTCAATGCCTGCACTGTGAGCCCCTAAGGGCAGGAACAGGGCCATTTATCCTGAAATCTCCAGCCTAGCACCTGCCACACTGGAGTTGCAGAATGAATGAAGGATGCAGCTAGTATCAGAGGAGTACCAGGCTTAGGGTACATGCCAACCCTAAGACCATCACCAGCTCTCAGACCCCTGAGCTGACTCCTTGTCCCTGTCCTTTGCTGGCCCATCTGCCCTACATGGGTGACCTCTCACCTCTGCTCGTGGTCCCAGATGACCCTGCGGGCTTCTGGTTGGGGTCCAAATCAATCGTTCCTACGTGGTCTATCCCAGCCCTGCCTCCTCCCATCCATCTTCCCACTGCAGCTCAGAGGAGGAGACGGTGTTGAGATGGAGTGGGAGAGGAAGAGAGAGGGTCCCACCCCAGGATAGTGTTGGGCTCGCTGAGTCCTCCCCAGTGTCCTCCCATCACCTCTCAAATAGCCACTCCCCAGAGCCTGGCTCACATCTGTAATCCCAGAACTTTGGGAGGCCAAGGTGGGTGGATCACCTGAGGTCAGGAGTTTGAGACCAGCCTGGCCAACCTGGTGAAACCCCATCTCTACTAAAAATACAAAAATTAGCTGGATGTGGTGGCAGGCACCTCTAATCTCAGCTACTTGGGAGGCTGAGGCAGGAGAATCACTTGAGCCCAGGAGGCGGAGGTTGCAGTGAGCCAAGACCATGCCATTGCACTCCAGTGTGGGTGACAAAGCAAGACTCTGTCTCAAAAAAAAAAGGAAAAAAAAGCCACTCCCCAACCACAGGTCCCTTTGGTGAAATACCATGATACCCAACATATAAGAGTCAAAAGCAGAGGGCTCTGGCTGGTAGGTGCGGTTTTAGGGGAGTTCAAAGCTTGTGCCCAACCCTCATTCCTTCCCTCTCAGTAGCCCCCAGGGTGGAATCTCCCCAGAAACTTCCAGAAAAAACTGTCCCAGGGACCAGGAAGCCTGAGTTTGATGAGCAGCCACTGGCTCACTGTGGCAAGTCTCTTCCCCTCTCTGAGCCTCAGTTTCCCCAGTGATTACATGAGAGGATTGAACTGGAAGCTTTCAAACATTTATTGTGAAAACTGTAAAAGCACTGAACCCCAATTTGAAAAGGGGTTCAAATCCCAATTTGAAAAGGGATTTATCCCCTTGTCTTCATGCCACCCCATGCCAGGTCAGAGGGAGCCTAGCCATCTCTCCAGAAGAGTTCAACTTTGTTCGACAAGCACATATTGAGCTCTTGCTGTATACCTGGGCTCTGTGCCAAGCCTTGACCATACAAAGATGAAAAAGACCAGGTCCCTGACTTCAGATTGAAATTGAACATGCTGTAGTTGAAGTTGGCAGCGCAGGAGCTGGGCTGTGGATCCCAGAGCTTTATCTGTTCCACTACTTCTGCCCACCCCTGCCAATAATTAGAGGTCCCTAAGGCATCCTCCTCAATGCTAAGGCTCATAGAAAGGTTTTGAAAATACAAGAATAGATTTTTTTCAAGCATTTTATTATTTAAAAAATTCAAACATACAGCATTTACAATGAACACTTTAATATCCACCACCTGGTGCCTACCATTAATATTTTACTGTATTTGCTTTATCAAATAGGGGCACCCTCCCAGCCCTGCAGGATTTCATGACTCAGAGGGGGCTATAGGGAGGAGTTTGAGTTCTTTTGGGGAAACCCTATGAATTTGTGATGGCAACACCAGCGGCTGCCACAGACCCAAACATTTAAGCAGTATATCTCATGCAACAGTTTCAAAGCTTATGTCACTGATAAACAGGTGGGCAGCTTTCATCCACAAGTGATTCAGGGATCCAGGCTCCATCCATCTTCTTTCAGCCCTGCCCTGCCTTGGAAGAGTCGATCTTCCCCTTCTTCTTCTTTTTTTTTTTGGACACTAGGTCTTGCTCTGTTGATTAGGCTGGAGTGTGCAGTGGCACAATCTTGGCTCACTGCAGCCTCCACTTCCCAGACTCACGCTATCCTCCTGCTTCAGCCTCCAGAGTAGCTGGGACTCCAGGTGCACACCACCATGCCTAATTTTTGTATTTTTTTTTGTAGAGATGGGGTTTCACCATGTTGCCCAGAATTGTCTCAAACTCTGGGGCTCAAGTGATCCTCCTGCCTCAGCCTCCCAAACCACTGGGATTACAGGTGTGAGCCATTGCACCAGGCCTCACAACCTTACAACCACTTCTTGTTTTTTTTTGAGACAGTCTCATTCTGTTACCAGGCTGGAGTGCAGTGGCGCGATCTCAGCTCACTGCAGTCTCTGCCTCCTGGATTTCAAGCCATTCTCCTGCCTCAGCCTCCTGAGTAGCTGGGATTACAGGCACGCACCACCACACCCAGCTAATTTTTGGTTTTTTTTTTTGTATTTTTAGTAGAGATGAGGTTTCACCATGATGATCTCAATCTCCTTGACTTCACGATCCACCCGCCTCAGCCTCCCAAAGTGCTGGGATTACAGGCATGAGCCAGCCCACACCACTTCTTATATCACACTTCATACACAGATGATCATATGCATGTATGTATCCTACATAGATTCATAGTTCATTAATACGCAGATGAAAAAGACCAGGTCTCTGACTTGAAGGGCCTTCCAATAAGTGAAACCGACAATTATTTCCTCTTAGCTGTCCCTTTCCTGAGAGAAAGCCCATGAGACTTTCCATTTTGCAAGGGCGGGTAGATCTGACATTGGAACACCGGAGGAAGGATTTCATTCAATAAATCTTTACTGGGCACTTTTCATGTGCCCAGCATATTCATGTGGTTGAACTCATTGTATTTTTCCCTTCACTCTTGCAAGAGTGTTTCCACCGTTTTATATGAGAGAATGTTGAGATTAAAAAAAAAAAAAGCAACAACAACTATATATATATATACACACACACATCAGGGAATGGATGCTAAGGCTCAGAGTGGTGAAGTGACTTGCCTAAGGTCACACAGCTAGTGATGGAACTGGATTTGAACCCAAATATCACTTCCTAGTTCCCTGGTTTTTTCTGCATCATCGGGGTGTCTGCTGGAACCACAGTGAAGACACACAGAGGGTTAGTTTCCTGACAAAAGCCATTCCTCATCAGGCCCAAGCTAGGGACTCCATATGCATCTCTGCATCTTCTCCTCCCTTGCAGCCCCACGAGGTTGATATTGTCATTCGTGCCTTTTAGAGAATAGGAAGCTGAGGATCAGAGAGGTGAAGCGACTCACCCGAGGTCACACAGTCAGTTTGGTTTCATATTCCAGCCTATTCAACCTGGGGCACATCTTGATGTATCGCTGGTTTTTATGCTGAACATAAAGAGAGCAGGATTGTTCCTTGTCGCAAAGATGGTTTCAAAGGCAATGAGATACCTGCTCCATTAACAATGGCGAAAACATATTTTAAGGCCATGGAATGACATCTCTGAGCGATAACGGTTGACAGGATGACTGCAGGCAGTTTAGCAGATCCCCTAACTCCTGGATCCCAGCCAGGGACAAGGTGGGGAGTAGCTTCCTGGAGCTCCCTGGGTCTGAGCCTAGGTCTGGGGCTGCGGTAGGGAGCCCAGCACAGCTGGGCAAGAAGCTGGGACCCAGCCTATCGCTGACGAAAGGCCCGATCAATGCTATCTCCCCGGGCCATGCCTGGCCAGACATTGATTTCTACTGCTGCTGTTAACTCCCTGTTTATGTAACGCCTGAACTTTGCACAACTGAACCGTTTAATGTGCAGAAGAGGGCCTGTTGCCATGAAAACCAGGCTGCACATGGCAGCCGGGATGCAGCGGTATCCCCGTTTCATTGGCCTGCGCTGAATGTATTTTAACCTTGATAAGTCAATAACTTTTTGTACAAAAGGAGATCTGCCAGGAAGGCTTAGGAGGACCTGGTTGGGGGGGAGGGTGCTGGGGGGAGAGTGCGGGGGCTGCTGGCCTTTCCAGGTCGGAGGGGAGGTGGGGCTGGCTGGGTTTAATCCCTGGAAATCTCCCTGCCACTCAGAGCCTGGGAGAACCAAGCCCAGCTGACCAGAGGACAGAGACAACCTTTGAGGCAGGGATGGTGGGGACCACCCTCATCTCCAGTCACTATTTCCTGTTTGGTAAGGACTGCAGCTAAGTCAGAAGCCCTCTATGGCAAACAGACTGACCAGGGTTCAAATCTTGGCTCCACCCACTCAGGAGATCTGTGTGACCTTCAGCAAGGCCAGTGACTTCAGCCTCAGAATCCGCATCTGTAACACAGGCCATCGGCTCCTCTTCATGAGCTTTTTGCAAAGTTAACAGATCCTGTATGCAAAGACCTGGGGTAGCACCTGGTCCACAATGGGGCCTTCATGGATTATTGTTGTCAATATATTTTACAATAATAATCATTGATTCTATTTGTAGAACACATTAGGCTCAGGGAAATGTTATATCCATTTTCTCATTACATGCCCTGCTAATTTTTGTATTTTTAGTAGAGTTTAGTAGGGTTTTGCCATGTTGGCCAGGCTGGTCTTGAACTCCTGGCCTCAAGTGATCCGCCTGCCTCGGCCTCCCAAAGTGCTGGGATTACAGGCATGAGTCACCGCATCTGTCCATTATTGCAGTCCTTGATTTAGGCAGGCTGGGGTAGATAGCCCCACTTTTTAGATAAGGATGCTGAGGCCCAGGGAAGTTGGCTTTCTTGCCCGAGGGGGTCACATGATAAGATGGTGGTGCTGACTGAAGGAAGCAAGTCTCCTGACTCCCAGCTCAGTGCTCTTTCAAACTCAAAAACACAAACACAGAAATAGCCCCCACGCTATCAGGGCTAGCCCGACATCCAGCCCCAGACCCATGGCAGACATCACTAATCCATGGCAGCACTGCATCTCTCCCTTCCGAGCCTGGGCAAGGCCTCAGAATCCTCCTCAACACAGAGAAGGTGTTTGAGATGAGACTCATGTGGAACCAGATGTCCTGAGAGGGCTGTGGGTTCAGGTCCCACCTCTGGCCCAAACTTGCATGACTTTGGGCAAAAGCCTTCCCCTCTCTGGGTCTCCTGATCCCCAGTGGTGAAACAAGGGGGACACTTAATGGTTCTTGATTCTCTGAGGGGGTCTCCCAGGTGGAAGGGACACCCCCCCACTTCCTGGTTCCTGTCCCAACTCCCCTACAACCAATCCCTCTGAACCTTCCCCAGCTCCATCCACAAATACTGACCTAGATCCTACTATGTGCCAGTGACTATGTATGTATGTGACTCTGGAGGCTGAGGCAGGAGAATTGCCTGAACCCAGGAAGTGAAGGTTGTAGTGGGCCAAGATCGCGCCTCTGCACTCCAGCTTGGGCATTGGAGTGAGACTGCGTGATGGGGACACAGCGGTGAAGAAATGACAAAGGGGCTCTCCCCTCCCAGAGCTGAACCTAGACAGGGAGATAGAAAATAAACATCATCCAGTCCAGGTGCAGTGGCTCACACCTGTAATCCCAGCACTTTGGGAGGCCGAGATAGGTGGATCACCTGAGGTCAGGAGTTCGAGGCCAACCTGGCCAATATGGTTAAACCCCGTCTCTACTGAAAAAAAAAAAAAAATTATCCGGGCATGGTGGTATGTGCCTATAATTCCAGCTACTCAGGAGGCTGAGGCAGGAGAATCACTGGAGCCCTGGAGGCGGAGGTTGCAGTGAGCCAAGATCACACCCCTGCATTCCAGCAACAGTCTATCTCAAAAATAAAAATAAAAAATAAGAAAATAAACGTCATCCTGCAAGTGCTCAGAGAGCTGCCAACAGCAGTAAGCACTGGAGAGAGGGAAAGCGAAACAAAAGGGAGGTGCTCTGGGGAAAATAACCTCAGATCGAGCAGTCAGGGAGGGCTCTTCCGAGGGGGTGACATTTAAGCTGAGACTGGAAGTATGAGAACAAACCAGAGAGCAAAAGGAAGAATGTTCAGACAGAAGGAACGGCTTGGATCGATGCCTCGAAATGGGGAATAGCTTGGCATCTTCAACTAACCGAGAGGAGACTAAAGTGCCCAGAAGGGCATGAGGGTGGGGTGTAGTTGGGGACTTGGCAGGATTCCGTCCCTGAGGCCACCTGGACCTCCTCAGCCCTACACATGCCTCGCCCACTCCTCTGGCCTCCTTGCTCCCCTAGGCCTGCCCCAGAGAGAGACTCGGGTAGTGGGGGGCGGGGCTGGGTGAATTACAAGGTTACACGTGTTTCTTCTTTCCCCTTTTCTCCAGGAGGAGCATAAAGAGCTCTTTCTTTTCTGCTTATTAATAGCTCTGATTAAATTATCTCTGAAAAACCTACGTGGTGTGCACCAATGGGGGCTCGGTTCCCTCTGGGCTCTGGCCTAGATCACAGCAATGAGGGCAGGTGAGGCAACTGGGGGTGGGGTGGGAGGCTGGGGCGGGCCTGCCTCCTCCTCCTGGATGAATGCCCCGCCTCTGCCTCTCCCCAGCCCCAGCTTGGCCTCTCACCCACCTCTGCTCTCATGGCTCCCTCACTTGGAACGCTAGGACTGTGCATGCGTTGTTCCCTCCGTCAGGAGCCCTGTTCCCTCACCTCTGCCCTGGGCTACCTCCTACCCATTTTTCCCAGGGTAGCTGACTTGCCTTTTTTTTTTTTTTTTTT
>NW_016107323.1:6709720-6794641 GCF_001604975.1 Cebus imitator
AAAAAAAAAAAAAAAAAAAAACCAAAACAGAGAAGAGCAAGACCGACTTCACACACATGGGAGGGTGGGAACAAAAATTCCACGCTCTTGGCCGCTTGAGCGATGCCTTGATTAATTGAGATGGCAATTAATCCTATTTCAAGGATGGGGGAAACTGAGGAACAGAGAAGCTGAGTTATATGGCTAGTAGCCCAGTCGGCCTGACTCCACTCCCTTCTCCTCTTCATTCTCCCCCTCTTCATGAAAACAAAACAAAAACTTGGGCCACATTCATTCAGTGATTCAGAGATTAAGTCAATAAACCTTCACTGAGTGCTGACTGCATGTCAGGCCAGTGCTAGGAATAAAATGGTCTGAATGCAGCCTCTGCCCTGGAAAAGCCCTCAGGTCAGTGGGAAGCCTGACAAAGAAGCGGGCCATTATAACACATACTGGACACATCTGTGAAGGGAAAAGTGCTCCAACCTGGAGCCGGGTAGTCAGGGAAGGCTTCCTGGAGGAGACAGCACTCTGGCTGAACTCTGAAGGAGGAGCAAGAGTTAAGCTACATGGAGGGAGAGCATTCTAGGTAGAAGGGACAGCATAAGCAAAGGCCTGGAAGTGAGAAAGGCACGCACAAGGATATGCAGGTATTTCAGCAAGGTTGGTGTGTGGGAGGCAAACAAGAACAGTGAGGGATGAGATGCCCTCTGCCCCCTGGCCCCTCCAGAGCTCTTGGACCCCTGGCCAGAGCCAGTGTTCTGAGGCTGGCCTGCCTGGTGGTTTCATGGACCGTGGCAAATCCATCTTGACACTGTCTCCAATCACATAAACAGTTATTGGACTCGACCAAGAGCAAAGGCACGAGGGTCTGACCTCAGGGAGTTGGACGTGTGGGGGTGGGGGGGCTCTGGGAGTGTGGGGATCGGGGCAGAATATCTTATGGGGCATTCACCTGCCTGGAGGGCTGTGACAGGCACCTAGAAGGCTCTGAGCTCTCCAGCTGGACAGCTGCCTTGGAGCCTGCCGCTTTCAGAAATTCCACCATGAGTCCATCATGGACTCATAGAGCTTCAGAGATGGTGGGGCCTTTTGAGATCTTCTCCCCTGGGGTTGTCAGCCCTGGCTGTATCAGGAATCACACAGGAGCTTTGAGAACTGCTGCCCCACCCGGCCGAGGGGGAGCGCTGGGGTTTGGCTCCTACCCTCCACTTCATGGCAGGGGAAACCGACGTCCAGAGAGGAGAGAAGAAACTCCCCTCAAGGTCACACACAGTCAAACAGTGGCTGCCAGAAGGTGCGGTAAATCAAGGTCAGGGCTCTGGACTTTGGTTCCGTCATTTGTGTGACCTTGGGTAAGTCACGTGGCCTTCCTCTGCTGTAAGATGTGCATAGTAATTGTATATACCTTACAGAGTTTCTGTGCAGGTAAAAGGGGATATGTGACAGAAATAATACTGAGTGCATGCCCGGCACACAGTAGGTGTGAAGTCATGGTGACCTATAAGGAAAAAAATCCCAAACTTTGGACAGGCTTTGGTAAGACCTGCTGCCTTCCTCTCCTCTTCGCGATCTCTCTCACTTCCCAGGGTTTGGTTGTTACTGTCCCTCGCCCTGTCTTCGGCTGAAGTCGTCTCCCCACCTGCCCACACCCTGGGTCCACCCAGTGAGTCGCCCCCAGGCCGCCCTACCTGAAGTCCCCGCAGCCCTGGCAGCTGGTGGGAGCGGGAAGCAGCTGGCAGCGGATCACATTTCCAGGTAAATCCCCACCCCGACCTTCAACATGCGGAGGGAAGGGAAGGAGATGGGAGCGGCCGCGGAGAAATAGAGCGGAGCTGCTGGGAACCGCGGGCGAAGCAGCCGCTCAGAGGCCTGAAATAGGGCCAGCTCCTGCCCTAGATAAGGCGGCTGGTGGCCTACTTGGGCCGGCCCTGGAGGTCCGCCGCGGGCGCCTCTCCCGGCAGGGTGGGTTGACTCCTGAAAGTAGGCTAGGTCCAGTCCATAATCAGCCCGTCCGCTGGATACACTCCCCAGGGTATCCAAAGCCCTCCAATCCGGGTGAGTACAGTGGGCATTTATTGAGCACTTAATGGGTGTTTTGAGTCCTTTACACGCAAGAATTCATTTTGCCCTCAAAACTACCCTGTAAGGTAGGAATTATGATACCCCTCATTTCACAGACAAGAAACTGAGGCACAGACCCTTGAAGATAAATGGCAAGACCAACAGCCAGCAAGGGTGGGGCTGGAGTTCCCACCCAGTTCAGTGGGACTCCAGGTATGAGTCCCACATAGCCTGAGGGGTGGGGGAGTCTGGCTGCTGCTCTGCATTTCTGGGGGGATCTTTGTTATTATCCCAGAAAGCTGGCTTCCTACATTGCTGTGTGATGGACACGTGGTAACTGAGGGAACTACCCCACGCAGGACTCAATTTCCCCTCTGTAAATGAGACTGCTAGATGGGCCACCCCATGGGCTGCAAGAACACAGGAAGCTTCTTTAAAAGTGAAAGGCAAAGCACAGTATTGTTTGATAGATTCATATTTGAACCCCAGGTTGACGTCAAACTCTGCCTCAGTTTCCCCATCTATTAAGCGGGGGGAGAAGGCTAGCGCCTGTCTTCTGTGGGCGTGGGGTAAGTCTAGAATGTTTAGTTGCAAATTGCTCAGTGCTGTGCTGGGTAAGCACTCCGCAGATCACAGCTGTGATGCCAAAAACACATCACTGCTAAAAATAAGCCTTAGGACAAAAACATCCAGGACCATGTCACTTCATATCTCCTAACCTCAGTTTCCTCCGTAAGTTGGAAGTATAATAATAGTACCTACTATATCAGTTTTCTCATCTGTAAAATGGGGGTGATAATAATACTCTCTCACACTGTTGTTGTGAGGATTAGGTAAAGTACTTTGCTACATATTAGCTACCGTTGTTTTTTGTTGTTATTTTTAACAAATTCCTCATAGGGTTGGTTGTTGTCAAGATTAAATAAAATAAGGCCGATAGTGCACTTATACAGTGTCTTGTCCCAAATATGTTATCAATAAATGACACTGGTTTGCCACCCTTACTTCCTCGGCAAAGGGACTACAAATACCAGCATGCCCTGCGCCTCCAGTCGGGGCCCCTCCGCCCGGCGGCGGCGCTCAGCATGCCGGGAGTTGCAGTCCTCGCGTGGTGGGTTCCGCCTCGTCCCTTCTTGGGGGAGGAGGTTGGAGAGCCGCCCTGCCGGCCTTTGAATTTTGCCGCGAAAAGCGCGCGTGGCGGCCCCCGGCTCCGCCCCCCGCAGGACGCGGCGCCGCGTCACCCTGGTAACCGCCTCTCAGCCGCCGCTGATTGGGCCGGGCCTCGGGGGGCGGGCGGGGGACCAGACGCGGGGGCTGCTCCTGGCGCTCGCGCCTGTCAGTCGGGCCGGAGCGGAGCAGCGGGTAGGACTGCCTGGCCGGCGGCTCTGCGGAGAGGCTGCGCGCGCCGGCCGGGGTAGGCGGTCAGCCGGGCCCGCCGCCTGCGGGGCGCGGCGCGCGGCACCCTTGCCTGAGGCGAGGCTAGGCGCCGGCGCGCGCCAGGCGACGCGAGGCTGCGGCCCCGGGAGCCCCGGCGCGCCGCCCGGGGCCATGGGCGCGTGAGAGCCCAGCGCGCGTGGTCCCTGCTGCAGGTAGCGAGCTCGCACACCCGGTGCACCGTCCCCTGGGCCGTCCCTGTGTCCGCCCTGCGCCACTGGGATCGGCTGTTTCTCAGCGCCGAGGCCCCCGAGGCTGCATCCGAGCTTGCGTAGCCCGCTGCCGCCGCCGCCGCCGCCGCCGCCGCTCGCCGGCTTCCCCTCCCCCCACACCCGGGGCTCAGAGCAGGAGGAGGAGGGGCCAGTGCATTCTCGCCGCTGCTCTTTGCAACCTGCGAGGGCCGGTGCATGTCCGGCGAGGAGCCAGGGCCGCTGCGGGTGCGTGCACCCCCCGGAGAAGACGATCCCCCCACCTCCGGGCGAACCAGGGGGCTGCAAGCCGCGGGCGGGCGGGCGAGCGAGAGGAAGCAACAAAGACAGGCTGCAGCTGGGGCTGGCGAAAGGGGCCGCGGCCAGCAGGGCTCCCACCGCGGGCGAAGAGGGCGCCCTGGGAGCGGCGCGGGCAGAGCTGCAGCCTTGAGCCGGGCCCCGAGGGGAGGAGCAGCGCCGCCCGCCGGACGCGGTGATCACGGGCCCCGGTGAGGATGCGTCGCCTGACCGCCCTCGCGGCCCCCGTCAGGAGCGGGCGTGATCCCCGCTGAGCTGAGACCCCCAACCCCCACCCCTACTTCGGACGGAGCGGGCCGGCGCCGGGATAGCCCTCACCAACAGCGCCCCTTCCCACCCGGAGAGACATTGGCCCCCAAGGGGGGCTTCCTCAGGCAGCCTCTGCCACCCCTGCATGGCTGCGACCCACCGAGCGGAGCGTTGTGGTAGCTGAGACCTGGTGCCCTTCGACGGCCTGGCTGATTCGGTGAGTTGCGCGGGGCGGGGTTCTACGCTGGAGCTGGGGTCACCCCCTGGCGTTGGACAGAAGAGGCCCTAGGCTGTTTGGGGCCCTGAAGCAGTGATAAACCTTGTCTGCCCCCTTTCTTCCCTCCGAACACAACTTGTTCAGACGGGCCAGTCGACGGGAGTGGAGGTTGGGGGGCCCGTTTGCATTCCCCAGGGCTCTGGGCGAGTTGGTTGCCAGAGAGGAAAGGTCACCCCACTCGGAAAGCTAACAAAGGTAGCATCTCTGTCATTCGAAAATTCCCCGGAAACTCCAGTGTCTTGAAAGGACTGGGGGGTGGGGGACCCCCAGGATAGGAAAACGTCGAGGGTTTCCCTAACAACCTCTGAGATCTTCAAGGGAAATCAGCGCAGAGGAGGATTCCAGACACGCAGGTGGCCGCGTTTGAGGATTGGGCCCCATGGGGCTAGACCTTAGCAGGGCCCTCCTTCAGACCACGTTCCCACAGATAACTCGCAAGGACGGCAGGTGCCCCAGAAGGGGTACGACATGACGTCAAGGCTCAGCCTCTGATGTCACCGGCGTTGCCGTGGCAACGCCACTTGCCTTGACCCAGGGCTGGAGGGGGCGGGGTCGTGGTAACCAGGGACGGGGCTGGATGCCTTAGGGTACTGGAGGAGTGAAGGCAGACTCCCCCCCGCCCCTCCATTACAGTCCTGACCTAAATCCTTAGCGCCCCATAAGGTGGGGGAGGAAGGCAGTGCCAGCTGTCCCTGCTGATGCTCCTCCCCCCCAAGGACAGGTGTTCAGAGCTTTGCCCATGTAACCTGGCAGTGCCTGGGGGCTCAGGCCTCTGAGACAGAGCAACTTTCTGTTTTCAAAAGAGATGCTATTGAAGAGACCTCCCTGAACCCCATCACATACCCAGCTGGCAGGCTGAAGTTCCCGGGGTCCCCAGAGAGATGTGGGCCTCCAGCCTTCCAACAGGCCACTTCTGCTCTGAAAAATGTGGGTGCCCTGCCCCCAGCCAGGGAAGGTGCGGTGGAGCTGCTGCCTGCTGCACCTTCCAGTCCAGGGGCTCCCCATGCTGTTCTACCCTAAGGTCAGGGGCCTTGGCCAACCTGGAACTCCTGACTGCCCCCTGCCCCTTCTGGTGTTTAAGAGGATTTCAACAAGCATATTGTGAGGCTCCTTAAGTGAGTGGAGGGCAAATGAGGCCCATCAGTGCCAAGCTCTAAATAAACTGTCTCTGCCAGGGTGCCCCCCCACCGACACACACCCCAGTACTGGCCCTGTTCCCTGCAAAGGCCCAGAGAACCCCCAGCCAGCATCCTGTTGCTGGCCCTGGGATTCGTCTACGTCCCTTCCAGCAATCATTGCCAGTGTTGGATGTTGGTGAAACTGCTGTGATCACATTTCTAGGAAAAGGCTCGAAAACTGTGTCATTGCTTCAGCAGCGTGGGGCAGGGTAAGAGCAGAGAAATGTGTGTGTACGCGGGTCCTTAGGAGAAGCCAGGACCCAGACTCTGCAGCGAGCATCTTCCCTGTTCTCCTACCAGGCTCTCTAGCTAGATTAACAGGTCAATAAATATCAGTGGAGCTGCTTTTGGGGGCTTGGCAGGGAGATGGTATTTCCAGCTGAAATGGTGTCGTTAAACACACAAGCTTCCAGGGACAGAGGAGCAACAGCAGATTGGGGGAGAACCAGGAGAGGTGGGCAGAAGGGCTGTTTGCGCTGCCTCTCGAAGCTTCCCAGTTTAGAAACAAACTTGGAGTGCGCGCCAGAGATTCACAAACACAGGCAGTTGGAGGCCCTCCGCCGAGTATTTACGCTTCCACAGCCAAGGCGGAGGGAAAGGCTGTCAGAATTGGGCAATTCCTTCTGTTCCCTTCCCTCATCTCCCTGGGCTTGGCAATCGGTGTGCCAGACGATGAGCAGGAGGGAGTGCCAGCTTTCTCAGCGTCTCTCTATATGCCAGGCGTTTTACGCGATCTCAGTTACTCCTTGGATCTGTTCACGTGCTGTGGCCCATTTTATAGATACAGAAACTGAGGCTTAAACAGAGGCAGTGATGGGCTACAGGTGATCAGCCAGGCAGCTGCAGAGTTTCGGCCCTGAATTGCCCTGGCTCCAGAGTCCTTGGGTCTTACCACCTTTTCCCACGGGGTTAGGGGGTCACCCCTACTTATTGGACAGAGGTCCCTGCAGGCATCAGGGGCTGTCAGCCATGGAGGGGGAGTCTGGCCACACCAAGATGTTTTGTCCACACCAAAAGGCAGGTTTGAATCCTTGTTTCCTATGACCTACAGGTCAGCGTTGAGCAGAGTAACAACTTCCGCACCGGCCTTGTGGTCTGTCTGCTTCCCTCACCCCCAGGACTCCTTTCTCCAGCACTAGGGAAAGGAAGGTGTGGTTTGAAACTGGCTCCTTGTCATCTGCCCTATGGGCTTGCTTGAAGGGAGGTGGTGGGGCTGCCCCTGGCCGCCCCAGGGACCTTCTTGGGATATAGATGAGCAAGGGCAACTTTAGTAGATGAGGTTCCTGACCCAGCCCAAGGGTCGGGAAGCCCTAGAGGAGAGGTGCCACCTGAGTTACGAAGAGGACAAACAGGAATGTGCTGGACAGGAGTGAAGACTGTTCTGGGTGGCAGGAGTGGCTCTGGAGCAGCCAATGATGTGTGTGGGCCCTGGTGCCTGATGAGGGAAGGGGCGGCCGTGGGTGGCTGTGTCCTGGAGCCTCAGGTGGATGGGGAAGGTTGAAGCAGGGCAGAGAATCCAGCGATCCCCCTTGACAAGGACAGTAGCCCTGGATGTCCCTTCCTGTAAGCGTGGAAGAGGCCTGTTGGGCTCTGGGGGCAGTCTCCTCTCTCAAGGTTGGCCCCACCCCCACTCCCAATAATCCTTCTCACTTGTCTAATTCCTGTAAGCACATCCATCCCCTGTCCCTTCTGAGCCTTAGCGTTGCTCTGGACTAAACCGGAACTGGGCTGGGCTGCTGAACCCCCTTGATGAGAAACTTGAGGCACCCTGGTGATGGGCAGTGGCTCCTGGTTAGGTACCAGGCTCTGGCATGGGTTGGGCCTAGATCGTACTCTCAGCTTGCTACTTGCAGGCCGTGTGACCTCGGGTGAGTACCGTTGCCTCTCTGAGCGTCAGTTTACTCAAATGTGAGAAGGAGCTGACCATAGCACTTACTGCCCAGAGTCTGGCCAGGATTCAAGGAGGGCCTAGCACAGCCCACAGTATACAGTAAGTACCCCATAAATGCATGCTGTCATGGCTACTGTTACCTCCTCTTCAGAACAGAGCCTTGAGTGACTCTCTCAGTCCCTTGGAGCCAAAGGTTGAAGACCCCAGTTGCAGGGAGAGGTGGGAACCCTACCAGCTGCCTCTGCCAGGGACTCCCCTGTCCACTGAGGCACCTGCCCACCTACCCACCCACCCACATGGTGAGCACTCCTGGCTCCCCTCTGAGCTCCTGAGGGGGCTGGGGCTTGGCCGGGGTCCCTCCCCAACCTCCTTCCAGCCCCCTCTGCCTTCCCATCCCTCACAAACCGGAGGAAGCCAGCGAAGCAGCTCATATTCATGAACTGTAATTCAATCAGGGGGCGATTCCTCTGGGCTTGGGGCGGGGGTGAGAACGAGGAGGCGCGCACAAAAGGGCCGCTTTATTACCTCCCGCGGGCCGGGAATTGCTGCTCTCCCCCAGCAGCGGCCGGAGCCGCCTTTATTGTGTTAACCCATTTGCGTGTCAAGAGCTATTGTGCGCTTTCTCTGCCTGTGCGTGGTGGCGGGCCGCGGGAGGAGGGCTGCGGTGCCGGCCGGTCACCTCCGCGGGCGCCGCCCGCCGCCCTGATTGGTTGCTAAGTGATTTGCATCCAAGGTAATCACTTTTATCTCAGAAGGATGTCGACTATAATTATAAGCTACCGACATCTTTTGAAATCTGCCTAATGACTATTTTAGTCTGCACGGGCTGGGGGTGGGGAGGGGATTCAGGAGAGGGTACAGGCTGGGAAGAGGGATGGATGCCTTCCACCTGGACCCCTGATTGCTTAGTTGAGAAATATCAGAGTGCCTACTGCATGGGTCAAACAAAAGATGGGGTCCCTGTGGTGGGGGCTTGCATTCCTGTGGGCAGAGTTAGTGCCACTTCAGAGATAGGGAAACGGAGGCCCTGGGGAGGGGGCGACCTGCCCAGACCACACAGCCAATACGCAGCCACCATCTGGGTCTCTCTGATCCCAGACTCATGCCCTGGCCACTCCAGTGGCCACAGTCAGGAATAATGTAATCATACCTGGACACAGGTCACCAGTTTGGTACCTCTAGGGTTTACATCCTAACCCTAAGAAATGCATGTGCTGGCACTACTCTGTTTTGCTGAAAAGCAGAGGCCCAGAGAAAGTATTATGTTTTGCTACTTGAGGTCACACAGCCAGGGAGGGAGTGGTAGAAGTATGAGGTTTGTTAGCAGCTAGAGATGGGAAGGCTCAGGCAGGGTTCCAGCTTCCCCTCCTCTTCCCACCCCCTCGTGGTTCCATTCAGTAAAGCCAGGCATTAGGTAACAACTGAGCCAGGACACCCTGTCGCCCCTGTCCTGGTGGCCAAGTGATAAGGAATCAGATGGCCCACAGCCTCTAGAGGGAGTAAGATGAGTCTGCAGCTAACTTGAATTCTAGACAGGGCAAAGCAGAGCTGGAGGAGAGACACCATGGAGGGAAAACCTGCAGCTGGTCTTGGAGGGCTTCCTGACAGAGGGGGCTGTGCACTGTGCCCTGAGGACCCAGTGGCTCTGCCCAGCATGGAGTGAATGGGGGTGTCTCTGGCAGAGGGAGTTCCGAGATCCAGGCACGTGACCAGAAAGGGCAGAGGGAGCGTATAAGATTGTGGAGGTGAGAGGGACATAAACTAGGAGAGTGTGCAGGGGGCATCAGGTGCTGGGCTAAGGATGCTATGGGGTCCAGTGGAAGAGGGAAGCCAGTGATGGTGTCTGAGAGGCAGGGGCCAGCTAAGATCCCAGCTTAGAGGCCAGCAGAGAGCTTGGGAGTTGCAGACCTGGGCTCCAACCCGGTTTGAGACAGCCCCTGTGCTCTCACTGGCTGTGTCCTCAGACAAATCATTTTACCCCTCTGAGCCTCAGTTTCCTCTTTTGTTCAGAAGGGTAACAACAGCTTTCTCATGGGCTTGTGGGTGAGGTGAGCTTGCCTGTGCAGAGTACTTGGGGGCTTAGCTGAGCCTCTCAGAGCTGGGTGGGCTGGGCTTGAGTACAGGCCCCGAGCCGATCCTCCTGGCCCCACAGCAAGCCAGCGTCCCAGCCACAGCAGCTGTTTGGGGCCCTGGGAGCCCCTGCTATTGTGCAGAGGGCACAGGGGACAAAGGCCTGGGAGGTCAGGGGGTGAGGCTGAGACTGGCTGTGAACAGGCTCCCGGGGACTGGGACTTAATGACGCAGAACTTAATGACCCAGAGTCTGTGGGGAGGGGGGCCTCCCTTGGAGGAGGAGGGAGGTCCAGCCACCAGCTGTCTGCTCCAGGATTCGCTGCCAGAGTACGGGCAGCTGCCTTGCAGAGTCCAGGCCTGAGCTTGGCACTGGGGGAGGCAGAGGTGGCAGGGCCTCCCGGCATGAAGTCCCCAGGCCTGAGTGCAGGGCTTGGCCCTGCCCCTCGGCATCTGCAGATTTCTGCCTCTTCATCTGTGCTGGGCCACGGGACCACCTTAGAGGGCAGCTGTGAGGCTTGGCATAACTGATAGCCAGTGGGCAGTAAACAGGAACTGCTATTTTTGCTCCTTATCCATCCTTTCATTCAGAGAGCTTCACTGCTCCGGGCCATGCTCCCTGCCAGGTGCTGGGGACGTGAAGATGAACAAGCCTCAGTTGCCTTGAAACGTGGCGTGTACTGAGGGAGAGGCCTCGAGTGCACCAGCTCAGCCACCCAACAAGTGCGTGTGGGTTAATCACCACAATGGAGGAATTCACAGTGTGTGGGCACTGTCCCAGAGGCAGGGGGCACAGCAGTGAACAAGCCAGACATGGGCCCTGCCCTGGGCCACCTCCAGTCTCTCAAAGGAAATCAGAGGTAGAAACAATTACTTCTGGCTGGAATAGCCAGGGAGGGCTCCCTGGAGGAGGCGGCACTTATAATTGAACACTTTTGCCTATTATGAGAATCACAGGACACTGGTATCTGCTGTGTGTCAGACTGAGCTTCCTACTTTGGCATTTTGTTCTCTCATTTAATCCTCATATCCCTCTCTGAGGGGTGTTTTTATCCCTGTCGTGTGAATGAAGAAACTTAGGCTTGATGCTGTGAAGCAGCAGCCCTGGGCCACATGGCAGGCCCTCAGAACCGCCTTCATTATCCACACAAGCTTTTGCCTCTCTGCTGCCTGTAAGGGTACTGGGCATGGGAGGATCCTCGGGCAGGGGCCAAGGGGACCCTATTCTGGGCCAGCTGTCTCCTTTATGAGCTTCATGACCTTCAGCAGGTCACCTTCCCTCACCCCTCCCAACCCAAACTCAGCCGTGTCCTTCGTAAATGTCAAGGATAGCAAATCTGTGGCAGGCCTGGCTTGCCTTACACCGCTGTGCCCTTGGCAGACATTGCCAATCAATTGCTGCTCTCTTCCCCTGCTGAGTTCTTCCCCTGACCTTGGGTTCCTTCCAGGGCTCTATGCAGGCAGCGCCAATCAGCAGGGCCTGTGAGCTGAAACTGGTTGCCTGCCTGGCCTCAATGAGCTCGGGGGTGCCTCTGGCCTATCTCCATGTGGCTCAGAGGACCAGGGGTACATAGTGAGGGATTCTGGGGGATCTCTGGGCATTCAGGTTGTTCTTAAGCCACAAGAGCCTTTTAGGTGAGAGGATCTGTTACCCTCCTCTAACCCCCCGGCCGTGTTCATCCGTGCAGATTCTGAGCGCTGACAATCTGGATGATAACAGTTAGCATGTATTGAGTTCTTCCCTAGAGCTAGGTCCTTCCCGGGTACTCTCTCATCATTCTGCAGAGCACCTGCAGCAAGCCTCCCTGCATCTCCAGGGAGAATTCTTAACCCATTTTAGAGATGAGGGAACTGAGGCTTGGCTCAATTAAGCAGAGTAGGGTCATGCACTTGTCGTGTAGTCGAGTTGGCATTCACACCCAGGTCTCAAGGTTCACAGCCTGGGACGGGGCCGTGGGTGGCAAGCACACAGGGCAGCCTTCCCAGAAAAGATGTCATTTATTTGGAAACATTAAAGGCTGGTGGGCTTCTGATGAGCAGCTCTGGGAGGGGTGACCTTCAGGGCAGAGGGAACAGCATAAAAGGCAGCTCAGAGGCAGACAGATGAGTGTTTATTGAGGGAGCAGTGTGTAGCCAGATGTGGCTAGAATGTGGAGAGAGAGGACTGTGGAAGGAGCCAGGGCCGGGCTTGATGTTTGGACTTGGCCTTCCCATAGTAGGGGGCCCTGGCAGCCCTTTGAGCAGAGTAACAGTGAAGTCCTATCTAAGAGTACTTATTCAACAGTTCCGTGAATTCTGGGTGAGGGTGCTTGAGCGGGGCTACCTTTGGTCTACTAGACGCTTTGGCCTAGCACACAGTAGGTAGGCATCCAATAAGTATTTAGTGAATGAATAAATGAATGACTACTCCCTGGTCTGAAATGCTTCTGACCTCTCCAGGGACCCAGCTGCAAGGAGGGGAGAGACCAGAGTCCCCCTCTCCAGGCCTGGCAGTGAGGGGCAGGCGAGGGGGCCAGGCGGGTACCTGGGACAGGGCTTCCCTTGCACCACTCGCCACCCTGCTGCCTGTCCCCAAGACTCCTTCTAGACCTTCCTGCTGGGCTGTCTGCACCTTTCGAGCCACGCCTGGCGGGCAGCGTGGGCCCAGCGCTTGGGGGGATGAAAGATGAAGGTTCATGACCATTTTTTAACTCAATAAAGGGAGAGACAAGCTGCAGGCTGCAGGCCGGAGATATAATTAGTTCACAGCAGTGGCGCTTTCTTGATTTAGCTTCTGAGAGAACAAGACAAGGATGTTATACCCAATTAGCAGTAACATCCAGTCGGAGCCTCAATAGGTGAGATAACAAGCTATTTTTATGACTTTTCTTTCCCAGCTTGGAGGAAGCGGGGAGGGGCTATCAGGGCCTTATTTCTTTTCATCAGGGAACAATTATTGGGGATCTCAGGATTTCCCAAAGCCAAATGATGCATTTGTTAACCCAAACAAGCCAGCATCCCAGGGTAGCAGCGGGGGGTGGCAAGCTGGCATTTCGAGTCCAGGGTGGGTGGGAGGGGTGCAGGCCCCTAGCCCCCATTCTGGAAGCCCTCTGAAAAGGTTCCCAGAGGCAGACAGTGCATTGGCCAGGCAGGAGAAGCACAGGCCCTTGAGATATTCTTAGTACCTGCCTTGATTTCTCTCCCTGCTTTCAAAGGGACATGAGGCCAGGCCAGTTTCCCTGGGGATGAGGAAGGAGCCAGTTTTGACTCTTGGCAGCCCTTGTTGGCACTGCTGTGGATTCTTTCTGCCAACTAGGCCAGAGGTTCTGGCACCTCAGGCTTGAACCTGCCATTGCACTTTGCCCACCAAACCCTCATTAATGGCTTGCCCCACCCAGCCCCCCTCCTGCCTGTCCTGGGTCTCGGACCCAGTCTCTGGCAAGGGCAGAGTGGTGATTAGCTCCTTTCTCTCCACCATCATTACCCTCGCAGTCAGGGCACCCAGCACTGGCCAAGTCCCTACTGGGCAGGGAAGCCCTGCCAGGCCCCACCCCAGCTGCCTGGCTGTGCTCCCATTCCTGGCGAAGGCTGGGGGATGCCCAGAGAGGGAGCTGATAGGGCTGCTGTGACGCCCCGTTGGCCTGGGCCCCAAGCCCAGATCAGGTTCCTGGGCCTCCACCTGTCCTGCTGAATCTTGCCCCGCCCTGTCCTGTGTCCCGTCGCCCTGTCCTGTGTCCCATCTCCCTGTCAGTGCTGAGCTCCGCACTCCTGGTTCAGACGACTGACAAATCCAGCCATGCAAAGTGGGAGTTTAATTGCAAACAGTTTTTATGGATCATGGGCCCATCTGTGCCACCATATGCAAAAGAGAAAAAAAAATCCCCCTTTTTCTTCCTCCCACCCTACAAACTAACTCCAAAAGAAATAACTGCCAAGGTTTTTCCGGCTGGAACCAAGCAGAGAGCTGGGACCCATCCGGGGGCTTCCTGCAGGGCGGGCCTGGTAAGACCAGAAGGCCAGATAGGGCAGGGAGGAGAGGATCCCAGGGGACCCACCCAGAAGTTGGGATCTGACTGCAGAGAGGCTACGACAGCCTCAGCAAACTGCTGGCAGTTCCCGAACCCACTGAGATCTCTCGCAGCTCTGGGCCTTGGCACATGCTGTGCCACAGTTTGGGTAACAGGCCTGGGCTTTTCCAGCTACCTGGCTGACATGCATGGCCTATAAGGCAGGGCTTGGCATGGAGTGGGCACTGCACAGTGTTCATGGAACATGTGAAAGAGCCATGTCGCGGGGCCCCAAGGACGAGGCACTTCCTCTCCCCTCTTTACCCAAGAAATGCAACTCCAGGAGGATGGGGCTGCCCAGGCCTCACAGACTCCCTTCTTCCCAGTGGTGCCTCTTGCCCTGGTGCCCAGCCTGGCTCTGCAGGTGAATGCCACCTAAGATGGAAAGGACATTGGGTACTAGCAGCTGCCCTTCTCGGGCCCTCAGATGTGGCTTTCCCTGGAGCCTGCGTGGGCTTCTGAGAGGACTCACCTGAAACAACCTGCGAGGGTTCCATTCCCACACCACCTCATCCCAGCTGGGTCACTTCAGACTGTCGGTCCTCCTGCTCTGTGCCTCAGTTTCTTCCTCTGTAAAGTGAGGGTGCTGGACGTAAAGTGCTTCTCTGCGTGTCATCTCTCTTATAAGGTGGGGGTGGGGCATTTGCACACTAATGTCTTCCCAAGTTTCTGATTGGGACACTCAATGTTGAATGAGTGAGTGAGTGAGTGAGTGAAGCAATGCATGAGGGAGGTATTTGGAAGGCTTTCCAGAGAGGAAACAGGACACAGGCACTTGGCTTGCCAAGAATTCAGGGTTTTTACTCCTTTTCTGATTGGCATCTGGAAACCACCCTGTGATCTATAGGAATGATGAACTCCATTCTACTGGGGGAAACAGGCTCAGAGAGATTGAGGGACTCTCCCAAGGCCATGCAGCTGAAAAGAAGCCAGAGCTGGGACTGGAGCCCTGGGCCAAGCAACTCCAGCTGGCCAAGTCCCCCCCCACACCCCACCCCCACACTCAGGTGAGGATGGTCCAGCCCAGAGCTGGGAAGGAGCTTAGCCAAGGTTACACAGCAAGAAAGTAGCAGCCAGCATTTGTGAGCCACTTCCTACAACCATTTTACAGATGAGGAAATTGAGGAACTCCAACCCTAGAGCCAGACCAGCCTAGTCCCAAGTGCTCTTCCCTCCTCTCCTTCCCTCCCCCTCCCCTGGGTCTGCACCCTGTGGGTTCCCCGTCTGCCTTACCAACTGTGTGAGCCAGCAGCCTGGCCCCAATCAGGGGTTCCGGTGCCCAAAGCTGGGCACCTTGCGCAGCCCTCTTGCAGCAGGTAACAGGGGAAAGTGGGACCCAGGTACCATCACCATTTCCTGGGAGCCAGGTGAGACCAGGCCAGGCACCAGGCAGCCCATTCCCCACCCATAGTGATCACCAGCTCCCATCGTAATCATTAAAACTATTAGAAGGAAACGTTCGCTTGAAGCAAATGTCAGGCGCCGAGTTGTGCTTTGTAAACGCTCACAATTAATGCCAATCAGGCCCGGAAAAAAGCCGGCCCGGAATCCTGTCTGTTTCGTCTCATTTGTCAGCTGGTGCTGCTCCATGTTGCACATTTTCATACAATTGCTATAAACATAAAAGGGAAACTCCACAGTGTTCCCGGGCACCCGGATGGTGTGCACCAGCTTAATTACTTGGTATTCTGCTGTTCACTTGGCCGCCCTGAGCTGGTGGGAGGGAGAAAGGGGGACTTTGTGTGGCAGGACAAGGGTTCCTGGGGGTCAGCCAGGGAGATGGGTCAGGCTGCTGGCCTGGGCCTCCTGCCCCGTCCTCTGCAGGCCACGTGACCCACAAGCTGAGCTGGGAAACGACAAAGTTGCTTAAAAAAAGTTGGCAAAATTGTCAGGTAGAAAAGGGGTTCAGAGTCTACCAGACTTGGTTTGAAATCCCTATTCCATCTCCTGGAATGACTCATCAGGTTTAATGGTCCACTTCCTGCATGCCAAGCATGGGGCCTCAGTTTTCCTCATCTGTGAGTTGGGGGTAACAGCCCAGTGGTCAACATGTCAAGCCTGTTGGGGCCTGGGGACATTGTGGTGTGGTTTGGTTTTCCCCTTTGGTTGCCACACAGACCCTGTGAGGGCGAGCTGTCCCTCTTAGCTAGTGTGAGGGCCAGAGTCCCAGGCAGGAAGTGGTGGAGCCAGGACCTGGGTCCGGATTGCTGGCTCTGGGGCTGTAACCATTGTACCATACTCCCGCACCCACCCCAGGCAGCCACAGGGCTGAAAGAAGATGCGATGTCTACAGGTCCCAGCATGCAGTAGGTGTTTGGTACACAGTGGCTGCTGTCTACCCACTGCCTGGAAATGGGCGGGGGGCAGCAGAGGGCTCAGGCCTGGCCTGAGGGTCAGCACCAACCAGTGTGGACCTTGCTGGGTGGAGGGTGCAAATGGAGTGGTCCAGAAGCAGGAGTGGTTCCCTCTTCCCTCGGGGCCTACCAGGCCAGGACTGAGGAGGGAGGTGCCGAGAACATGCCTGGCCAAGTCCCCAGGGGACTCCTGCCCACCCGCGTCTGCCCTTGCCTTGCACCTGGCTCTGATGTGCTGGGTGTGACTGCGCCCCAGGCCCCATGTTGCCTCACGAGACCTCTGACGGCCCAGAAGGTTGGGTGTGCTGTTGTATGGTCCCCATTGTACAGATGAGGAAGCAGAGATCCAAGCCAACCCAAGCTGGCAGGGCTGGGAGGGTGGATGCGGGAGCCGGCTCCTGCACAGCTTCCTCAGTCCAAAGTCTTATGAATCTTCTTAGCCCCCTCCCTGTAGAGACTGGACATGGCCCTGACGCACCTTACACGCCCTCCCCAGGGCCCTTTTGAGCTCTCCAGCTCTCTGTGGTCAGGGTCTTCTGAGGCCAGGCTGGGACACACTGGCCTTTGTGTGAGCTTGGGCTGGGCCGGGCGGCCAGCGGAGTGGGGAGAGGGCAGTGCAGCCTGGCTGGTCGGGAACAAATGCTCAGAGCGGGAATAGAGGCCCCTTTGTGTGCCTCTCGGAGGGGGACGGGGTGCTGCCAGCTGCCACCCCGTGTGATCATGGAGGCCTGAGCCCTCCACAGAGGTTTGTCTAACACCTCCAGGGGACCGGCCAGGGAGCCTGTCATCCTCAGCTCTGCCTCCTCTTGTCACTATTCTGTGTTCCTCTTGTTTTCTGGAGGTCCCTGGCTGCTAGAGGAGCCACGGGCAGCCATTAACCTGGTTTGCTGTAGGCCTGCTGTGTGCCCGCACCGAGCCTGACACTCCACCCACCCTGCAGGCAAGGGGCGGTAGTCTCATGTCTCAGATGAAGACACTGAGGTTCAGTGAGGAGAGGCGACTCACCTCTCTGGCATGTGGTCACGCGTTGAGGATGTGGCTGACTCCAGAGCTTTCTCTGTCCATGGAGTTGCCCTTTGTGTCATGCCCCAGGGGTCCAGGTTTGTACTTCAAGGTGTTCATTCCCCAGGGTGGGCTGGGGGAAGAGCAGAGATAGGTGCTGGGGACTGGGCTTCCCAGGTCCACTCTACCACCAAGTTCTGGCAGAAACCAGCAGGAAGGCTACAGGTGTCTCCGTTCCCTGAGTGGGCACTGGGTGTCCACCCGTCCCTCAATCGCAGCCAGACTCTGGGCTAGTGGCTGCAGGGCATTCATGAACAAGCCCAGGGCCCTGTTGAGAGCTACCATACCTGTTCAGCCCACTCTAAGCCTCGATCTCCTTAGCTGGGAAATGGAAATGAAAGAGAACCCTCCCGAGGGCTACTGGGGGATGTAGTCCCAGGACATGGGCAAAGTGTGAGCTTGGTGCCTGAGCACCCTCAGGCCTTGTGGGCGTAGGCTGACGTTTCTTGGCACTCCTGCCTCCTGGGAGTGGGAGAGTATGAGCTACAGCAGTGGGTGGGTGGTGGGTGCTGAGGTCCCTCTCAGGAGCATACACATGCACCAGGGACTGTCCCATTGGGTCCCTGCCACAGCCGCACTTTACATACAAGCAGTGTGATCAGAGAGCTAAGATGACTCGTCAGGGGTTCCAGGGTCCCAAGGAGACAACATGGGGACTGTGGCTTCTAGTGAGGCCCAGCCCTTAGTCTCTTCCTGATTCCTGTTTAGCCTAGTCAGCAGCATTCCACTGTAGACACAGAGTCCCTTTTCTGAGCCCAGCCCCGTAGGAGAGCAGAGCCATGCAGGATGCCCACAAAGGCCAGTCAGCCTCCTGCAGCAAATCCCAGCCACCTGGGATGAGCTTGCACCTGCCAGGCCATGCCTTCCTCTGTGCCTTTGCTCAGGCTGGGGCATCTGCCATGTGTACCCTCACGGCCAGTCCTGTGGGACACTGGGTGCCCACCGGGAATCCAGTCCTCGCACGGCACAGTCATACCCTGGGCTTTAGAGTCCAGCAGGCCTCCAGCCCACACACATGTGCCTTCTCTGTGGGGCTAAGGGTCTGGTACCTGCTGTCCTCCTCAAGAGCCCCACCCAAGCCCTTTTCACCTCTCCCCCACCTCTTCATGCACAGTATGGCACATGGTAGGCATTCAGTGAAGTCGGAACCAAAGATGCGGTCCAGCCCTCAGAGACCTGGTCCCCACCTAGCGGGAGAGATGGACACAAACAGGTCAGTGACACGGCTACACATCCAAGGATGGAGTCAAGGCAAGACACCCACAGAGCAGGGAGCCCCCGTCCCATCTCCAACACAAACTGAACCCCTACTACACTCCTGAAAACTTGCTGTCTCCTTTCAGTCCTCCCAGGGCAAGGCAGCGGTGTTACAGGTGAAAAAAGAGGCTCGGACAGCCAGGTACTGACAGGTCACACGGCTGCCAAAGGCGCCTTGGACATCCCAACTCAAAGCCCCATGTCCTTCTCCACGGTGGAAAACTCAGGTACCCGGGGGCCACACAGGTAACAGGAGGAGCAAAGCCGCTGCAGCCAGATTTAGGACACATCAGCTCAGGGCTTCCAGAACGGCCAGGTTCGGGTTTTTCCCCAAGAGAAAGCAGACAATAAGAATTGTAGGTAGAATTCTAGTTTTATTTTTCCTTTGGACATTGGCAAACACATCACAAGTTTTTAAAATGCAGTGAACCGGGCAAAGAAAAAAGGTGTGGGCAGATTTGTGCCCTTCAGTGAGCCTGTATTGTCTGGGTGAGGGGCATGCTGGGAGTCTCAGGACAGCTTGCCTTCCCCATCCCCGGTCAGCAAGAGCCCTCGGAACCCAGTGGCATCGCCCCAAGCCCCTCAAAACACCCCCAGCTGCCGCCTTCACCACCAGAGGCAGGAGGCAGGGCCCAGGCCCCACGAGGGCACCACCCAAATAGCTATAATCAGCAGCCTCGCCAAGACTTCAAACTCACCCAATTATCCTGCGAGGGGAAAAAAAACACAAAATGAAAACAAATTAACATGTTTGCATAGAAGCCGCTGCAGCAACACACACAGACGCGCGCACGCATGCACATGCTGGCGCATGCCCCGGCAAGGCTGGAAGACACCGCCACCCCCGTTCCCTGGGCCTGGCACCCACCCGGACCAAAATGCCGGAGCAGGCCCAGCAGCTGGCTTGTCCCCAGACCTGACTGGGGTGGGGCTGCCTGCGAGGTACTACCTCTGGCACCTGCCCACAAAGCGGGGTTCCTGCACCCCACACCATTCATTTAGTGCCACAAGACTCGCCTCATCAGACTCACTGAGCCCCTATTAGTGCCTTTGGGCTCTGTGCCAGGCGCTGCCTTTGCCCTTGCCCTTGGGTCACTCAGACAAGCTCAGATACTCCCTTTTCTGGGAAGTGGCCTGTCCTTAGAAGGACCCCTCTTCTCTAGGCCTCTGAAGCTCCCTCTGACCCGGGATTGGGGTTGCATGGGTGTGCATCTGGTCATCTTTGCCGTATTTGGTTCTTCTCTGGGTTCCTACAGGTGCTCAGGCAGGGTTTGGCGACTGCACCCATTGGAGCATCCCCTCCCACTTGTAAGGCGCATTTGGGGCCTTGTCCCTGGCATTAAAGGATAAACTCCTGGAAGGAATTGGGGCTTAGGTCCTGGGGTTCAGGGATCCCCAGCTCCTCCTGCTGCTGTGTCAGCACAGGCAGTCCCTTCACCCCTCTGTGCCCGGCGCTGTCATCTCCTGGGGTGAAAGCTGGGCGGGCAGTGCATGAGTGCTACGCTGCACATGTTCATCGCCCGGTTCATCCTCACTACGGCTGGTGAGGGTGGTGTGGTTTCTACTTCTGTGTTTCATATGGAGAAACTGAGTCCCCAAGGGACTCATGGCTTACTCAAGACAGCCCTGCTAGTGAATAGCAGAGACAGGGTTTAAACTGAGTTCTGGATTTTGTCTTAGCTGAAGTGCTGTTTCACACTTCCTAGGCGCTGCCTGTCAGGAGCCAGAGGGACAGTGCCTCATGGGTCTGGGGAGTGAGGGCTACTAAGATGCCGTGGTGGTGGTGGGATGGGTGACCCAGCTGGCGGCAGGATCACCCCTTTGGGATGCTAGGGAGGTAACCCAGCGCCTACCCTCGGAGCAGCCAGTCCTGTGGGACACTGGGTGCCCACTGGGAGTCCAGTCCTCGCATGGCACAGCCATGCCCTGGGCTTTAAAGTCCAGCAGGCCTAGTTCCCATCCAGACCCCACCAGGTGCAAATCCTGTTCCTCTCGGAGCCTCTACCCTGCTGGAGAATGGGAGGCGTGGATGTATTCACACTCAAGGGATGGTCTTCCAGCTCCATGTAAGGTGAGGCATGGCACCCAGCACACAATTGCTGCTCCATGAAGCCACCTCCTGCCCAGACCTCCAGCAGGAGAGGCCCTTTCCCTTATCCAGAAGCTTTCTAGCCCTGGAGCCTCCATGACACAGCCTCGGGGTGGGGGTTGGTGGGTGACACTGGGCCTGGAAGAGGCTCTTGCCCCCTCGCTGCTAGCTCTGCCCCTCTGCCCGCCCTTATTGAGGGTCTCTGGGGCCTACGTGTTCTGGGTGTGTGGAGGGGTTTGTCAGGTTGAGGTGGCAAACTACAGTGAAAAGACTGGGGAGAGACCCTGAACTGTGAAGCCTGGACCATAGAGAAAGTATGAAAATACAAGTCCCACCCCAGCACTCTGTCTGTTCAGATGGGATTTACTGAGCATCTACTGTGTGTCTGGCCTTGGAATAGAAAGAGACCAGAGAGGGGTCTGTGAGGCTTGAGGCCCAGCCCTCTCACTGCTGTGCACTTTGGGCAGCCACACGGTCTCCGGCACAAGTGTTCTCAGGCAGGGCTGTGGTCACATCACAGTATGAGGACGTTAGTTCCTCAGTGGTTGAGCATGTAGGTCTGCAGTGCCCCTCCCCAAACCCTGAGGGGGTAGGGCAAGGGCCACTTCCAGTGGTCATCGTGAAGCTGTCTATGACCCCCTCACTCCCAGGCTTCTGAGGCTCTGAATGCCGAGGCTGGGGGCTGGGTGGGAGGAGGTTCTTTCCCCCTCATTAAAAAAGTCATGTTCATCTCTTAGTATTCAGAAATAAGTCTGACGAAGAAAAGAAAATTCAGCCGACATCTAACTGCCCAGAACTAACACTTGGTCTCATGTGGGGACGTTTTGCCCAGGTGCTTGGCATTCAGGGAGTGTCTGATTCCGCCTTGCATAAATGACCCCCCTTGGTGGAGTAGTGCTCAGTGAGTGGATGCATGGGCCCCGTCAAGCCCAGCGCCCAGTCCCAGGAAGGGCCACTCCGTGCTAAGCCTGTCCTGGGCTCCTGGGTACCACCTGCCCTCCCGCCTGCCCAGCAGCCCATTGTCTGGCATGTGGGGGCGCGGAGCAGCCGTTGTTCTGCACACATCTGATCCCGTCTTTTCCACATCAGATCATTTGTAACCGTCACCAGGCAATAGGGCCCATCGCTGATTCAATCTCAGCTTTGTGCTGTCACAGCCGTTTTTCTGCGCCAGGCTGATTTTGAAAGGAGGCCCATCCTCTGGGCCCACTTTTCAGAAGAGGGGAGGTGGGTGGAGGGAGGTGTGTGTGTGTGTGTGTGTGTGTACGTATACACAGGACAGGTTCCCCCACACATGTATGCGCACACACACACACACACACACACACACACACACACACATTCCACTGCTGCAGCTAATCACCGAGAGTAGAATTTGGAATGAGGTAGATGGACAAGGGCCCCAGGCCAGGCCCGTCATCCCCACCTCCGTCCCACCTGCCACCCTGAGTGCCTACTGTGTGCCCCAGCATGCAGACACAGTAGAACTTGCACTCTGGTGGAAGAGACAGACACTAAACTGTTCCTCAAGATAATTTCAGAGCAATAATGACAGTGAAAGAATTGCTGTGGTGACAGGACAGTGGCCAGGGCAGAAGGTTGCCAGCTTGACCAGGTGGTCAAGGGGGGTCTCTCGGAGGAGGGGATGTTTGAGCTGAGGTGTGAATGAGGAAATGGAGCTGACATGGAGAGCGGGGGAGGGGCGTGAACTGGGACGGCGTGGCATTGCACTATCCACAGGTGGCAGTGAGCATTTGCAGTGGGGCAAGTCTGAACTGAACTGAGATGTCCTCATGGCGTAAAATCCATCCCAGGTTTCAAAGACTTAGAATAAAAACAAGAACATAAAATATCTCATTAGGAATTTTTTAATATTGATTACATATTGAAATGATACTATTTTGGATCTATTAGGGGAAATATATTAAATTTAATTTCCTCTGTTACTGCTAGAAAATTTCCAATTGCAAATGAGGCTGCTATTATTACATATTTCTATGGACAGCATCGGTGTAAGGTATTTAGGTAGCGGCAAAACCCTAAGTGCAAAAGCCCTGGGGTGGGACCTTGGTTAGCCTGTGAGAGGACCAGAGAGACAGCCAGTGTGTCTGAGCAGGGTTAGCACAGGACAGGGACAGTGCAGATAGACAGTGGGAAAGGGATTCACGCAGGTTCTTCAAGGATACTGTTTGAAATGCCACGGAAGGCTGGCGGGATGGCTCATACCTATAATTCCAGCACTTAGGGAGACCGAGGTGAGAAGATTGCTTGAGGCCAGGAGTTCGAGACCAGCCTAGGCAACATAGTGAGATCCCATGTTTACAAAAAATAATAATTGGCTGGGCGTGGTGGTGCACGACTGTAGTCCCAGCTACTTGAGAGGCTGAGGCAGGAGGATCACTTGAGCCCAGAGGTGAGCTGCAGTGAGCCATGATCAAACCACTGCACCCCACCCTGGGCAACACAGCAAGGCCCCATCTCTTTAAAAAAAAAAAAAAGAAAAAAGAAAAGACAATGCCGTGGAAGCCACTAGGTGAGTTCTGAGCAGGGAGAGGAGTGAGCTACACACAGAAAGGCTTGGTCCACCTCCCGTGAGGTGGAGATTGATGGCAGGGAGGCAATGGGGCACAGGGACAGGTGGGAATCCGTTGAAGAGTCACTGCCGGGACCTGCTAGTGAATTGACTCCACCAGATCTGGCTCTGCACAAAGCTCACTGCTTCTTGTGGCTCCTGGATTTCCAGGCCTCTGGGGCATCCTGTCTCTCCCTGCACCATCTCCACCTCCCCAGCAGCTGTTCCCGGTCATGTCAGTGCATTTACAAAGAGCTCCAGTCGCCTGTCTCCTGGTGGTCAGAGGTTGAAATCCCTTTTGAAAAGTTCTTAAAAACAGAAGTGATGCATGTTCATTGTGGAAAAATTAGAAATACAGAGAAGCACAAAGAAGAAAAAAAAAATTCGCCAGAGTTAACCATCAGCTGCTAGGCTGTGATGGGGGAGGGGGTTGAACCCAGGTGATCTGGCTTCAGCACTTTCTAAATCATGGTGCCTGTGGCTGGGTGACCTGGAGGGAGCTCCCTGACCATAGAAGGGGTTAGAGACATGGCGCCCCTCTACCCTCACTCTCAGCAGAGGTGGAAGCTGGAGACTGGTCCACACATGGATGGTGAGTGGCATTTGACTCTTGGAGGTTTAAATAAAACAAACACTGAGAGAGCTCACGCACTCTGGGATGTGGAGTGATGGCTTTGTCATTTGGGCCGACTGTCCTGTCATGTTTCCTAACCCCTGCCTTGAAGTCTCCACTCATTTCTGCCCCATCCTGACCCCCAGAAGCATCTGTTGATCTTAGCATGGGGCTAAAAGCTAGCTAAATGCCAGCCCTGGCCAGCCACTTTTGTCGGCTCTCCTTCCCTGACCTGGGTCACTCCATCTTTTAAACAATCTTGGGCCATTCTTGCACAGGGACCTGGTCTTCTTCCTTCCCACCCCTTGGGGCCTGAATTCTCAAACCCTGTCTGGCCCAGGCCTACCTTTTTGTGGGGCTTTCCTGTCTGCTCCACCAACCAACCAGCCCCGAGGTCCTGGACGGCGTCTTTTCTTCTCTGTTTCCTCGTGGGTACGATGGCAGTCGTTCTTTCTCCCGATTGTGGCATGGGTTACGTGAGGTGACGTCTGTAAAGTGCTGAGCCCATGGAGGACACTAAAAATAAAAACTAGCTCCTATTATTTATTGCTCTATTAGATTTTCCTCCTTCCCTTTTGCCTCTTTTAACCCTGAATTGTGGGCGCAGGGACTGGGGAATAGGTGGGAAGAAGGCTGGAGATTCTGGGCCCTCCCCCATCTCCACTGTGGGTCTGACCTTTGCCTGTTGCACACAGTGTTCCATCTTCCGGGATCCCAGTGTCATCTGGTGGCATCCCTCCTTCCCTCTCTTGGTCTCCATTTCCATGTTGTTTCTCCAGATTCTGTGACTACCTCTAAAAAAAACTGGGCCGGGGGATTTCGGCTGAGCTCCCAGCCCCATTATGGCATTGCAGTACTGAAGCTGTTCAGTATCAATTCTCAGATCTCCCCACTCCCTCTTTACTGGAAGGTGACGATGGAGACTTGACTGACAATTTTCATTACAGAGCCGAGGTTGGAACTAGGAGAATAGAGGCTTAGCCTGCCCCTGACTCCAAACTTCGTATCTTAGGATCTCTGGCTCTCAGGGAAGAGTGAAACTCTCCCTCAGAGGTTCGTGGCTCTGGAAGAGGGCCAGCCAGGCCTGTTGCCAGTGGCAGTGACTACCCCTCCTCCCAGCACCTTCTCTGAGTCCCTGCCCTGAAGCAGCACTAGTGCACAGGAAACAGATCTCCCCACCGGGAGGTTCAGGGGCTCCCTGCCTGGCCCTGCATAGATGGGGTGCTCTCAATTACTCACCAGGAGGGTTTGCCCTCCAGCAGCCTGGAGCTCCTTCATGCTCTGTTTGCTCCTCTCTTTCAAGTCTCCATGTGGTTGCCTGTGCAGTCCCTTCTGTGGGATCCTCCCCTTCCTCTGGCTTTTTCCTACTTACCTGTTGATGACGGCCATGAACAAAGCTAACAACAGGTACCACTTAGGCAGCTACCACAAGGACCCTGGCACTTTGTTGTAAGGAAGGAACCCCTCTTGCAGGCACAAAAACTGAGGCTCAGAGAGGAGGATGGATTTGCCCAAGCCCACAGGGTTAAGGTATAAAGCTCAGACATCCTGATGTGAAGTCGGGGAGAGATGCTGTCACTCTGCTTATGAGGCAGCTGGTGTGCCTTTCCATCTTGACACCCCCAGGCCAGGTAGGGTGACCCCATCATGGCTACCGCTTGTCTCCCTGTCTTGTAATCACCCCTCTGATGCCTCCCATCCTCTCAGGGTCTGTCACTGCCCCAGCATCTAGCACAGGGCCTGGCCTAGCACACAGTTGGTGCTTAATCTGCCATGCTGTCCCCAGTGGTCAGAGTGCTGACAGAGGCACATTGCAGTTGTCAGTTCCCATGGCGACTGACATCACTGAGCTCTCAGGCTGTGTCCCGCCCCTTTCTCCGGGGCTCCTGCGCTGGGAGCTGGCCGTGGTGCTGACAGGCCCGGGCATGGCCGCCCACCCCCAGACCCCAGCCCTGTGTCCCAGTAGGACACTTTCTTAGGCCTGCTCTGCCTCGACTTCCAGGATAGCCTCTTGCCCATCCTTTGTTCAGAAGACGTTTTTCTGAGGGCCCCTGTGCTCGGGTACTGCTATAGCACCGTGAACCCATGGAGGAAGGATCAAGGAGAGCCACATGGGATTCCAGTCATTCAATGATTCATCAAACATTTATCATGCACCTTGCATGTCTTGGAGAAACCCTCAGGAACCCAGACTCCAATTGAAGGTCGAGTAGTAAGTGGTAGAGAGCTTTGGGGATCGCATGGGCAAAGGCCTGTAAGCGTGCAGGTGAGAGGCTTGTGCATAGGGAAGCCCAGCTCAGGACTCTGGCTGCCACCCAGAATTGGTGATTGCATTTTACTTTTTGGTCTCCCCTTTGGCTCAGAAAGACCGGCACTTCTGGCTCCAGTGCCCAGCCCAGAACCAGGCACAGTGGAGGGGCGTTGGAGCCAGGCAGGGGACTGGCATATTTGTGTTGAGAACCAAAGAGCCAGGTATGCTCTGTGACCAGGTTTGCAGCATTTTAGAGAGCCCCCTGGCCTGCTGGGGCTGGGGGCAGATATAGTGATAATCCTGGCAGGAGATGAGGCCTTCTATTCAAGAGGACAGTACCTCCCCAACCCCCAATCTTAAAAAATAAAAGTAAAAATCCCCTTCTGGTGCTTCGGCCCAAATGGCAGTGGGAAATAATCACTTTTCACAGGCCCCTTATCCACAGCCAAGCCCTGTGCCAGTTTAATCAGCAGTGCCGGTGTGACTTAAAGAATCCCCGGCTTGAGAGATCAGGAGAGGGGTTAAAGAAAATTACCCTTGCCTCCTCCATGCTAATGTAATCTCTAACCAGATCTGCCTAGCCGCAGCTCAAATTGCTTTTTAGATTAACATTTAATTATTAACAGGGTCCCTTGGAAGGCCTCCGGCTCAGAGCAGGGATGGGGGAGGGAGTGGCAGGAGGGAGGTGGGGGTGGGCTTCCACTCTGGCTGCCTTGCTGAGACAAGTGGGGTGGGAGAGAGAAGGAGGAGTAGGGGAGAGGGGTCAGGAAGGGAGAGAGAAAGAGAGACAGCAGGAAGGAGGAGAAGGGGAGCATCAGGACAGGGAGGCAGATGGAGTTAGGGATGAGATGGGAGAGGAAAGAGACAGGCAGTGGATCTTCTCTGGTGGGAGCTCCAAAGGGAGTTGGAGGAAGCCTGCACCTAGATTCCCGAGGACATTCCTGGGCTGGGCAAGGGTCCCACCACTCTTCCATCCTGACCAGAAGCAGGTTTGCTGCCCCTTGCTATATAGAGTGGACTGGACTTTCTGAGACTTTCTACTCTATTGGCTCAGCTCGTGGTACTGGGACCAACACAGAGAAGTGACCCGTTGAGGGCCACCCCACCAGGGTCTGACCCCAGTATTCCCAATCCAGCACTTATTCTCTTTCCTGGGCCCTGGGCCTCCCACCACCACTTCAGGCTCCTGTCTGCCTTTGGGGCAGGCTGTGTGGCCAGGCAGTGTGCAGAGACTTCAATTCCAGCCGAGGGATGGAGGTAAGAACTGTGGGAGGGCTCCCTCACCACCTGCCTATACTGCCACCACTCCCAGGAAGGCTGCAAGGCCCTGCAGAGTGGCCGGCATCTCCTTCACTTCCTAAAAGGGAATTCAGAGTCTGAACCATCCAATCCTTATGTGCACTGCTGGGTTTTGCCAGCCTCCTATCTTGTCTGTGCTCAGGATTCTAAGTCCCTCAAAGACAAGGGCTACATCTAGAGCCCCTTTGTGTGCCCACAGGCCAGAGGCCACCCAACACCTTGCACGCAGCTGGGTTAAATTTGAAAACCAAATGGTCACATCTTCTTATGTCCAAGCTAGATGGCCCTCATACTATCAGCTGGTCCACTCCCTATAAAGGTTCATTTGGGAAACAGACTCAGAGAAGTGCTGTGAGTTCCTCCAGGTCACCAGCCAGTAAGAACCCCAGTGCCTGGCCCCTGCCTGGCAGGCACAACCCAGAGGCATCTGGGGCCAGCTCTCTTCTCTGAACCAGTCCTGTTGGATACCAGGAACAGCCTGGCATGACCTTCCCTTCCAGGTCACAGCTAGGATTTGGCCTTGAATAGAGCCACAGAAGCCAGGTTGGTAGCTCTAGGAGTTAAGAGGTGGAGGAGAAGATGGGGGCTCAAAGGTGTGCAGCCTGTGGCTTTCCTGTGGTCACAGCCTCAGGGCCCTGCGGTGAAGCCAGGTATATCCTCCCATTCTGCCCTGGGGTCAGCCCAGCCTGGCAAGGGGCAGACTGCTGACCTGCGGACACATGAGGGAACGTGCAAGCTACCTGCTGCATCAGGAAAACGCTGGAGGCAGAGAGAAGTCAGGAACATCCATTTTTAGTGGGAGGTCAGTTCGGGCTGGATGTTCCCTCCTGGCAGGATGCTTTGAGCAGTTTCCATCCTCCCAGCACAGGGCTGGCCCCCAAAGGATGCTTGGGAAGTGTTTGCTGCGTAAGAAGCAAGGCCTGGGCTTTACTCATCTCAGTGTCCTTCTGTCCAATGCCAGCCTCAAGAGTTGCCCTCCTTGAATGTTTATGGGATGAGTAAGTGGCCTCTAGGAGCCCTTCCCCCCTACCCCTTCCCCTCCTCTCACCCCTTCTTTCTGTGATCCCAGCCCCTCCCACAGTAGAATCAAAGTGGATTTGGGCCCTGGGCAGAAGTGGCCCTTGCTTCCATCCCTCCCTGGCCAGCTGACTGGGAGCTGGGAGCTGACACACCCCCAACCATGATGGAGCTGCTGTACAGTGTGGGGCTGAGGGTGTGATTGGGGTTGGCATCCTTGGGCTCTGCTATCTAAAAGCTGTGTGACCTTGCACAGATTGCTTCCCCTCTCTGTGGCCATTTCCTAAGCTGTGAAATGGGGCCACAGAGGCCATGAGGAGGAGGCAGATGGGCTTGGCACAGAGGGCAGTCAATACATGCTGACCACGGTCAAGAGCCCAAATTGCAGGTTGCTGTTTCGCAGCGTCCCCTCCCACTGGGCTGTGGGCTCCCTGACGCCCCCTGCAGCCAGACAGGCGAGGACAAGATGACAAAAGGCAGGCAGGGCCCAAGAACCCAGTTCCCTGCTCTTTTAATAAAAATAGACAGCCTTTAGACAGCCTTCTCCCATTCATTGTTCTGCTGAGGCAAGCATCATAGACTCAATTCCTCCTCGGACCTGGAAAGTTCCTTCCTTCGTTTCCCCTCCCCTGTCACATTTCCTTTATCTAAATCCTCAGCTATGAAAGGACACATCGACAGCTGGGGGCGTTATCTGGTGGAGGGGACCTTTTCCTCGGGTGTCTCTGAGATAAGGCGTCTTATCAGCCCCCATGTCAGGGAAGGTGCCAAGCATTCTAATCATTGAGGCATGCAGCATTTTCCCCTCCCTGCCCCCCCTTTTTATTATTAAAGTCACAAAAGACCTTGAGCTTATAAACAGTCTGATTTGCAGATAGGGTTTCAGAATGAGCAGTGCTCCCTGGATGGAGCTTGGCCAGGTGATGATGAGTCCAGGTGGGGGTTCTGAGAGGCTAGCCTCCTCCGATGGGATGACACCAGGCAGGGAGGGGGTAAGGTGGGGTCACAGAAGGAACATGAGTGTTTTAGGCGCATGCCCCAATCCTGTCTCTGCCTTGCTGTGTGGCCTTGTACGGGACACTTGGCTTCTCTGGGCCTAGGCCACTTTATATGACAATAACCAATTCATTGATTCGGTCATTCATTCAATACCTATTTATTAAGTGATTACTCTTGCCAGCCACTGGGGAGAGACAGACAAATAAGACACAGTGCCTACCCCTAAGAAACCCAGTCCAGTGGAGAGAGACAGATGTGAAAATTGACAGTTACACTTGGTATGATCAGGGCGGAGATGGAGATGGCGGATATCGGGAGGAAGGGACGGCTGAGCCAGGATCTGAAGACAGATCTGAGTTCAAATGGATTAGGGTCATGGTGCCATTGGCAGGAGAACCAGCAGGGGCAAAGGTCCAGAGGTATGAGGCAGCCTGACCGGAAGGAGGGCTGCGGGGAGCTGTGAGAGAGATGAGGTTTGCTGGGCAGAGGGCTGGGCTCTACTCGGGCCAGAGAGGTTTTAAGGCCAAGGCGAGGAATATGATTGTCTTGGTTGCAGATGATGGGGATGATACAGGAGTTGGAGGTGGTGGTCCCCTTGTCCTTGACATGTTTCACTGTCCCCTCCCCACTTCCCTCCTAGGACACCCCACCACCCTGCCACGTGCCCCCAGCGGCAGGGCACAGGGTTCCTGGGAGAATGGGCAGTGAGTTGGGACAACTAGGGGTGCAGAGAGAAAAAAGTCCCTCTTCTGTAAGTGAAGAGCATCTCTCAGGCTGCCTGTAGCCCTCCAGAAGCAAGGAATGGGAGGATGCAGGCAGCTGCCTGGTGAAGCTGAGCCAAAGCTGAGGCCTGCACTTGGACACCATTGTGCCCTGAAAACCCCCACACCCTGAGCTCAGTCGGATGACCCCTCTCAGCTCCCAGAACTGCCTGGCATCTACCATAAGAGCACTCTGACAACTGGAGCCCTGCTGGGAAGACAGCTGATGGGGTCCCAGAAGGCACCAGAATAGGAGACCTGTACCTCCCCCAACCATTGCAGCCCCCAGCCTGCCCTTTTTCAACTGCAAAGCATGCAGGATGTATGGCCCATGGGTCACTGGGGCACCTAGAGAAGGGCTGGGCTTCTGGACCCCTGGCACCTGGTAAAAGGCTGGAGGTAGAACTGGGCATGGCGAGGACTCTGGCAGAAAGTGACCTGGGCGTATCCATAGGGGTCATGGAGCCACTGTTACAGGCCAGAGAGGGTCATTAACCCAGCTGGGGTTACATGGCATGTGCTGGGAGTCAGACAGGTTCTGGGCTTCTAGGGTTTCAAAAGGGCACCAGTCTCTGACCCCCCTCCTTACTGTCCTGAGTACAGCCAAGTGGTGAGGGGGTGAGTGCACCCAGCCACTCCCCTGCCTGGCAGCCTTGGCAGGCCACGGCCCCTGTGGCTTGGGTTTCCCATCTGTGGAGGGAGAGGTCTCAGGCTGGCTTTCTCCAGAGCTACCCACTCTACCCCACCCCCTGTGTCAGAGCCACGAGAGATGGACCCTGCCCTGGAGCAGGGGGCGCAGAAGGAGGCGGGCCAGTGTGAGGGAGGTTGCAGCAGGCCTCGTACCTTCCAGATTGCACACGATTTTGAGTCCCCGCGGACCGCCTGTGTGTGAGAGGATACCCGTAAGTGCAGAGTAACACGCCAGGCAGCAAACACATATGTACGTAGGTGATTGTGTACCAGGGCGTGTGTTTGCGCCCAGCCCTGCCTGTCCACATGCACAGCGTGTCCTCCAGGGCTGGTGTCCACGACTGGTGATGGCGGGCCCGAGTCAGGCCCGCTCCCGCCACCTGCTCACGTCGCAAGTCCCCGAGGAGAGGAGCAGCGCTGCCTTCCTACAGTCAAGGACTTTCATCCCTGCAATAAGCCCCACTTCATTCCCTTTTTAAACTGTATAATTTCTGCCTGATTGTAATGGCCTATTTTAAAATTACCAGAAATCAAAGCCAGGAAGTGGATACTGCAGCTTTTATTGCGTCTCTGTGTTAAGGCTGGCGATTGGGGAGGGGGTGGTGAGAATCACCACCCCCTCCCCTCCATCCCCCACTTTCTCTCTCTCTCTCTCTCTCTGTCTCTCTCTCTCTCTCTCGATTTTTTTTTTTTTTGAGATGGTAATAGGAGAAAATTGGTTTTGAAACTGAATAAAAGTCCCTTTCAGAGGAAATCATTTCTTTCAGGGTACCTTTGCTGAAAGTAAAATAGGGCATAATGAAAGGTGGTTACGCGATTGTCTTTCATTTACCGAGAGGCCAGGACAGACGGGAGGCTGCAACCGTCTCCGGGAAATACAAGATTGGAATAATTGCGCCATAACAAGGAGCTTGTTGTGAAATTAGTATCTTAAGAAAGTAGTGAAAAAAGGCTTTTCCTCATGAATACTTCATTATTAGAAGAAAGCGGCAGAATTTAGGACTCCAGACACCTGTTTAGTATTAAATAACTTGCCTTTCTTCCCCTTCAGCACACCCCCCTCCCCCCGCTTTCTTCTCCTCCTTTTTTCAAACCAACATGAAGATTGAGGTGACTCAGCTTGGCTGCTCAGGACTTGGGGAGGTCGGGAGGTGGTGGGGACGGGGTACCCAGGTGATGGACATCAGGGGCATCCAGGGTTGAGCTCACCCCAAGACCTGCCTTCTCCTTAGTAGGAAGGGACCTCTAAGTAAACTCTCACTGCCACCCTCCTATGGGAGCCTCCCAGGCAGACCCACCCTGACCCTGCCACTCAGGGCCTTTGGGCTATCAGGAATGTACCTGCACCTTCTGAAACGTTCTCTGCAGGAGAGTGGGTTTGGGGAAGCTGAAGACGAGTGTCTGTGTGAATGTCAGGCTGTGGGGGAAGGTACCACACAGGCCTGTGTGCAGCCACATCTGAGCTGCTGCCCTTCAGGGCACAGGCCTCTGTCCTTCCCATTCGGGTAAGGAGCTCAGTCAGGCAGCGACAGGGATCTCGGGTCAGGGTAGCCTTGGTGGCCCATGGGGGCTGGGCTCAGGGTGCAGCGTGGATCAAGGTTCAAGCGTCCATCATTCTCCCAGGGACGCCATCCTGACATATCCCCTCCAGTGGGGGCTGTGAGGATACGCAGGGCAGGAGGCAGACCAGTACTTCAGTCACCTGGGACACCCACGTACCCTCTGATGTTTCCCAAGCACCCCTGTGTAGACGCCCAAGATGACCAGGTGGGGTCTTCAGGTTGACTTGCTTACAGGGGGCTGCCACCAGCTGGAAGGACAGCCTGCTACAGGGCACGGAGGGAGTGAGGAGGGACTGGGGACATCAGGGCAGGCCCCAGAGCAGGTGACCCATACGTCGGGCAGGGCTGGGCATGTCTGATGTCATTCCTGCCCTATCATGGTGTAGCCCCCACTCAAGAGCCCAGATTCTGTCCCTTCCCATGAGGCCACAGATGGGCCTCTTGATGCCTTGGGCCTTGGTCCTCTCATCGGTTGAATATGGGGAAAGGGTATGTGCTTTGACACTGTCTGATGTTCTTTGGGGTTGCAGGGAGACTCCTGGTGGGAGGCAAACTCGGAGCAGCCCCCAGGTGACAGCGCACCTCATCTTCCTCCTGCAGGGACCCTACCGCAGAGCGCGCCCCACCGGGGACCCCCAGCTCAGCCATGCTGGCCTGTCTGCAGAGGACCCAGAACCCCCCGGGCCAACACCTGGCCTGCCCGAGCAAGAGCCTGGAGCTGCGCAAGTGTGAGTAGGACACCTCCCCAGTCTTTGCAGGGCAGGTCGAGGGTGGAGAATGCCATTCACCAGTGCGTCCACCACCATGGCCCTGTCAGAAAGCCTCTGTGCTTTCTCAGGCCCCCAGGCCTTGGCCCTGGCTGTGCTGCCTTCCTGGTCTCCCTCCCCAATATGACACTCACTCTTTTGTCTGGCCGGCTCCTGCTGGGTGAGACTCTCAACTCTGGCGTGACCTCCTTCCTAGCAGCCTCTTCTGACCACCACCATCACCATGGCCCAACCCCGTCTCTGTGACCTCACCACCATTGTCTCGCCATGTCTGTCTCACTCACCACCATTAAAGTAGGATGACATGGAAGCAAAAAATAGAATGGGATCCCTGCTTGAGGCCCGTGAGCTGTGCGGTCTTAGGTGTTTCCTCCTCTCTCTGGTCTTGCGTTTTCACTGGGACTGGTGACCAGGGGTGTTCTCACTATCTAGGACCAGGATCCCAAATGCTCTGATCTGATTATTTTTAGCTACTGTAATTTCTTTTTTAACAAACTACTTAGAAATGGAGATTTGCATTAAAATCTGGATTTCTAGGATCTCCTGAAAACAAAAACAGAGGATCTGGTAACATGGGCCTGTGTGCCTGGACTGCAGCCATGGTTAGAGCTGAACAGCAGCCTCCTTTAAAGGGACGTCCATCTCCAGGTCACTGCAGTCTCCACCCCTCCCTGTTGCTTCTGTCCTACAGCCCAAGATCCATTGCTGTTTAGCATGATGCTTACACTGTGAAAATATCTTTTCTTTTAAATATTTACTTATCTTTAGGTAACACATTCATGTTATCTAACACTCAGAGGAAGGAAGGGGTGTACAGACAAAAGCCTCCCTCTGGGCCAGCCACCTGCTTCCCTCGTGAAGGAGTCCATGCCGTCAGCTTCCTGGGTGTCCTACCAGATGTTTTATGCATCCCAGCAAATATGTGTGGACACGCGTATTTTAAACAGTGTCCTGCACCTCACTGTTTCTCTCTGCAATCTATTCTGTATGTCAGCTTCTAAAGAGCATCCTCATTCTTTCGCCACATCGTTTTTTCCAGCAGGGATGACCCATAATTTATCTGGCCAGTCCTCTGTTCAGACTGTAGCTGACCTGTTGCCATCACAAGCAGTGCAGCAGTCAACCCTGTATGTGTCATGAAGGTGTGGATAAAACTGCAGGGGACATTTCTGGAAGTGGAAATACCGGGTCAAAGGGATGTGTATTTGGCATTTTGATAGTTGTGGTCTGATAGACATCTTTAGATGGTGCATCTGTGGACACCTTACATTCTGGTGTGAGAGGATCTGTTCCCCACCCCTCACCATCACAGCGTCATATCACACTTTTAGGTTTTGCCCACCTGAGCAGTGAAAATAGGATCACAGTGCGGGTTTCTTTTGTTTAGGGAGTCAAGGTCTAGCTATGTTGCCCAAGCTAGTCTCAAACCCCTGGCCTCTTGCCATCCTCCCGCCTCTGCTTCCAGGACAGCTGGGATTACAGGCGTGAGCCATCGCACCTGGCTACGGTGTAATTTTAACTCAGTTTTATATGAATGAGGTTGAATATCTTTTCATGTCTGTGCTATTTGTTTTTCCTTTGACTAATCACTTATCTCCTTGGCTCCTTTTCTTTTAATTGGGTGGTTGTTTTTGTCTTTATTGATTTGTAGAAGCTATTTGTATATGATGGAATCAGACCTCTGTCTGTGGTATGAATTGCAGATATTTTCCCCAAATTGGTTTTTGTTTTTGATTCTGCCATGGAGGAATTTTCTTTGGGAAGTGAGATTTATAAGTGTTTCCTTTTATGGCCTTTGGATTTTGCATCATACTTAGAAAGTCCTTCCTCAGGCTAAGATTATTATTTTTTAATTCCCCCAGGTTTTTAATAGATCTTTGATGGTTTTAAAAAAATGTATGAGGCCGGGCACAGTGGCTCACACCTGTAATCCTAGCACTTTGGGAGGCAGAGGCAGGTGGATCACCTGAGGTGAGGAGTTCAAGACCACCCTAGCCAACATGGTGAAACCCAGTCTGTACTAAAAAATACAAAAATTGGCCAGGCATGATGGTACACGCCTGTAATCCCAGCTGCTGGGGAGGCTGAGGGAGGAGGATCACTTGAACCCAGGGAAGCAGAGATTGCAGTGAGCCAAGATCACGCCACTGCACTCCAGCCTGGACAACAGAGCAAGACTCGGTCTCAAAAAAAAAGTATGATCTCTATATGATCTATAGTTTATTGGGGACAAAGTGTGAGGTATGGGACCAAATATATTCAAGTATCAGTGCAATACTGTTTTATTTATTATGTTGTTTAAAATTTGTAACCTTATTGAAATATAACTCATATACCATTCACCAATTTGAAGTGTACAATTCCATGGTTTTTAGTATATTCACAGAATTATGCAGCTGTCACCACAGTCAATTTAGAACATTTTCATAACCTCAAGAAGAAAACCGACACCCATCAGCAGTCACCTCATCTCTCCCCACCAACTCCCTCCCCTTTCTCTACAGATTTCCCTATTCTGGACTAGTGGCTGGCATCTTTCCCTTAGCATAATGTTTATACATTCATCTGTGTTGCTGCATATGTTTCTCCAGGTTAAGTAGCCCTTATCAGAAATGCTTGAGACCAAAGTGTTTTGAATTTTGGAAAATTTGCATTATACCAGTTGAGCATCCCAAATTAAAAAACCCAAAATGCTCCAATGAACATTTCCTTTGTATGCAACGTCAGCACTCAAAAGGTTGCAGATTTGGGAACACTTTGGATTTTAGATTTGGGTGCTCAATTTGTAATATTTTTCCCAGACAGTCTTGCTCTGTCACCCAGACTGGAGTGCAGTGGCGCGATTTCAGCTCACTGCAGCCTCCACCTCCCAGGTTCAAGTGATTTGCCTGCCTCAACCTCCTGAGTAGCTGGGATTACAGGCACAAGCCACCATGCCCTGCTAATTTTTGTATTTTTTAGTGGCGACGGGGTTTCACCACGTTGGACAGGCTGGTCTCGAACTCCTGACTTCAGGTGATCCACCTGCCGTAGCCTCCCAAAGTGGTGGGATTACAGGCATGAGCTACCGCACCCAGGGTCTGTAGTACATTTTGGTATTTGTTGCTCCTTGTTCTCCCCTCTCCACCCAAATTTCCTTGGCTCTTTTATATATTTTCCTGTCTGAACTATAGAATCCATTTATCTAGGTCAAAACAAAAATCCTATTTGTGTTTTTACTGGTATTGCATTACATTTACAGATGAATTTAGGAAGAAATGACACTTTTATGATGCTACCTTTCCCACCAAAATATGATACACTTCTGTTTCATGTCTCTCAGAAATGTTTTAACATTGGCCTGGTTGAAATCTTGAACCTTGGTTGGTTAAGTTTATTTCTGGATAGTTTAGATTTTTTAGTTATTCTTTTCTTCCACAAATGAAGGTTGGTTATATGAAGGCTGTTAACTTCTGTAACCTCACTGAATTCTTTTATTGTTCATAACAGTTTTTCAATTTAGCCACTTGGGTTTTTCAGTTATACTATTGTATGATTTACAGATAATAAATTTACACCCTGCTTTGTTTTATACCTTAATTTGTTTTATTTAATAGTGGCTACTATTCCTGGAACAATGAAAAATAATAGTGGCAATAAACATTCTTGCTTTGTACCTTCTAGATTTCCCCGTGAAGCAAATGCTGGCTTTGGGGCAGATAGTTTATCAGGTTAAATAAGTCTCCATCTATTCCTCTTTTGTTGAGGATTTTAAAAATCAAGAATGGAAGTTGAACTTTGCCAAAAGATTTTTCAGCATTTATCATCACATTTTTCCCATCAGTGAATTAACATGAACAATAATAGATTTCTTAATATTGAACTATCCTTGCATTCCAGCCCCAGTTGGTCATGGTGAATATTTCTTTATAATATACTGCTGGGTTGGATTTGTTATTTAGGATTTTTACTGCAGTCTTATCAAAGAGATTGTTCTTTGGTTTTCTTTTTTTGGAACAATTTTGATTGGGTTTTGCTATGTTATACTCACATCATGAAGAAAATCGAGGCTTTCCTTCTTTCTCTTTGCCTGAATAGTTTAAATAGACATAGAATTATCTGTCCTTAAAAGTTTGGTGATTCTCCATGAAACTATTTGGGCTAATGCATTTATTTGGGGTGAGTGGGTAGTGCTTTGATAATGCTGTTTCTTCTCTAATAATTGGTTTAATTGTTCTGCTTTTTGGGTGACTTTAGTAAATTATGTTTCTCTAGAAAAGTATTCATTTTTTCCAGGTCTTCAGATTGATTTGCATTAGGTTGAACTAAATAATTTTTACAACTCTTAATGGTGAGTTCACCCTTATTTCTTATATTGCCTATTTTGTGCTCTTTTTCCTGTTTTTCTTCATTAGGTTAGTTAGCTTAATGATACTATCTATCCCCTTTCCCCCAAAGATTCATCTTTAGGATTTATTTATTAGTAATTACCCTTTTCTGGTCTCTAACTCAATTTATGCTTTTATCTTTATTAAAACTTTCCTTCAGCTTTTAGGTTTTTTCCCCTTAGAGAGTTACATTTTTACACTACTTTTTTTTTAAAAGGAAAAATTCAGGCTACAAAGTCTCTGAGCACTGCTGAGCTATATGTAATATTTTCAATATTATTATTTTTTAGATAAATTTTAACCTAAGATTCATTTGAGTCCCACTCATCCATTCAAATAGTGAGTGCTTTTGTGTTTTACTTCTAGGGTGGTGGTAGAGTTTTTTATGATCAGAGAATCTTGTCTGTCATTTCTACTTTTTAGGAATTTGTTGAAGCTTCCTTTGTGATATAACCTATGGTAATTGTTGTGAGCTTTGTGGATTTTTTAATGGGATCTTAAAAAGGTGTTCATTTTGCTTTCAGCATTCAGTTTGGTATATACCAATTTTATCTCCCATTAATTAGGCTTTTAGGTTTTCTATAGTCTTATTTTCCTGTCATGGATGGAGAAAGGAATTAGACACCTGCTGCTAGCATCTTCCTGTCTATGGCTTCTTGTAGCACCTGTATCTTTGGCTTTTGAATGGCGATGCAATGTTATTTAATGCATAGATATTAATAATCTTAAATCTTCATAGTGAATTATATCCTAAGAGATAAAATTGAATCCAGGCCAAAAAGTCCAGGATTCAATTTTATCTATTAAAATGGTAATCTCTGCCTTTTAAATTCACATTTCTCTTAAAACCTTTGCCAATCCTTTTATTTCAGCCTTTCTGAATTATTTTGTTTAGATGTGACTCATATACTCTAGAGTTGGATTAAGCTTTGTGATCCAGTCTGAATGCCCTTTTTTTCTTTTAATAGGAGAGTTTAGCCCATTTACATTTATTGATATGACAGATGTCTGGTTTTAGTTCAGTCATTTGTGCTTTATTTAAATTGCTCTAAAAAGTCTTTCACTGTGTGATTTGTGTTCTCTGCTTTGTTTTGTGTACCTACTAATCATAAGGAAGGTTGGTGATTTTGTTCTAGTGGTATAACTATTCCTTAATTCTCTATTTCTTTAGAACAGTATCTATTATTTTTCCTATGAGGAATAAAATCATGAAATTGGCATATTTTCTTTTTCTTAGAGTTCACTTCATATTTTCATACCTGTATTATCTAACATCAGTTTTAAATGGTATCGTTTTATTCCAGCTATTAAAGATGAGGCTATCCAGCCGGGTGCAGTGGTTCACACCTGCAATCCCAGCACTTTGGGAGGCCAAGGTGGGAGGATCACATGAAGCCAGGAGTTTGACATAAAGACTAGAATATCGTTCCACTTATAATCCTGTCCCCTTCTTTCCTCCTTCCTTTCTCATCTGTTATTAGCGATGCTATTACTGTAATCTCAGGGCTTATAATACAGCACCTCCTATGTCACCATAATCCTCACATTTGTTTCTTTAATTAAAGAATAGTGCTCACTACCAAATCTTTTGCATTGATTTACTCATTGTCTGACGTTGGCCCTCTAGTATTTTCCTGAAGGCCTCCTGTGAAAAATACTCCTGGAGTTTCTGCACATGCAGAACATCTCTCTGTTGCCTTTCTACTTGAATGGGTTAAAATAAAAAAGTTCCTGGTTCACTTTGTTTCTTTGAGGATTTTGTAGGCTTTGTTCTACTGTCTTCTAATATTGCATGTTGCCATGGAGAAACTGAAGCCTGATTTTCCCCCCTTCTATTTGATTTTGATCTTTCCATATCTTTCATGTCCAGTTACTTGATGAGGATGTGTTTGGGAGTTGATCGTACAGAGTCTGTTTTCCCTGGAACGCAGTACTGTGCCTTCTCAGCATGCAGATCCAAGGCTGGGATTTTAGTTTCCTTCCTTGGGGACTCCAGCTAAGCATATATTGGCTGTCTTTCACCTATTTTCCCTATGTACGTTTTTCTGATTAGACCTTTCTGACACCTTTCATATTGCTCACTTTTTTCCCTGTGTTTTCTGCCCCTTCTTTTTTCTCCTGTGCTCATTCTATTTCCCCCTTGACTTGGGCAGTAAGCTTTTTTTTTTTTTTTTTTTTTTTTTTTTTTTTTTTTTTTTTTTTTTTTTCTGCTGCTTTATAGAAACAACTGCTTACTAAGTTTTTTCTTTCTTGATGAAATACTTGTCTATGATTTTCATCTCTTCTGTGACTGTATCCCTCTGCTAGGAGGTGTTTTGGCCAACCATGAATTTACTTACGCTTTGTCTTGCTTTCATTTTTTAGTGTATTTTTTATTAGGTCCTATGCTGGTTCAATTTAGATTACTTAGGAGGAAATTAGTTTTTCCCAGTCCATTGGCAGGAGGTTCAGGTTGGAGAAAAGCCAGGGACATGTCCTGAGCTGACAAACCCCTACTTCCACTGCTTCAAATAAGGGGTTTAGATTTTGTCCTCAGGGTGTACCCCTCACTTTTGGGACATGTTTGCTGCTGACTTTCAAATCTGCAGGTATGGCCCTTTTTTCTAATTCTTTTATTTATTTATATTTTTTTGAGACAGAGTCTTGCTCTGTCACCAGGCTGGAGTGCAGTGGCACGATCTCAGCTCACTGCAACCTGTCTCCTGGGTTCAAGCGATTCCCCTGCCTCAGCCTCCTGAGTAGCTGGGACTGCAGGCACACACCACTATGCCCGGCTAATTTTTTGTATATTAGTAGAGACAGGGTTTCACCATGGCCAGGATGGTCTCGATCTCCTGACCTCATGATCCTCCTGTCTCTGCCTCCCAAAATGCTGGGATTACAGGCATGAGCCACGGCGCCTGGCCTTTTTCTGCTTCTTAGCTCTACTTGATCTCTGCTGCTCTTGGTAGCCTATTCTTTTTTGTTTAGTGATTTAGCAGCTACAGTGTATTCCACTGCAGGGATAAAAAATGATAACATTTAACCAGCCCTTGGCTGATGGACATTTAGGTTGTTTCTAGTCTGTCACTGTTCTAAACAGCCCTGTAATGAACATCTTTGTACATGTGCATCTGTGAAAAAAAAAAAAAAATTCTTCCAGGCTGGACTCATTGTCACAAAGGGTCTGTGCATTTTTTTTTTTTTTTTTTTTTTTTGAGATGGAGTCTCACTCTATCGCCCAGGCTGTAGTGCAGTGGCACAATCCGGGCTCACTGCAACCTCCAACTCCCTGGTTCAAGTGATTCTCCTGCCTCAGCCTCCCAAACAGCTGGGACTACAGGTGCATGCCACCACTCCCGGCAAATTTTTTGTATTTTTATTAGAGATGGGGTTTCACGGTATTAGCTAGGATGGTCTCGATCTCCTGACCTCGTCATCTGCCCGCCTCAGCCTTCCAAAGTGCTGGGACTACAGGCGTGAGCCCCTGCACCCAGTGGGTCTGTGCATTTTAACCTTTGATTGCTACTGTCTAGCTGTCAGGACTCCCTGCCCTGTGCTACCAGATGGCTAGAGGAGGGGCTGGTCCTGATGACTTGGGCTGGCCCTTCCTTCCTGCTCCCAGGCCAGAAAATGAGAGCAGGGATGGTCACCAAGGATATCCTGCTTCCCCCGCCCATTCAGATCCTTTGACATCTCTGCACGTATTGGAAAAGACAGTGACTCTGCCTGTAATTGAAGAGCACAGGAAACAGGAAGGCAGGAAGGGAGATAGCAGAAAATTGAATTGGGTGCCCTGCTGCTGCCAGTCAGCGCCTGGACACTAGGTCAGGGAGGCTCCTGCCCTTTCCTCCTAGACATGGTTCTTAGGTGATAGGGCCCAGATCTCTCTTGTCCCTGTCGCCCCTGGGCAGAACCAAGACAGGAAAGGGCTTGTGACCAGACCTGGGGCCATGCTGTGTTTTCAACCAAGGGAGAAAGGTCTCAACCAGGCTATGGGCAGCATGATGACCCTGGATGAGTGGTTCAGCCTCTCAGGGCTCCGTTCTCCTCCCTCTGTAAAACAAGGGCTCCGTTGAGGTGAACCTCAGAAGCCACCCAGCTCTTGCCATCTGTGATAACATCAACAGCTTGGTTGAGGGGGATGAGGTGGTCCAGTCTGAAACCCCTGTCTCCCTTTTCCTGTAAAACAGGGATCAGAGTAGCTTGTGGTGAGGTCTGGCTGTAGGCTGAGAAATGGCCAGGGAATCAGAAATAACCACAGTTCAGTTCTCTGGGATCCAAGGTCAGATGGGCCAGAGGAAGTGGGTTGCAATGAACTGAGTCCAGGAGTTTGGGCGGCAGGGGCCTATCCTAGGTGACTGGAAAAAATGACCTGCAGAAAAGCAAAGGAATCTGCCTACCCCTGGGCCAGCAGCCTGTGGGTCTCAAATGCTCAGGCCCTTCCCCACTAATACATCTTCAACTTTCCCATCATGGCGTTAATATGCAAACTTTGAGTCACACACTGCTGAAGATACAGGCTGCGCGGAAGCCCCAGAGAGGCACCATGAGGGCCGGTGGTCCGGGGGCACTCAGGGACTGGGCCTTGTCCCTGTCCAAGGGGCCCAAGGAGGTAGAGCTGAGGCAGCTGACTCAGGAGGCAGACATGAGCACCCACCCTTCACCGCTGGACCTTAGGCATATGATGTGGCCTCTCTGTGCCCCAGGCTGCTACTCTGCAGCCAAGGGTAGCATGTCCACCCTGCCCCATCCCCATGAACCGCTAGGGCTTTGGGACTGTCTAGGGGTCAAATACAGGCTGTGCCCTGAAGAGGGTGCGTATGTGTGGTCTTGGACGAGCAAGTGACTGCCTCAGTCTCCTCTGCTGTGACATGGAGATAGGAATGGAAGGAGAGGACTCTGCAGGGCCTAGCAGCTAACCCAGACACCTCACCTGCCCCGATCCCGGGGCGGGAGCCTCTCTCCCATAATATCGATACCAATGAGAGGGCAAGATGCTCCACAACCCGTATTATTCATGATAGGTGAGAAGCTTTGAAGGGCTTGTCACCCAAGAGGATCAGGGAGCAGCTCTTCCCCAGTTCCCACCCTCACTCCACCCCTGCCCTACAGACCCCCAGGACACCGACAGGCTAGAGCTACTGCCCAAGTGAACTGCCGCCCACCGGCATTCCTGCAGGTGCCACTGCTTCCACTGATGCTAATAAAAGACAGAAGAAACAAAGCAATTTAAAATTCCAATGAAATTAAAAATAAATCTAGGGCCGCACGGCAGATTCAGTTATGCAGCTGTTGCTGAGTGCAGCCTGAGGGATGGAAGGAAGGTCTGGGGCCGTTCCTGCCACGGGTACTCAGCCTGTGAGAGGACAGAGGCTCAGAGATGAAGGACCAGATAGATCTCATCCCTGTTTATGATTTAACAACCAGAAAATAAGCTTCAAGCCAACTAGGAAGAAAGTCAACCTCCTTCGTTTACCAGAGTCCAACCACCGTCCACTGCAAACAAACTTGAGGCTTGGTAACATCAGAGGGAGACAAAGATCCTGCTCACTGCTTGTCCACACACGCACAGAGGCTGCAGCCAGCACAGGTAAGCTAGAACAAGTACATTAAAAGGTAGTATAAGGATTAGAAAGGAGTAGAATTATCTGCATAGAAAAACCCAAGAGGCCAGCTGCAGTGATGTACACCTGGAGTCCCAGCTACTCAGGAGTCCGAGACATCAGCCTCGCCAACATATCAAGACTTTGACTCTAAAAAAAGAAAAGAAAGAAACCCAAGAGAATAAGACTTCAGCAATATAAGATCAACATACAAACGCAACTGCACTCCTTCACAGCAGAGGCTGGCAAACATTTTCTGCAAAGAGCAGATATTTTCAGCCTTGCAGGCCGTATAGTTTCTGTTAGTAATTTATTAACACTCCCGTTCTGGCAGGAATACAACCACAGACATACATAAATGAACGGGTATAGCTGTGTTCCAATAAGACTTTATTTACAAAAGCAGGCGGCAGGCCAGATTTGGCCCACAGGTGGTAGTTTGGGACTTTTTTTTTTTTTTGAAACAGGGCCTTGCTCTGTCACCCTAGCTGGTGGGCAGTGGTGTGGTCACAGCTCACTACAGCCTTGACCTCCTGGGCTCCAGTGATCCTCCCACCCCAGCCTCCTGCATAGCTGGGACTACAAGCTCATGCCACCATGCTCAGATAATTTTTTAATTTTTGGTAGGGATGGGGTCTCACTAAGTTGTCCAGGCTGTTTTTGAACTCCTGTCTCAAGTGATCCTCCTGCCTCAGCCTCCCAAAACACTGGGATTGTAGGCATGAGCCACAGCACCTAGCCTGTCCATTTTTAAATTCAGCAATTTGTCTTTTTATTAAGTTGTAAAACTTCTTCATATATTCTAGATACAAGCTCTGTATCAGGTGCATGACCTGCAAATATTTTCTCCTGTTACAGAGTTGTCTCCACTTGCTTTGTGGTATTCCTTTGAAGCACAAAAGTTTTGAATTTGGTCACTTTTATTTTTGGTATTTTTATCTAAGAAAGCTTTGCATAACTCAAGGTCATGAAGATATACTACTGTGTTTTAAGAGTTTTCTGGTTTTAGCTCTTCCATTTAGGTCTGTAATTCATTTTAGCTTTTGTGTACATCATGCATGAGGAAAGGGTCCAACTTCATTCTTTTGCATATAGATATCTGGTTGTCCCAACACCATTTGTTGAAGAGACCAATCTTTCTCCTACTGAGTTGTTTTGGCTTCTTTTTGAAAATCAATTGATCATAAATGTAAGGGTTTGTTTCTGGATTTTCTCTTCCATTGATCTACATGTCCATCTTTATGCCAGTATCATAGTGTCTTGATTCCTACTGCTTCATATTAAGTTTTGAAATCAGAAAGTGTAAATCCTCCAACTTTGTCCTCCTCCTTCAAGATTGTTTTGGCTGTTCTGAGTCCCATGAAGTCTAGTCTCAGCTTGTCAAGTTCTGTAAAGAAGCCAGCTAAGGTTTTGATAGAGATTTGCTTTGGATTTATAGATCAACTTAGGGAATGTTTGCCATCTTATTATTGTCTTCCTATCCATGAACATGAGTGTCTTCCTATTTAATTTCTTTCAAGAATGTTTTGTAGTTTTCATATTTTGAGTTTTGCTTTTCTGTTAAATTTAGTCCTAAGTATTTTATTCTTTTTGATGCTGCTGTAGTTGGAATTTTCTTAATTTTATTTTTGGGTTGTTCATTGTGAGTATATAGAAAGACAACTGATTTTTGCATATTGATCTTGTTTCCTGCAACTTTGCTGAACTTCTTTATTCTAATAGTATTTTAGTGAATTTCTTAGGATATCCTGTATACAAGATAATGTCATCTGCGAATAGAGATGATTTTACTTCTTTCTAATATGAATGCCTTCTATTTATTTTGTTGAATTTCTCTTGCTAAAACTTTTAATACAATGTTGAATAGGAGTGGAAAGATACTTTGATTGTAGAGGGAAAGCATTCAGTCTTTTATCATGAAGTATGACGTTAACTATGTAGTTTCCATAGTTTGTTTAGCATTTTTATCATGAGGGATATTGATTTGGCAAATGCTCTGTGTCTATTGAGATGTAGTTATCCTTCCTTCTATCAATGTGGTATTAACATTAGTTGATTTTTGGATGTTGAACCAACCTCGCATTCCTTGGGTAAGTCCCATTTGGTCATGGTATATAATCCTTTTTCTAAGTGCCTGGATTTAGTTTGCTAGTATTTTGTTGGTTTTTGTGTCTATATTGATGAGGGCTGTAAGTCAATAGTTTTGTGTGTGTACTATCTTTGGTTTTAGAATTAGGGTAATACTGGTCTTACAGAATTCATTAGGAAGTGTTCTCTCTTCTCCTCTGTCTATGGAAGAGGCTGTAAGTAATTAATTCTTATTTAAATGCTTGGTAGAATTCACCCATGAGGCCATCTAGGTCTGGGCTTTTCATTATTGCTAATTCAATCTCTACTTGTTACGGAGTTGTCTTCATTTGCTTTGTGGTATCCTTTGAAGCACAAAAGTTTTGAATTTGGTCACTTGTATTTTTGGTATTTTTATCTAAGAAGGCTTTGCATGACCCAAGGTCATGAAGACCTTAGTCTATTCAGATTTTCTGTTTCTTAAGTTAGTCTTGGTAGTTGATGTCTTTCTAGGAATTTGTCCATTTCTTAACAATTTGTTAAGGAACCTAAAATAAATTGACAAGAGGCAAATGGCCTTTATAGAGAAGGAAAGTTTATTGTGATTTTTTTTAAAGACATAAATAAACTTAGAAATATTTCATGTGTATAGACAGGTTCAAATGGAAAAAAAATTCAGTCCAATCCTTACATCTTGAGCATTTATGTGTTTGTAACTCAAAAGCTGACTGAAATGATAAAAACACAGGGACCAAATATGGCCAAGGCACTGTGGAGAAAGAAGTGTCAGCACTGGGGAAGGGGCTTGTCCTGTTACAGCTTAAAGTTGAGACACTGGGATCAGAACAAAGACCAGGAGACAAAGCAGGGGTTGCAGATCACTGGGGAGACATATGCCATGCTGGGACAAGTGATTATCCACAGGGAATAAGTGACAGAGGAGCCGTACCTCACACCATACCCAGAAAGGAATCCCAGGCAAACTAGAAATCCAACTCATGGGAAGCAAAACCATATCATTGTTTGAAGAAAATGAAGGAGAGTATCATCCCCAGGATAAAAAGGATTTCCAAAATGAAAGAAAAAAAAGACAAGCTGGACCACATTAAAATTAAAACTGGCCCACCATGAAAGACAAGCCAAGCCACAAATTGAGAGTGGGTGTCTGCAACACTTATAATGGACCAGTGTCCAGAATAGAGAGCCACAGATGTGGGGTGGCGGGGAGCCAGGGGTGGGGACGGGATGGGTAGGTGAGTCAGAACAAAACGTATGTGGCTGGAGACAGACAGGAATAGGTCTGTGTCTGGAGGAGGGCAGAGATGAGGCTGGGCTGAAGGCAAAAGGACAGGCGGCAACATCAGGACAAGACAGGGACCACAGACAAATCATCTGGGGCCCTGGGTGCAGGGAGAGAATACGGTATGGGCTTCCAAAGACAGAGCCCAGCTAGGGAGTAGGCAAGGGAAACTGAGGCACATGGGAGCATCAAGAAAGTCAGGCTGGAGAGGGATTAAAGTGCCCCCAGCCCTACCTGCAGGGACACTTTGGCCACTCTAGGGCTGTGGGGTGGGGAAGGTGTGTGTGTGGATAAACGTGTTCCTGGAGCCCCTGACTGTCTTTGTATCTGCAGGGTGTTTCTGAATGTCTGGGCACATATGTGAGCATCTAAGCACTGTATGTAGCTTGCATGTGTGCACATATTAAGAGAATGAGAGACAGGGCCTCTTGTTTACTGCCACCCTCCACTGCCAGTTCCAGCCCAGAAACAGCTAGAAGGAAGGTGGCCTGCCTTTTCTGAGCACCTGTACCAGGCTGGCTGACATACATTCATTTTCTCCAGTCCCCTGCCCTCAGGGGAAACAGACATCAGGAGCTCTGTGGTAACTTCCTTGAGGTTCCATGGCTGGTCACTAGGACACGTGGATTCACACCTGCAGCTGACCTCAAAGGCCCTCAGGCTACCACCCCAGCCAGTGTGCTGGGACAGGGCAGGGTCCCTGGGACAGCCAGGAAGGTACGGAGCAGCCATTCCTGCCCCTCTCCATACCCCTTCCATAGAGGCTGGAGAACAGCTGTGTCTGCCCTAGCCCAGCCGCCATCCCTGCCCCTCCTCCTGGGCGACCTCATTAGGGATTCTGCCTCTGCCACCAGCTAATTAGTGTCACGTTAATTGAGCATTCAGGAGGCTGCCACTTCCAAGGGCAGAGGGTGGCAGTGAAGGGGAATGCAGATGTGGAGCTGCTCCCCCCAGCAGGCTGGGGCCAGGCCCTGTGCCAGGGACCCCTTCCATCCTGGAGAAGCCCTGGACACCCCTTGCTCCCCCATTTCAACACAGACAATACCCTGAGCCCTAACAAAGGAGGCAGTAGACAAAGTGTGCAACGGCTTGAGAAAGAAATGACACTGGGTGAACACCTACTGTGTGCTTGGCATACCTTTCTTTCCCCCATTCTCCTATGGGAAGGCGGGCGTTCACTCTATTCTACCATCCAGAAAGCTGAGGTCCACCAAGGGAACCCCTTCTCCAGAGGCAGGCCCAGTGAAGCAGGGGAACCCAGGAGGTAGCTCCAATGCCAGCAGAACCCAGCTCCAAGCCTCCTGTCCGCCACTCCCGGCTCCTTGGACAGGTGACTTGTCCTCTCCAAGCCTCAGCCTGCTTCTCTGTCAAATGCGGGCAGCTCCAGAATGCACCTCACAGGGCGGTGAGGGCTGGAGAATGCACACCTCCCCCTAGACCCAACCTGGTCCTGCCTGGCCCATGTCTGCGGTCGGGACCTGGGGTCCCTTATCACAGGCCCTGTGGTGCAGAGTGTTGCTGTCCAAGCTTCTCGGTGCTCTGTGGTCCCTCGGGCACAACCCAACCGGCTCCATCCACCCTGCCCCCTCCTCAGCTTCTGGAAGACCCGCTCTCGTGTCTCCCTGTAGCAACATTAAATCCCACTCAAAGGGCTGGTTTTAATTGGCTTAATATACTCGTTAATAACCGCGTCTATTTAACACACCTGTAAAAGGCCCATAACATTAACTTAATGGCAGCGGCAGCTCACCCAGCACTTCCAGCCAGCCTTTTAAATTTCCCGACAAGCCTTTAATGGGGGCCACGGCAGGCGGAGGCAGAGCAGGGGAAGGAGTGGCCCAGTACACAGTGAGGAGCACCCTAGTTTCTGCACATCTGAGCCCAGATGCTGCCTGGTGGGCCCTGTAGCCTCCCAAAGGCCTGGGAACATGGGATTCTTTGGCCTTGGAGCCACCATCCATGGGATGCTTCCCAAGCTCCCTCGATGGTGGCCGCAATTATTTAGACATCAGAGTGGTGAGAAAAAACAGGATCTGCCCTTGAAGGTCTCCAAATCTGGCCCAGGAGAAAAGTCGACTGACAGCTATAGCGAGCTGCCTAGCTCGAGGACACCTCGGCTGAGACCTGAGGATCAGGAGAGCCAGTGGGCTGGGGCTGTGTAGACGACCCGTCTTACTGCATTTGTCCAGCACAAAACGAAAGCTCCTACCATGTAGCATGCACCACAGCAGACACCAGTGCGTGGTGGGGCGCTGGGTGGAAGCTGTCCCTGCCTCATGGACAGTTCCCCCGAGCCCCACGTTCACCACTTTGGATCAGGTACTAGGACCCACAGATGAGGCCCTTCGCATGGGGGCGTGGGGCAGGGGAAACAGACCCGGACCAGGAGAGCAATCTATCCAGATGGTCAGCGCGGGGAGGCAGTGCTTCAGTTAGACCGTAAAGGACCAGTGAGGCTTTGGTTATGGAGGAAAGAGGGCCCGAGCCACAGGGACCACACTGCCCACTGGCGGAACGGATGACCTGGGCTCAAATCTGGGCTCGCAGATCCTCCCTGCACCACCAGAGGTCTCAGACTGGCCACATCCTGCCCACCTGGTATGTGGTTGGCCCTGCTCCGTATTTGAACGCCGTTTTAAATGTGAACATTCTCTGGACAGGACATGCCATCCCTGCCATCTGTCCTCTCTAGGCATTTGTTTGTGACCCCTGCCTGACACTCCTTGAACATCTGACCTCCTCTTTTGAAACCCGGGGCTTACCTCCTAGGGCTGCCAGGACGACTGCGGAAGGGCAAGGCCGTGAGGGTTTGGCACAGTGCCTGGCCTGGAGGGATAGACCACAGAGGATGGCATATGAGAGGAAGTGGGGGATGCCGTGTGTGGCTCCAGGGCCCTGTGGGAAGGAGGCCTGGGCCAGGTGGCCAGGGCCTTGAATGCCACCTGTGCAGCTCAGATTCACACAGGCACAACCTCAGTGGTGGGCACGAGAGAGGCATCTGAGAGCTTGGAGGCCATGGAGGGGGCTCCCCACAACACACGCCCACTGAGGGGAGGCACTGAGCTAGGCCGCCTCATAACACCTCTCACACAGAAGCCTCCCAGGTATGTGCACCATTCACCCATTTACACAAGGGAAAATGAAAGCTCAGAGAGGGACAGTGGTGTGCCTAAGGCCACACAGCCAGTATGCGGCAGGGCTGGGATTTGAACCAGATCCATAGCTCAAGAGTCCACTTTCCACCTGCAGCCCTAACCCCAGGTGCTGTAAGGCTGCCCCTCAGGCCTCTGTGCTCTTCCCAGGAGCAGAAGCTGCTAGGTGGGGAGCCAGGAAGGGCCAAGGGAGTAGGAGGAACTTTGATGTAGCCGCCAAGGCCACTCCAGGCAGGACTGAGGAGGGCGGGGAGCTGTGCGCCCCTCCGCCATCCTAAATCAATACGTGGTCACTGGCTGCTGGCAATTACAGAAAAGCACAGAGAAATAAAATCCCCTTGCCGTTACATAACCTGCTCCCCTCTCCCCAGGTGGGCTGTTGTCAGCGTTTGGGGCTTCTTCACACCTTGGTTCTGCCCCCTTCCAGAGAAGGAGAGAGCCTGCAAGAGTCTTGGGCAGCCACGTGGGAGCCGCCTCTTTCCATGTGCCTGCCCCTTCTGTATCCCCCACATCGCCAGGGCCTCTCAAACCTCATGTTTAATGCCCAGCAAGTCCCATTGCTTCTGAGGGCCCCTAGGTGTGGCAGCTCCCAGCGCTTCCTCTGTCCCCATGGCCCCTTTCCAGCCAGCAGCCTGAGGAGTCTTAGGAAGACCTGTCCCTTCCCTGCTCAGAACCCTCCAACATGGAGGAAACACCCCGACCCGGCAGTGGCGTGCGGCCGGCCGGTTTGCACTGCATTCCCTCGCTCCAGCCCCCACCCCCCACTGCTTTCCCAGCTGCCCCAGGTCCCACGTCCTGTGCACTCACCACCCCTGCCCACCAAGACTACCCTCCATCAGCTCTCCGCAGGGCTCCTTCCCCTACCTCCCTCCGCTCTCTACTCCAAAGCTGCATTATCAGAGGAGCCTTCTTTGCTGACCACCCTGTCCAAGCCAGGTACCCCTCTGTCCCGCCACTCAGTCCCCATGCCCTGCTATTCTGGTTACTGTGGCTGTCGAGTAAGTCACCCCAAAACTCAGCAGTGCCAAACAGTCACTTATGGTCAGGAATAGAGGCAGGGCACAGTGGGGAGGGTGCAGCTGCCCCGTGATGTCCTGGTGGGGGTAGGGGCCACGGAAATCTTCTGACGACCTGTGTGCTCATGTGTTAGGCGTCAGCTTTGTCAGAACACAGTGGCCAGGTTCTAAGGATGGAGGTCCCGAGAGAACACACTGCAGGTAGAAGCCACATTGACTCTTGCGACCCAGCCATGAGTCACACAGAGCCGTTTCCGTGGCATCCTTACGTGGCATCCTATTCAATAAAATGGAGTCACGAGGCCGCAGGCCCCTCTCCGCCATCCTTGCCACTGCTAAGAAGCCTGCCCCAGCCCGCAGGCTCAGCCACTTCCTTCATGTGAGGCCTTTTCCTGTCACTACTACGTTTACCAAAACAGGGCTATGCAACCGCACTGAACGCTCGCAGCCGGGCCCACATTCAAGGGAGAGTCTGGAGCCTTCACCAAGCTGGGGTCAGGGCACCAAGGAGCCTGGGGCCCCAAGCCACCTCCATTGGTACTCTGGCAGAACAGGCTGGGTTTGAGGCACCCATGGGTGGGCTCAGGAGAAGGTCCTTCAGGGAACAATACGTAAAGGAGAAGCTACAAACCCAAAGGCTTCTGCAGGCCACTGGGGCATTGTGGCAGGCCAGGCTTAAGGCAGGGACTCCAGCGACCTGGAGGCCCATGCCCCACCTGAAGGCACTCACATTCAAAGCACGTTGGAGGACTGAGCAGCTCCCCCAAGCCCATCTCTAGGAGGGACTGGGGCTCAGGGCCACCAACTAGCAGTTGCTAGGTGCAAGGCAGAAGCCCAGGGCAGGCTTGAGAGCTGCCTGCCTGGGTGGCCTCTGATGGGTGGCCTCCCTGCCTTGTTTAGCCTCTAGGCAGACTCTATGGTCCCTCATCAGGACTGTCCTCCTCCTGATTCCAGGGAAGAGGAGGAGGGAGAGCCTCATGAAGGGCTTTGCCCTGCCTCAGGGTGGAGGTAGGGTGAAGACAGCCTGGAAAGCAGACACACTGGGCCCGAATCTCAGCTCCACCCTTGCTATGTGTGTACTCTTGGGAACCTCTGAGCTTCCACTTCCCCCTCTGTACAGCAGGGCCTGCATGAGTCACCTGCTGCTGTGTGACAAGCACAGCTTGGTGGCTCAAGGCAGCAACAGTCACTTAGTATCTCTCAGGCTTTCTGTGGCTTAGGAAATTGGGAGCAGCTTGGCTGAGTGATTCTGCTCAGGGTCTCTCATGAGGTTGCAGCCAGGATATTGGCCGGGGCTGTACTCTTCTTTGAAGGCCTGACTGGGGCTGGAGGGTCTGCTTCCAAGAAGTCTCAGATGACCTTCTTGGCTGAAGGCTGCAGTTCGTGGCCACATGAGCCTCTGTCTCCATGGGCTCCTCCAGTGTCCTGACACACCAGTGGCTTCTCTCAGAGCAAGGAAGAAGCCACAACTACTTTTATGACTGAGCCCTGGAAGCTGTACTCTTTCACTTCCAGAATATCATACTAGTTACACAGGTCAGTCCTGTTTGGAGTGGGTCCCAGGGACTGGACAAGGGCATGAATACCAGGAGGTATAAAATCACTGGTGCGGGTGGCAGATCATGGAGGCCAGCTGCCAAATGCCATAACTTGTTTCCTCATCAGTAAAATGGGGACCACCTCTGGGTTGTTGGGGCCTCCAAACACGAGTCGTCAAGAAAAGCCACAGAGGCCTGAAATCCCAGCACTTTGAGACACCAAGGTGAGAGAATCACTTGAGCTCAGGAGTTCAAGACCAGCCTGGGCAACATAGTGAGACCCCATCTCTACAAAAAATACAAAAATTAGCCAGGTGTGGTGGCGCACCCTTACAGTCACAGCTACATGGGAGGCTGAGGCAGGAGGATAGCTTAAGCGTGGGAGGTGGGGGCTGCAGTGAGCTATGATCATGCCACTGTACTCTATATCCTGAGACCTTGTCAGAAGAAGGGAAGGAAGGGAGGGAGGGAGAGAAAGGGGAGGGAAGGGAAGGAGGGAAGGAAGGAAGGAAGATAGGCAGGCAGGCAGGCATGCCATGGGCATGGAGCCTAGCACATACTAGACACACACCAAATGAGCTTCTGTATTACGGCGCTACCATCAGCTCCACCAGAAGGCCGGCAAAATGCCCTTCCTTTCAGTCAGTGGGGACTAGGAACAGGCACTCCCTTTTTTTTCTTCTTAAGGTTTTAAACATGTAATTTATTCCATCTATTAGATAGATTTTGTAGATTTAATCATTTTCACAGTTGGTGGCTCATTGGATACTCAAGATAAACTCCAAATGAAAGTATAATGGTGAGGACAAATGAGTTTTCACACCACAGTGGCAGAAACTTGCTTGGGAAGAGACTTTAAGGGGAACAAAAATACATACAGATAGAATTTTTTTTTCCCTGGCAGCTGCTTTTGCTGACTCCAGTAGGTTACCACAGTTAATTTCACCAGTTTTGTTCATCTGTAAAATTGCATAAAAGTGACATTTTTGTGCTCATTATAGCAAGTGCTGATTTATGGCTGGTAAATGAAGAGCTGGTCCCTTTTTTGCGGGACTCTCCGAGTGGCGCTAAGTGCCCATGAAATTGCTTGTATAATGTAGTTTAAATCCAATCTTGGAGAAAGATTCCCCCGTTGGCCAAAGTGGCATTTCCATTCTCCACACCGAGTTTATTTTAGGCCACTTAGGAGGGGGCTGCCCCGGGCAGAGTCGGGGTGGGGGCCATGGCCGGTCTACTTGTCCAGCCAGTGAGGCCAGATGGTCGGAGAGCCGCCCACTTCTTCACTCCCCGCTGCCCTGCCCAGGTCAGGCCACACCTTTCACCCTGGGCTGGAGGCAGCTGAGCCGACTGAAGCTCATTTGCCTAGGCTCGTAGGCCTGCCCATGCCCTGGCCTGCCCATGCCCTACCCTGCTTACAACCTACCATGGCTGCCCAGTGCCCCAGGTCGGGGCTTCTCCCCCTTGGCCCTGCTGACAATTGGGATGGGGCCCTTCTTTGTGGCGGGGCTGTCCTGTGCATCGTAGGATGTTTAGCAGCATCCCAGGCCACGACCCACCTGATGCCAGTAGGGCCTCCAGCCCTAGCTGTGCCAGCCAAACATGTCCCCACACACAGCCAGAGCACCCTGTGCAGTGAGAGCCATTGTCCTGCAGTGAAAAGGCACTTCCAGCTCGGGCTGGAGGCACTCCTGGCCGGCCACCTCTTGGGCTTCTCCTCCGCAAGCCTGCCCCGAGCTCCCGAGCGCCTCCTGAGTTATTTGCAGTTCCCACCCCTACTACTTCCCTGCCTCTGGGCCTTTGCCTCAGCTGTTTCCTCTGCCTGAAATCTGTTTCTCTCCTCCCGCTTCACCCCTTCCACCGGTGGCTCAGGACTTAACTGGGATGCAGTTCTTTTTGGGAAGCTGTCTCTGGAGCCCATGTCCCGCCAGGGTGTCAGGGACGACGCTTTGGAAGGATGGGGCATGGTGTGCAGGCTCCTGAGCAGTGCCGAGGCCTAGGGAAGGGAACAGGGTCTGCACTCTGTCCCCAGCTGCGATGCCAGTCCCACCTGTGCCCGTCAGAAGGGCAGCATGAGCTCCCTGCCCCTTTCTTTTCTGGGAGGGCCCTCTCTCTGGGCAGACGAGAAGGGTATTAATACACTCACAGAACACCAGCTTTTGTTAATGCCATTTACCACACATGACCTGTCAAACCCTTCCAGCCACCTTGGGAAGTAGTATTGGCAGTTTCACCCCATTTTACAGATGAGGAAGCAGAGGCTGAGTGGTGAAGCTCCTCTCCCAAGCACCCCGAGAGTCATGAGCTCCAAGCACCTATCATGCACCTCATCCCCTACGGAGCCCCCTGGCGCTGCCATTCCTTGAGGCCACCTTGCAGACCTGGCATGATCATGACCCCCATTGTACAGGTGGGAAAATTGAGGCTCAGTTGGGCAAACTACATGCCCAGGGCCATTCCATCTGCCTCATGGAATTCCACCACCACCATCTCCACATGCCCTCGGCCCTGGAAAGGTCGTGGGCTATCCTTGGGAATGTCTCAGGACCAGGAGGGCTTTGGATGGGGGCAGGAGTCTGCCCACCATGGCCCTCTTCCCCCATGGCAAGGCTAGTTGTGCCCACTTACAGTGGGTACAGTCAGCCTGCCACACAGAGTGTACCCTCCAGCCCCATGCAGATGGCTCACTAAAAAGGCAGCGGCAGCCACACTGGCCTTGCAGGTGACCGGTAGACTCAGGGAGGGTGGACTCAGGAAGCAAGAGCAAGGGGTGGCAGAGCCCCTCCTCCTCACCTGGCTTTTGACTGAGTGAGGAGGAAGCCACTAGCAGCAACTCACCCTGGCGCTGGCCCCATCTGCCCTGTGTTCACATAGGAGCACGCTTAACCAGCCCATGAGGTGGGCAAGGGGTCATCATCCCGTTTCACAGGTGAGGAAGGGAGGCAGGGGAGGATAAAGGTAGAAGGAAGGAATGTCGTCCAGAGCAGTGACAGAATGAAAGATGACACGAAGCACTGGCAGGGTTGTGGGGCCACTGGAACTCTGTGCTCTGCGGGTGGGACTATAGCCTCATACAGCCTCATGGGCAAATGGTCAGGCGTTTTCTCCCGAAGCCAGGCAGGGCAGAGCCCTCTCCCCTGTGACCTAGAAATTCCATTCCTGGGCATATTTCCAACAGAACTCTGCGTGTGCTAGGGGCTGTGGCACTGTATTTATTTACTTTTATTTTTTTTTTTGAGACAAGGTCTTGCTCAATCGCCCACGCTGGAATGCAGCAGCACAGTGACAGCTCACTACAGCCTCCATCTCCTGGTCTCAGGTGATCCTCCCACCTCAGCCTCTAGGACGACAGGCATGCACCACCATGCTTAGCTAATTTTTTTTTTCCATAGAGCCAAGGTATTCCTCTGTCGCCCAAGATGATCTTGAACTCTTGGGCTCAAGCAGTCCTTCCACTTCAGCTTCCCAAAGTGCTGGGATGACAGGTGTGAGCCACCTCACCCGGCCTGTGGCACTATTTCTGTCAGCTAGTAACAACCCAAATGCCATCAAGAATAGAAAGGATGGGCCAGGCACAGTGGCTTGTGCCTGTAATCTAACACTTTGGGAGGCCGAGGCGGGAGGATTACTTGAGCTCAGGAGTTTGAGACCAGCCTGGCCAACATGGCGCAACCCCATCTCAGGAAGAAATACAAAAATTAGCCAGGCGTGGTGGTGCGTGCCTATGGTCCCAGCTCCTCAGAAAGCTGAGGTGGGAAGATTGCTGGAGCCTAGGAGGTCGAGGTTGTAGTGAGCCATGATTGCACCACTGCACTCCACCCCAGGTAACAGAGAAAGACCCTGTCTTTAAAAATAAAGAACAGAAATGATGAACAGATTGCAGCATAGTCACACAACAAGTACCACACAGCAACGAGACAGACCGAACTACTTCCCACACGGCCACCTGGATGATTCTCACACAGTAGGAAGTGACAGAAGCCAGGTGCAAATGAGCACATGTAGAATTCCATCTCACCATGTACACAAGCCAGGCACAGCCAGTCCACGGTAACGGTTAGGTCAGTGCGGGTATGGTTAGAGGCTAGGAGGGGCTCAGGGACCCTGCAGGGAGTAGCAATGTCCTGTCTCTTGGCCTGGGTGCCATAAAGCAGCTGTTTTCCTTTTGTGAAAGTTCATCAAGCTTATGATGCAGGCAGTTCCCTGCACCTTACACTTAAATCCAAAGTTGAAAAATGTAGAAGGAATAAGGAAGAGTGAAATGAATGGGAAATTAGTGTGGGGAGGGGCCCGTGAGCCCTGCAGGGAGAGGTGGGCGTGGCCTCCCATGGGCTCTCACACGTGCTTTCCTCCCGCAGGCGAGGCAGTAGCCAGCGCCATGCATTCCTCCCGCTACCCAAGCCCGGCAGAGCTGGATGCCTACGCTGAGAAGGTGGCCAACAGCCCGCTGTCCATCAAGATCTTCCCCACCAACATCCGTGTGCCCCAACACAAGCACCTCAGCCGCACAGTCAATGGCTATGACACCAGCGGCCAGCGCTACAGCCCCTACCCGCAGCACACTGCCGGCTACCAGGGCCTTCTGGCCATTGTCAAGGCTGCGGTCTCCTCCTCCAGCGTGGCTGCACCGGCTGGGCCCGCCAAAAGTGTGCTCAAGAGCGCCGAGGGCAAGCGGACCAAGCTGTCACCAGCTGCTGTGCAGGTGGGCATCGCGCCCTACCCAGCGCCCAGCACTCTGGGGGCCTTGGCCTACCCCAAGCCACCAGAGGTGCCTGCTCCTCCGCCCAGCCTGCCTGCAGCTGCCACTGCCACCTCCATCATCCCCTTGCCAGGCCGAGGCCTGCCCCTGCCACCCTCTAACCTGCCTTCCATCCACAGCCTCCTCTACCAGCTCAACCAGCAGTGCCAGGCCCCGGGCGCCGCACCCCCTGCCTGCCAGGGCGTGGCTGTTCCCCATCCCAGCCCTGCCAAGCACGGCCCAGTGCCCAGCTTCCCCAGCATGGCCTACTCAGCCGCAGCCGGTCTGCCCGACTGCCGGAAAGGCACCGAGCTGGGCCAGGGAGCCACCCCAGCCTTGACATTGGCTGGGACCACCAAGCCTGCAGGGTACGCAGACAGCGGCCTAGATTACCTGCTGTGGCCGCAGAAACCACCCCCACCGCCGCCCCAGCCACTGCGTGCCTACAGCGGGAGCACGGTGGCCAGCAAGTCCCCCGAGGCTTGCGGGGGCCGGGCGTATGAGCGGGCCAGCAGGTCGCCCCTCAACTGTGGTGTGGGGTTGCCCACCAGCTTCACCGTGGGCCAGTACTTTGCGGCCCCCTGGAACAGTGTGCTGGTGACCCCCACCAGCGACTGCTACAACCCAGCCGCGGCAGTGGCGGTCACGGAGCTGGGGCCAGGGGCAGCCCGGGATCTGGCTGGGCCCCCCGCAGATGCCCTCTCGGGCCTGCCCAGCAAGAGCATGTGCAACACGTCAGTGCTAAGCAGCAGCCTCCAGTCGCTGGAGTATCTCATCAATGACATCCGGCCGCCCTGCATCAAGGAGCAGATGCTGGGCAAGGGCTACGAGACAGTGGCAGTGCCCCGGCTACTCGACCACCAACACGCCCACATCCGCCTGCCTGTCTACAGATAAGGCCTGCCCTGCGGACGCACGGACACATGGACGGGGCGCGGAGCCGGGAGGCAGGCCGCAGAACAGGGTGGGCAGCTCGAAGGGGCACTCAGCCCCACCCTGTGCCTGCTGATGTCCACAGGGAAGCCAGGCCAGCTGGTGCCTCACTGTGGCCGGATGGAGGGGGGCAGGGTGACCTCACACACCAAGGCCCCTCCCCACCGTTGGTTGCCCCAGGACACAGGGAGGGCCGTGGAGCGGGGAGGCAGCCACTGACATCCACGCCTTCCTCTATCTAAGCTGGCAGAGACAGGGAGAGAGAAACCACTCAAAAACAGGAATGGTTTTTTCTGGGTCTCCTGGGACAGGGGCCCAGGCCAAGGTGGGGTGCGGGAGGAGATGGGCACACCAGAGTCAGCGTGAGGGCAAAGCAGCCCCCAGGGGTCAGGCAGCTGTGCCTCCCCACACTGGCTCCCCAGTATTCTGGGAAAGGGCACGGGGGCCAATAGGAAGTCACTGGGCCCTAAGTGTCTCCCCACCACTCTAACGGAGGCCCCAGGGACTACACCAGTCCCCTGTTCCTCCTCCCACCCTCCCCCACCATTCCTTCCTAACAGAGTTGCACCCCATCCCCATTTTCCGAACCCTGAACTACCACCTTCCCCCTTCCCTCCAATACATCTTATAGGGCTGCTGGGTACAGTTATGCAGGCTGTGCACTGCACAAGGGCACCCTGTCCAAGGAGATACCACTTTCACCCAAACTTGTATATTTATTACAATTTTCCACATCTTGAGGAAGGGGCGTCATTTTCCTGTTCGCACAAAGGCACAACGGGGGCTAACGATGGGCCTGTGATCTTAGATCTCATTCAGAGAGAACCTCCCTTGCCTTCTTTGAGGGATCTCTTGGGATCCTCCTGGTTTTAACTGGGAGGCCCAATCCAACTCCTTCCTGCAAACCACCCTCCAAGGCCTGTCCCACACGATCAAGGGGGGAAAGATAGGCAGGAGTCCCCTCATGAAGTCCCCAAGTCCTAGCCCCTCTGGCGCTCTGGAAGCGGTACTGTAACTCTCTCCAAGGCCTGTTCAAGCACTAAGTGCATTTACAAATCTCTGAGAATGTTTTTTTTTTTTTATACTAAAATTGACCATTATATTCTACTGTGAGAAGTGCAGTCTGCACTATATTGTTTTAAAAACGAAGAGAAAGAAAAAAAAAGGAAAACACAGATGGTGCCTCAGCTGTCAGCTTTGCTTTTGTAGCTCTTGTTTTCGTTTTCTTTCTTCCTCTCCTTAGGAGCGAAGGGGGCTGTCTCCTCCCAGCTGACCGGCTTGCAGCCGGGAGGGAAGCAGGCCAGGAACCTCCTGGTACCTACTGTGCATGGGGCCTTCTGCATTCAGTGCCCCGCCTCTTCCAGCTCTTTCAAGATGGACACTGTCATGTAGCACACAGGCTGATGGCCGCTACACCACAGCCAGTGATTGATCCCTAGAGCAGCAGAGACAGAACCAAACGGGGGCTGTCTTCCTCATTTCCTCCATGGTGGTCTGGGGACGGCATCTTCCCTCCATCACAATTCCTTCCCAGCTCTCCCTCTATGCCTGGCAGGCTCCAAGGGGCCACGGTGGCAGTGGGGCTGGGGATAGGCCCCAGTGGCTAGGCAGCAGCCATCTCCACCACCAACCCCATCTCAGCCAGGCCAGACACGCAGGTGCACCCTTACCCCCTGCTCTGGTGCCTGGGGATTTGCGGGAGTCCGCCCCTGCCCCAGGGACCTCAGCATTTATTAGGCCCTCGCTGTGTACCAGGCATTTTCCTACTTACTGCATCTTGCCAGAACCTCACAACACCCTTGCAGGGTGGGAGGCGTTCAGGAGGAAGAAACTAAGACTCAGACGTGAAAGCAACCTGCAGGAGGTCACAGCAAATCTGTGCGAAGCTGGAATTCAGCCTCACAGCATGGATTCTTCCCTGTGTCCTGTCCCTGCCTTCGCCTCCTCCCCTCCCTCCTACCCCAACATCAGGCCGGAGGAGCTGGGGAGCTCCTGGCTCTGGCAGGCCTCCCTCCCATTCACAGAGCCCTGCCAGGGTGACTGGCAGTGGTGAAGTCCAGGGCAGAGGGGAGGCCTCGGATTCGACTCTGCGGTGGGTAGTCCACCTCCCTGAGACCAGGCATCCAAGTCGGGCGGCACATACTACCCAGTCCATGGAAGAAGAAACAGGCTCCTGTGTCCAGAGTGGGACCCAGGTCCTTGTGCACTGGGTCAGTGAGCCAAGCGCACACCCCAGCTCCTGAGGAGCAGGAGCCAGGCCCTGTGGGGTGAGGAGCTGGGAGAGGCGGAGCTGCCTGGAAGGCTGCGTCACAAATAGGACACAACTAGTATAAACGGCAACTGACGGTGCTTTTCTGATCTCACTTGAGTCTATCAGGCAGGTAATAAAATCATGCCCACTTTATAGATGACACAAGCTGAACAGCGGCCACAAGGATGTTGAGAGGGAGTGAGGTATTCTGTCATTGAGCCCCACCCCCATCCCCATTCATAATCAGAGTCCACCTGGGGGCATCTGAAACCCAGGGGAGCTTGGATGGGGCAAACCAGCAGGCCCAGCCTCTTGGGTTCCAGACCTGCCACGGTGAGTGACCCTAACCAATCCATCTCCCAAGGGGGCGGCACCAGAACCAGAGATGGAATTCAAGCAGACAAAAGCACCGGGTGAGCACTCGGAAGGAGTGGGCAGGAAACCAAGGTCTAGGCCAGGTGTAGCACTGGGCAGTGGCCTGTGGCTCAGGTGTTCCCAGGTGTCACCACTGGGGCCACCCAGCACCAACTTGGTCACCCAGGTCCCCACATCCTTGGTCAATCACCAGGCATACCCACACTGGGGCATCAGGAGAGGCGAAATGGGCAAAGCTGGAGCCACGCCCCATGCCAGGTCCCTCACATTTGGAGACCAGGGCCAAGGACACACCTGCTGTCCTGCTATCCTGCTCATCCCCTCATCCCCTGTGGTGTGGGGTCTGTGCGTGGCATGTGGAGGCGCATGGCACAGTCTGGGCCTAGGGCTCTCGCCCTGTCCTAGCACTGACTCCCTGTGCCTCCTTGGGCCTCCATTTCCCCATCTGGGAAATGGATCTCAAAAGTGCCCTCCAGGGTAGCCTTTCTACCATGCTTTATACAATCAATCACCTTTGATTACCGCATTGATGGGGAAAGGACACGTGACCAAAGTGTTATTATCCCTGCTACAAATACCGAGATCCCACAGTTAACTACAGGCAGACCGGATGCCAGGCTCAGGGCTCAACGTTACTTGGTCCTCACAAGCACTCTGCACAACAGAGGTGCACGCGCCCACATCAGACGAGGTCAGTGAGGCCCACAGAAGGGCAGTCGCTTCGCCCAAGGTCACACAGCTGAGGATGAAGAACAGCGAAGTGGCTGGGATAGAACCCAGGCCCGTCTGATTCTGAGTCCGAGTTCCCGGCTGCAACACTTGGCGGAGAATAGAAAACAACTGTCAACCACCAGATGTGGCCAATTTGGCTCCAGAACCCGGGCCCAGGCTTGGGTCCCAGAGCCCGATGCCCGGGCGTCCTGTGGGTGAAGGAGCAAGAGAGAAGCGGCCATCTGACCCAGGCCCCCAGCAGGAGCTGCAGTCTTCCCCTAGGTCTCTTGCTCTGACACTACGACCCCTCTCTCCCCATTTAGCAGTCCTGGGCTCGCACCTTTTACCACGGAGCTGTCCAATATGGTGGCCAGGTGTGCAGGCACAGAACCTCAGCTATCACTTCCTGTCAGAGCAACCATTAGAAGATCACCCCAGATCAGAGACGGGGTGACCCCAGGTCAGAGACATGCCCCAGAAGGCCACGGGTCTCAGGCACAGATCTGGGCAGAGGAAGCAATGAGCGGACACTCACCTTTCCGGGGTGGTTCTGTGCTTTCTTCACTCATATCCCTGTCTTTAGACCACAACCCCATTTCTGGAGGGGGAAACTGAGGCAAGTTCCAGCTTCTGCACTTGCCATCAAAACAGCAGCTCCTAACTTTGCCCTACTCATCTCCCTCGTTGCCGCCCGGACTCCTCCACGCCCAGCTCCACTTGCGCCCAGGCGTTCTTAAAGGTCCCGCCCCCAATGTTGGCTGGAGAAGGTGGGGCCCGGCCAGCGTGGTAGATGAGAACAAGGGACTAAAGGTTTTCTGTTTAAATTGCCACCATCACCAGCTCGCCAGCAAGTGGCAGGGGGAGGGTGAAGGCAGGAAACAACATAGTATCCCACTGACTCCATGTGTGAGCCGGGGTGACTTGTGTGCCTCTCTAAGCCTCAATTTCCAGATCTGTCGAAGGAGGGAGTGGGGTGGCACAAGTGATGGGTAGTCAGGATGATGGGGCAGATTCGTCCTGTGAGAGGGACCCCTCGGAGTGCTGTGGGGTGTAGCTGTCTGAGGGTCAGACGGAACTGGTTCCATCCTAAGGCCATGAGCAGTTGTGTGTGGCCCCGGGCAAGTGATCACTCCTAAGCCACCTACTTCCCGACTGTAAAGTGAGGCTCTGATGGGGAGCTGTGTTTCATTCCTGTAATCCCAGCACTCTGGGAAGCCAAGGCTGAAGGATCACTTGAGCCCAGGAGTTCGAGACCAGCTTGGGCAATACAGTGATATACCATCTGTACAGACAATTTTAAGATTAGCTGGGCATAGTGGTGTACGCCTGTAGTCCCAGCTACTCAGGAGGCTCAGGTGGGAGGATCACTTGAGCCCAGGAGGGCTGCCACAATTACCGAGATCCCACAGTTACAACAGGCAGACCGGATACCAGGCTCAGGGCTCAACGTTACTTGGTCCTCACAACCCCTCAGAGCAACAGAGGTGCATGTGCCCACACCACAGACGAGGTCAGTGAGGCCCACAGAAGGGCAGTCGCTTCGCCCAAAGTCACACAGCTGAGAATGAAGAACGAAGTGGCCGGGATAGACCACAGGCCTTCTGATTCTGAGTCCAAGCTCCCACTGCGACACTTCGAGGAAAAGAGGAAAACAACTGTCAACCACCAGATGTGGCCAATTTGGCTCCAGAACCCGGGCCCAACCTTGGGTCCCAGGGCCCCAACTGCCCGGGCGTCCTGTGGGTGAAGGAGAAAGGCCACAGTGAGCCGTGATCGCACCACTGCACTACAGCCTGGGCGACAGAACAAGACCTTGTCTCATAAAATGAAATGAGGCTAATACTTTAAAGTACATACCGTGTGAGGTTTAACTTAGCGGCACAGAGCCGTTAGGTAAAAGACGTACCACAGAGTGAGGTATGGCGCTCCTCACCTAGTGCAGCTGACTTCCCAGTCACCTTGAAAAGTGGGTTCCCAGTACAAAGAGTTTCAGAAACATGCCTATCCCGGCTCTTGGAGATACACAATTCGCATTAACATATAAAAACTAACAAATCCTGCAGGCAAGATACCCTTTCAGCTTTTTTAAGACAAAGTCGTGCTCTGTCACCCAGGCTGGAGTGCAGTGGCGCCATTTTGGCTCACGGTGACCTCTGCCTCCCAGGTTCAAGCGATTCTCCTGCCACGGCCTCCCGAGTAGCTGGGATTACAGGCACGTGCCACTTAGCCTGGCTAATTTTTGTATTTTTAGTAGAGATGGGTTTTGCCATGTTGGCCAGGCTGGTCTCGAACTCCTGACCTCAGGTGATCCCCCCTTCTTGGCCTCCCAAAGTGCTGGGATTACAGGCATGAGCCACCACACCCAGCCCCCTTAGAGCTTTAACCCAGCATTTCTCTAAATTTTTTGACCACCTAAGTTTTTGTTTCTATCTATTTACACCCCATGGAACAAACAGGACTTCAGGAAATACTGAATCCTGCCTCTTGAAATGCAACTGGGGAAACTGAGCAAGTCCTTTCTCCTCTCTGGACCTCAGTTTCCCCAATTACATCGCAAGGATTCATGAGTTTGTGGCAGAACAGGAACTGGAACCCAACCCTGACCTGAAGTCACTGGGTCTCATTTCTGGTGCACCCTAACTGGTCCTGTCCATTTTGTTAAATTTGGGACAAAAGAAGGTGAAGGCCCTCAGGGAAAAGGAGGAAGCCACATCTGAGAAGTAGGAATGAGTACTCTTATTTTGAAAGAGGGGAAACTGAAGTTCAGAGAGGGGAGGCAACTTGCCTGAGGGCACACAGCAACTTGGTCCTGAACTCTTCAGAGGCAGTTGAGGCCACCTTCTCTCCTTCTGGGGTGGGGGCATGGGGATGGGGAGGATATTTCCTGTCTCAAAGCCTCAGGGCACACCTAACAGAGCGCTCACCAGAAGTCTTCCTGACCGGGCCCCCAAGTTCCAAGCTTCCCTCTGAACACCTCTGAGGAGGCCCCTGAGTGTGACGACAGCGACCCCTGGTGGCCGATCTCCAGGACCGCAGCAGTCCCACCTGTGCTAGCCAAGGGCAGATCTTTGGGATCCAGGGGGTGTACCCCCAAAACTGAGGGGTGCTGACAGCAAGGGAGACTCTCTAATGTCACTAAGAACCTTACGGTGCTGAGAAGATCCTAAGCTGAGATCTGCGGACCTGGGTTTGAGTCCCTGCTTCCAACCCCACCCTCTCCTGTCCTTACCTGTTAGAAGCCATTACAGCCTGCGGCTGCGGAGAAATCGGATATGGGCCTGCTTTGGAAACACCAAAAACACTAAGCAGTTTTTTCAAAATTCCTGCCACCCCCTAGAAAGGTTCAGCTCCACCACATCCAGGCTATGTGTCCTTAGTGACTGGGTCTCACTTTCTTCATCTGTAAAATGGGGATAGAGATTTGTACTTGAATTGCATGATGGGCCAAATAACAGAAAATCCCCCTGACTCAACTGGTTTAAATGAAAAAGAACATTTATTATCTGGAATAATCATAAGAAGCCTTAAGGCACGGTGGTCTCATGGTTGGTTAATTCAGCAGCTCAACAGTGTCATCAGGGACCAATGTCCTTTTCATCTTTCTGAGCTGCCAAGGCCCCTCAGGGGCACAAAGTGGCTGCTGCAGTTCTAGGCATCACATCCAGATTCAACAGTGACCAGCAACAAAGAGGACAGTCTTTTCCTAGATTTCTCCTAATTTCCCAGAAACTTTTCCCAGAATTCTCCCTCCCCCAGCAGACCTCCCCAGTTGTTTCATGGGGCAGAACTGGGTCACATGGCTATTCCCATACTAATACCTAGTGAGGGAAGGAGAGTCACGGTGTTTGGCTCGGGTGCTGTAAGGAAGAGTGGGCGTGATTTCTAGGGTGGTACGAATACTGGTTCATGAGCTCCCACAAGCGCCCACGCATGGTTCCTGAGATAGGAATCCCAAACTCTAAGCACAGCAGCTAACACATGCCAGGTGCCTTATCCATGCTGCTTCCCCCTTTCTGTGATTCCCTCTGAGAGCACAAGACTCCCAGCCTGGCCTCTCCTGAGCCAGCCTTCCACACCTCAGTCCTGGGGCTTGAATCTCCACCATCCAGCACCTCTCCCATCCTGACCTCGGGCTCCATCACTGCCCTCCCTCTTACTTCTATCTCAAAAGCTTGGGATGAACAAAGATCACTTCATTGTCCCCAGTGACACTGGATTCCTAAGGAATCAAAGAAAGGAAGTGCTAGATCCTGATATGAATGCTTTCACCAGGGAGCCAAAAATTAATAACAGCATGAACAGAGGCCTGGAGTATTTAAGTACACCGTTATCTGAGCGAGGTGTGGGGACCGACTGCCGACTACGACATTATCACATTCGGAAATGTCAGAAGCGTGCATTTTGCAGGGAGATGAACGGCGTGTCTGAATACGGCTTTTGATTAAAACAAAATTCCCAGCATTCATCTAAAACAATAATAACAGCTAATAATAACAGGGCATGTAATAATGAACCATTCACAGGCATAAGAGGTAATTGTTCAATTAAGATCCCAGAGTTTCAGAGACTGTCTTTTTTGATGGGGTCCCTTTGTTTTTGCCTCCAGTAGCACTAATTCTTTCCCAGTAGTGCTTTACACTTGGGAGGAAAAAAGCCCTCCTGTCAAATATGACATACAAGTGCTGTATCATTATTAAACACACACACACGCGCACAAGAACAAGTCCTTGCTGGAATAAAGTTAGGGGTGTGGGGCTCTCAGTGAATGCTGACAGGCTGGGGAGCTCCGTGAAAGTGACAGGCCACAGTCTTCACCGTGGAAGTGGCCTGGCCTCCTTACCTCCCGCTGCTCAGGGATCAGAGTGTTTTCTCTCCAGCATGGGTTCTGAGCAGAGCGCCTGGCTTCCACTCCCAACCCCACTGCTTAGCAGCCAGGTGCCCTGAGCAAGAGCCTACACCTCTCTGAACCTGTTTCCTCATCTATAACATGGAATATAGTAGATATTTAGTTTTTTGGCCTGCCCGGGTTCTATTTACTCTCTTCTAGTGTCTGTATCCATTAGCTATTGCGTGCATTACACACACACGCACTCTTATAAAAAATTCGTGGTATCCAAAAACATTCATTCTCACGTAGCTGCGGGGTTCCTCTATCTCAGCCAGATTGCCTGGGGTGACTTGGTGTCTCTCAACCTCCTCCCGAGGGCTGGCCCTGGCACGTCTGGTAACACTCCATTGGTCAAGACAAGTCATATGGTCAAGCCCAGGTGTGGGAAATTATGCTTTGCCCACGGTGGGGGGACATCACAAAGTTAGACTGCAAAGGGCGCAAATAAAGGGAAGGGTGGGGATTTGGGGCCACGGAGGCCATCTAGCACAGGTGTCCACATTCTGACTTTGCTTAGGGCACTGCCATTCCCCACTCTTAGGCCCCTGGGTCTGGGAGAAGCTAACTCTACCCCAGCTCTGGAGATCGGCAAATAGCTCAAGTCTGACCAATCAGAGATCATTCTGCTTCCCAAGCCACAGTGATTGGTTCAGGAGCGGACACATGACCCAAGTTGGTCCAGTGAGAGTCAGGGACCTGGGGCTTTGGCTGGGATGACTGAACAAGCAGCTCTTTTCTCTAAGATTGTTGAGTTGGTAGGATGTCAGTTTGCAGCTTCCAGGGTTCAACACCTTGGGAGAGCCTGTCTAAGAAGAAAGCTTCACTGAAGGAAGACAGAGCTGTGAGACAAGCACACAATAGAGAGACTGAGTCCTAATTACCTCATTCAAGCCCCTGGATCCAGCCATACCTGAAGCCAAACATGCCTGGTCTTTTCACTAATGTGAGCCAATGTGTATTCAGACTTGCTGTCACAAGTCTGTGCCCCTAAAACTGTGACTAATATGGCGCAAGGCATGGGGAAGGTAATTAAGAGTGCCAACTGAATACCGGGTGCGGTGGCTCACGCCTGTAATCCCAGCACTTTGGGAGGCCGAGGCGGGTGGATCACAAGGTCAAGAGATCGAAACCATCCTGGTCAACATAGTGAAACCCCGTCTCTACTAAAAATACAAAAAATCAGCTGGGCATGGTGGCACATGCCTGTAATCCCAGCTACTCAGGAGGCTGAGGCAGGAGAATTGCCTGAACCCAGGAGGTGGAGGAGGTTGCAGTAAGCCGAGATCGCGCCATTGCACTCCAGCCTGGGCAACAAGAGCGAAACTCCGTCTCAAAAAAAAAAAAAAAAGAGTGCCAACTGAATAGAATCCCCGTGAGACTTCAATGAGGTGCCATATATAAAAGATCACACCTGGGACACTTGAAGAGTTCAATGAATGAAGGTGAATTTTTATCCTTTATTGAAAGTATTTACCTCCAAAAAGACAGACGAGATCTCCTGCACAACTGAGCAACTGGGGTGGAGAAGATGGTAAGAGATGATGGCAAAGGAAGGTTGGCTTGGCATCTTTGGAGTCAGATGACATTTAGATTCAAATCCACACTCATCAGGTAGCTGGGTGACCTTGAACAGATCACTTCATCTCTGTGCCTTATTCGAAAAGGGAACAAAACCTCTTATTCTTTACCTCCCAGGATTACACAGAAGAGGAAATGAGATCACGTGGGCAAGGGCCTGGGGTTTTGGAATTACTGCCTGAGGTTTAAATTCCACCTCATCTACTTACAAGTTGTGTGACCTTTAACTGCACCTCCTCAGTCTTAGACTGAATGGCCGTGTCAGACACAGGAGCATTCCATACTTGGTAGCTGCAGTGATTACCTGACGAGTGGCTAAAGGAACCACAGCGCTTGATATTGGAGAAGGGCATCAGGTATTAAACTACGGATGCTGCTTTTTTTTTTTTTTTTTTTTGAGACAGAGTTTCGCTCTTGTTACCCAGGCTGGAGTGCAATGGCGCGATCTCGGCTCACCGCAACGTCCGCCTCCTGGGTTCAGGCAATTCTCCTGCCTCAGCCTCCTGAGTAGCTGGGACTACAGGCACGCGCCACCATGCCCAGCTGATTTTTTGTAGTTTTTAGTAGAGACGGGGTTTCACCATGTTGACCAGGATGGTCTCGATCTCTTGACCTTGTGATCCACCCGCCTCGGCCTCCCAAAGTGCTGGGATTACAGGCTTGAGCCACCGCGCCTGGCCGGATGCTGCTTTTTTACAGTCTTCAGAGGTGATGAACCTCCTGTCACAGGAGGTATGCAAATACAGAGGTGTAGTGGTGAAAAGGGATCAAGCGTGGATATAGGATTGGGCTAATTTAATGATTCCCAAATATCAGTCATTTCTATAACATAATCACCATTTTCCCCATGAAAGTTTATTCATTTAATATAGTTCCTAAAATCATCTAAGTATTTTTTTTTTTTTTTTTTTTTGAGACGGAGTTTCACTCTTGTTACCCAGGCTGGAGTGCAGTGGTGCGATCTCGGCTCACCGCACCCTCCGTCTCCTGGGTTCAGGCAATTCCCCTGCCTCAGCCTCCCAGGTAGCTGGGACTACAGGCGTGCGCCACCATGCCCAGCTAATTTTTGTATTTTTAGTAGAGACGGGGTTTCACCATGTTGACCAGGACGGTCTCGATCTCTTGACCTCATGATTCACCCGTCTCGGCCTCCCAAAGTGCTGGGATTACAGGCGTGAGCCACCGCGCCCGGCCTGTTTTTTTTTAACAAGCTACATTTTTATTCCTAAATGACTTTCTTGTAAACTACACTTGAGACCACTACTTTATCTAGAAAATTGTATCATTTTCCATAAAAAGAAGGCTTTATTACTCTAAAATAAAGCAAAATTAAAATGGTTTTATTTTTAGAGACAGAATCTTACTCTATCACCAAGGCTGAATTGCAGTGGCACGATCTTGGCTTACTGCAACCTCCACCTCCTAGGTTCAAGTGATTCTCCTGTCTCAGCCTCCCGAGTACCTGGCTTACAGGCACACACCGCCACACCCAGCTGATTTGTGTGTGCGTGTATTTTTTGTATTTTTAGACAGGGTTTCACTGTGTTGGCCAGGCTGGTCTTGAACTCCTGACCTCAGGTGATCCACCTGCCTCAGCCTCCCAAAGCGCTGGGATTACAGGCATGAGCCACCATGCCCTGCCACGAAATTAAAATGTTTTTAAGCTCTTCCTAGATACCATGTTCTTCCAGAGGTTCTGAGCTAAGACTTTTCTCTATTTGAAAACAAAGATTAGTGAATGTTGGGAAGGCATTTAAAACACAGAAAAACCAAACTGAGACCTTGATATAGTCAAGGGACACAGAGAACTGAAAGAAGAACATGGGTTTTTAAACTGTGATCCCATGTCCATTGTATCACCTGAGAATACTCTGGCATACCACCAGCGCATGTCCCACACTTTGAAAACACTGGGAAAGGTTATGTTTAAGATCTTACTGGAGCAAACAAAATCCCAATCACTTGTAAATTTTTAAGTTCCCCCAGACAGCTGTTGAGTCACAGTCAATATCCAAACCATCAAATATTTTGAAAAATCACAGTTGAAAAACTAACTACATGGCTAAAAGTGTACTCATAGGAAAATTCATAGCCAAAATTATTTCATTATAAAAAATAAAAATAATTAGCCTGGAGATAGTGGTGTGTGCCTATAATCCCAGCTACTCCGGAGGCTGAGGCAGGAGATTCGCCTGAGCCTGGGACAGGGAGGTTGCAATGAGCCAAGATTGCACTACTGCTCTCCATTCTGGGCAACAGAGTGAGGCCCTGTCTTATTTAAAAAAAAAAAATGAAAATAAATGAATTAAACACTCACCTTGGACGTTACTGAGTCTCTTTGAGTTGGGAGGCTGTTTTGATTTTGTTGGCAGGCAGGCCCATCCCGTCTGCCCCTAGAGAAGTGACTTCTTCACAGACCCAGAATGAACCACTGCCATTCTTGGTGACACTGTTGGGGTGGAGGGTGGACATCTGCAAAAAGGGCTGTAGTAGATGCTACTGGTTGCCTAGGCAATATCAATTCCCACATCCTCTTTCTCACAAAACCCAGGCCTGGCTGGGATTACTTCCTTCCTCCATATTGCCATCTGCTTCTTTAGGCCAATTGTTGTTTCCTGCCTGTTGATTGGCTGAAGTGGGGGACACGTGACATAACTCTGGCCCATAATAGAAGAGAAGAGGCCAGCTAGGAAATGTCAGGGAAAAAGAGAAAGGGCTGCCTTCCCTCCTTGTGAATGAAACGGAATCTGGATGTGATGCCCGGATCAAGGGCGCCATCTTGTGTCCTTGAGGAAAACTGGCGTGACGAAAAAGCCAGCACACTAGGCGGGCATTGCCTCGCCCAGTGCCTGACGCATGGTTGGAATCCATACTTAAATGCTGAAGGAATACATAAAGAACAGAACTGGGTCCTTAATAATCACGGAGACACTTAATTAACCAGCCTTCGTATCCTCCCTAACTTGGGGCATCCTACTGAGATAATAAATATTTTCTCTCTTTCAGCCAGTGTAAATTTTCTGTTACTTGCTACCCAAATCACATAACTGTATGAATACTCCAGCCACAATTGTCTCTTCTTCCTCATTGATTTGGGTATTATTTATGATTCAACTGCTGCCTGGGGGAATTTTTTTCTTTCTTTCTTTTTTTTTTTTTGACACAGAGTCTCGCTTGTAACCCAGGCTGGAGTGCAGTGCTGTGATCTCAGCTTTTTGCAACCTCCGTCCCACCCCCTCCCACCCCCACCCCCCCAGGGCTCAAGCGATTCTCTTGCCTCAGCCTCCTGAGTAGCTGAGATTAGAGAGGGTGCGCCACCATGCCCAGCTAATTTTCATATTTTTAGTAGAGACGAGGTTTCACCATGTTGGCCAGGCTGGTCTGGAATTCCTGACCTCAGGTGATCTGCCCACTTTGGACTCCCAAAGTGCTACGATTACAGGCCTGAGCCATTGTGCCCAGCCTGCCTGGGGGAATTTAAAGGCCCCCTGGAATTACCTGATCATCACAAAGTCTGTGCCCATTTTACAGATGAGGAAACTGAGGCTCAGAACATTTCTGATCTACCTACAAATGCCCGGAAGATCAGTCCCTGAGGCAAGACTCAAATCAATTCTCTGGATTCCAAATCCGGAACTTTTTTTTTTTTGACATAGTTTCACTCTTGTTGCCCAGGCTGGAGTGCAATGGTGCAAACTTGGCTCAATGCAACCTCTGCCTCCCAGGTTCAAGCAATTCGTCTGCCTCAGCTTCCCAAGTGGCTGGGATTACAGGCGCATGCCATCACACCTGGCTAATTTTTGTATTTTTAGTAGAGACAGGGTTTCACCATGTTGGCCAGGCTGGTCTCGAACTCCTGACCTCAGGTGATCCGCCTGCCTTGGCCTCCCAAAGTGCTGGGATTACAGATTTGAGCCACTGTGCCCAGCCCAAATCCAGAGCCTTCTAGGACCTCCCCCACCTGCCAATGTCCCCTCTTGCCATTCTTGCTCTTTTCAAGGCACCCAAGGCAAAATAGGCCCCTTCCTTGTCCCAAACAACCAGCTTCAAGGAAAGATCCAGGTAGCCATCTTGTCTTCTGACCAACCCAGGGGAAGAGACCAACACCAACAACTTAAGTAAAAGAGTTTTCACCTCCGCAGAGTAGAGGAAAAGGAAGTGTTCCTCTCTCCGCCCCCAACCTGCTGCCCTTCTCAGAGTCGAGCCCCAGGAGCTCAGTCACAACGGCTGCTCCTTCCCAGAGCCTGACCTGAGGGAAAGATGCTTGTCTGCAGCCTCCGGGGAGCTGACCTGCCAGTCTTAGCTGGGGTTCCCTGTGGTTCTGGGGAGGTTTAGCAGGGAGCATCCCGTCACCCGGACGTGGGGACTGGCTCAGGCACAACCTCTGACACAACCCGCCTAATCAGAATGGCTCCAGGGATGCCTGCGGAGAGCGCTGCCTGAGGACCCCTGTCTGCGTGTGGGATCAGATGAGAAAGCACGGAGCCCTGGGAAAAGCTGGGCTACCCCTGGACCACAGGGTGCCATGGGCTCCTGGAGAGCAATGGAGGAGGAGGTGGGGGCTTGGAGCCCCCTGGCCGGCCTTGGAGGTAATCCCAGTCCTCACGGAGCTTGGTAGACTCATGTCCCTCCTGCCACTGACTCTCCCTTCTGACAGATGAAGAGGTGGAGGCCCAGAGAGGTAAAGTGACTCAACCGATGTTCCCTGGACCAAATAACCCATTGCCAATACAAGCCCAGTCTGCTCAACCCAAGCCCTTGCTAGTTTCCACCGCAGCTGCCCTTGACCTTGGTCTCCTCCGAGACCCAAGCTCTTCCTGACTGAAGCTTCAGAAGGACATGAGATCGCAGCCCGAGACTGGACCCAGAACTGGAGGCCATGGGAAACTGTAGCTGGCTGAGGCTTCCTTGGCTGTGGGATCCCTCCTCATGCCAGGAGGTCTGGAGCTGCCTGGGAGCTTGACTGATGTTGGGTGTGACCCTGGGCGAATGGCTGCCCTGGAAAGGTGATATGTTGTAGCAGTGTCCCCACCCAAATCTCATCTTGAATTGTAGCTCCCACAATTCCCATGTGTCCTGGGAGGGACCCAGTGTGAGGTAATTGAATCATGGCGGCGGATCTTTCCCGTATTGTTCTTGTGATAGTCAATAAGTCTCATGAGATCTGATGGTTTTATAAAGGGGCATTTCCCTGCACAAGCTCTCTTCTCTCTTGCCTGCTGCCATGTGAGACGTGCCTTTTGCCTTCTGCCATGATGGTGAGGCCTCCCCCAACACATGGAACTGTGAATCCATTTTTTTCTTTACAAATTACCCAGTCTCGGGTATGTCTTTATCAGCAGCATGAGAACAGACTAATACAGAAGGGAAGAGGGTCAGCCTCACCTCCAGCTCATGGCTTACAGCTCAGGCTGGCACGCGGCCCCGTGGACAGACACAGGCAGGCAGTCCCCAAGGAGGCGCCATCCCACTCAGCCCAGCAGCACCGTGAGCTCCCCCCCCAGCTCCACAAGCACTGCCAATGCACCATGCCACCATAGTCCTCACCACCGCAGCCGACATGCACACCCAACACCCCAGCCGATACTTGAGGCTCGCCCACTGCCACGCCTGCTCCGTCCTCCCCACTAGCAGGACAGTCCTCCCAGCAGCATCACTGTCCCCTGATGAGCACCAGAGTCCCCGCACCTGCATCATCAAACCCCAGCCCGTATTATTCACCCCTGCCCAAATGTACTGTCCCCACGGGCATCATTATCCCAGCCAGCACTGTCTTCCCCACCAGCGTCACTCTCCCCTGCCAACATGGCTCTCCCTGACCAGCATCATTACCCCCGCCAGTCACTCTCCTCCCCTCCCTCCACCCCACCTTCCCCACGGCCACGCTAATCCCAGCCACCTCTCAGGCCAGCACCGCCACCACCACCACCCAGTCCAGCCCCAACCACCAACACTCTCAGTGCCACCCGGTCAGTACTTCCGCCTTCGCTCTCAGCCCTGCCCCTGCCTCTGCCTCCCCCCAGGCATGTCCTAGCTCTTCCATCGCCCTTGCTGTTGTCTCATGCCTGTTACCATCCCCCACCATCATCCTGCCATCTCCACCATCAATGAATAAACATTTATTGAGCACCGGCAAATCCCAGACACTCTACAGAACGCACAGAAGGCACGGCCCCGCGCCGGGGGCTCCAGCCCCTCGCAAAGCTGCCATGCTGCCGCACATGGTGGCGCGTGCGGCTCAGGCTGGGGCTGGGCCTTGGCCGGGCAGCGCACCTGGAACGGGGTCCTGAGGCCTCTGCCAGGTTCCAGCTGGGGCGGGGGTCATGCCACTTCCTGAGAGCAGAGCAAATAAATAAAGGAGGGGCAGGGGCCGGGGCCTGAGCCCTGTGGGTGGAGGGGCCCTGGCGTTGGCTTATGTGACTCCATGGGAGCGAGACAGGTGGCCAGGGGCCCCCACCCTGGAGAGGGGAGGCAGAGCCTGGAGACCAGGGGGTCCTGGGGCCTTCCTGGCACCTCCACTGGGCCCTCGCCTCTGGGGCCAAAGCAGGGCGTGGGGGGACACCCTAGAAGGCACTGCTGAAATGCGTGTGGACTAGAAATGGGCCGGCGGAGAGGCTGGGGCTGTGCCGAAGTCCCTAGAGCGGGGAGTCATCAGTCCTCCACTTGGGGGGGTAACCCTGCTGGTGGTCGCAGCGGGGGTTCCCCATGCTGTCCAGAGGCACCACCACCTCGTCTGGGTTGGAGTTCTTGTTCAGTTCCACCACGCGGGGCACCACCGAGGACCAGCGATCTGCACCGAGAGCACATCAGACGGAGGGGAGGAGGGGGTGGAGAGACAGCGAGCATATATGGAGTGCCTGCTGTATACTGGGCACTCCACAGTGATCTGAAGGGGGGGTTTGACTATGCTTATTTTACAGGGGTGGAAACGGGCTCAAGCGAGGTCAAGGTGCCTCCCCAGGCGTCAACGGAGGAACCAGGATTCAAGGCCAAAGCCAAATGCCCTGCGCACCTACGTCCTGTCCAGCTGCGTCTCGCAGGCTCACGGCTTACTAGACAAACAGGAAGGTTTTCTCCATACGGGGATGGCTGAGGAGCTCGTCCCCCCTCCCCAGGCCAGCTCGTGTCACAGTAGGGAGGCCCAGGACAAAGCCATGTAGGTGACGTGCCCGGGCATTTACAAGCAGCAGAGGAAACTCAGGGGCACACGCTCCCATTCGGCAGACGTGGACACTGAGTCCTGGAAAGCGGCAGGACTGCTCAAAGCAAATTTGCGGTAAGAATGGACTGGGGCTCCCCTCCGCACCTGCCCTTCCACTCACCCCTGCGGAGGCGGCTCACGGTGTGTGAGAAGCCGTAATACTGGTAGGTCTCATTCTTGCCCGGGTCCTCATTGATGATGCCCAAGTTCTGGTTCCAGTGAGACCAGTTCACCTCATCCACCCTGGAGGGGCCAGGGGCCAGAGCGGAGGGTCATGGAGAGCCCTTCCCAGAGACACTTCCCACGCCACCATCCCCAGCACAGCCTCCTGTTTCTTTATTATGGTAAAATATACATAACAAGGCCTGGTGTGGTGGCTCACACCTGTAATCCCAGCACTTTGGGAGGCCGAGGTGGGCGGATCATGAGGTCAGGAGTTTGAGACCAGCCTGACCAACTTGGTGAGACCCCATCTCTACTAAAAATACAAAAAGTAGCCAGGCATGGTGCCTCGTGCCACCACACACACCTCCACACCCATGTTGCCCAGGGTGGTCTTGAACTCCTAACCACAATCGATCCTCCTGCCTCGTCCTCTCAAAGTGCTGGACTTACAAGCTTGAGCCACCACGCTTGGCCAGGATTTGAGCTTTAGATTCAAACTGAACCGAGGCTGGGTGCAGTGGCTCGTGCCTGTAATCCCAGCACTTTGGGAGGTCAAGGTGGGAGGACTGCTTGAGGCCAGGAGCTGGAGATCAGCCTGGGCAACATAGCAAGAACCCCATTTCTACAAAAAATTTAAAAACTGGTTGAACACGGTGGCATGAGGAGGCTGTGAGGTGGGAAGATCCCTTGAGCCCAGGAGCTGGAGGCTACAGTGAGCTACGATCACACCACTGCACTCCGGCCTAAGCAACCCTGTCTCTAAAAGCACACAAAAAAAGGAACTGAACGGACCGGCTGGCCTAGAAGCTCCCATTTCCCAAATGAGGAAACTGACTTTGCCTGACTCCAAACGTTCTGCTTATGCTCTATGCTGACAACCACTTTACAAAGAATGACTCAACTGAAAAGAAAAGATTCATGAAGAGGTTCCCCTAAGAAGCTGGCACGCCCTGTGCCCCTGGAACATGGAGTCACTCTGCAGACGGGCTGGGTGAGGTCTGGAGTCCTGGCAACTGCAGACTCCTCGGCTTCCCCTTTCGCCCAAGCACTAGAGCCCAGCCCACTGTGTGGTAGACAGCGGGCGAAGCTTCGAGACGAACCCACCATCCAAGTCTCTGCTTTCCTCTGAGCAAGGGACAGAGGAGCCTGTGGTGTCCCAGTGCGCATCGGGCACTGGCTGGCACTTCTCACGGGCTGACCTGTCTAACCTGCACCGCCAGCTAGGAGCCTGGGCTACCACTGTCTCATTTCACAGACGAAGAAACAGGCTGAGAGAGGCGGGCCGACTTGCCTAGGATCGCCTGCTGGAAATGAACCCCGCTTGGGCCTCTCGAGGACTCAGTGGCTCCGGAAATTGCAGTGGGTAGACGACGCTGGAGCACCAGGGACCCCAATCCAGTGGGGACGGTTCCATCCCACCCCACCTGCCCCCACCCCACTCCCCAGCCTCACCTGAAGCACCATCTGCGGTCAGGAGTGCCGTCTGAGCTCTTGCCCACGGTGACCATCTCCCCGGAGCGGAAGGCCTTCCTCAGGAACACGGGGAAGGAGCGCTCGATGTCCAGGATGGTGGTGGCCCACTGCGGGGAGGGAGGGTCAGGAGAGACATCGGTGAGCCTCGCAGCCTGCACCTGCCGCTCTGATGGCAGAAATGAAACAACGGGCCGGGGTGGGCCGAGAACTGGGCGTTTAGGCTGCCCCATAGAAACGGGATTTATTAACTCAAATACCCACAGGTGGCAGGCAGGAAAATAAATGAGGGAAACAGGATCAGATGCAGAAAGTCTGCAGCCCAAGCCCCAGACGCTTACACACACTCGCCACTCAGTGTGGGAAAAAGGGAGGGGTGGAGACCGGGGCAAACCCAGGAGCAAATGCCCCGTGTAAGGGGGTGGCTGCCAGGCAGGAATGCGGACCCTGCACTGCCTGGGGCTTCCACCTTTTCAAGAAAAGCCAGAAACCTGGATTTTCATAGGGAATCTCCTAATTTTTAAATTGTGCAGGGATTTTTGTTGTTGTTGTTTTTGGTTTTTTTTTGTTTTTTTTGTTTTGTTTTTTTTTTAAATATAATGGTCTGAGGCTGGATGGAGTGGCTCACACCTGTAATCCCAGCACTTTGGGAAGCTGAGGCAGGCGGATCGCTTGAGCTCAGGAGTTCAAGACCAGCCAGGGCAACATAGTGAAACCCTGTCTCTACAAAAAATACAAAAATAGCCAGGTGCAGTATGCACACCTTAGTCCTGGCTACTCGGGAGGCTGAAGCCGGAGAATCACAGTGAGCCAAGATCGCACTACTGTGCTGCAGCCCACAGGATGCCCAGTTTGCACCCTGTAATGCCCAGTGGGGAAACTGAGGCCCAGTGAAGTGAGCAATACGGATCAAGGTTAAGAGCAGGCTGGAGCTGTTTCCCTCAGACCCAGTCCTCGGTCTTTTTTCCTCACTGCACCGTTTCCCTGAAATGCAGTCAAGGGAAACATGGGCACTGCATTCCTGGGCCGTGGAGCAGCACTGCTTATTACGACACCAGGTCTTAGGCTGCACCTGGCCTGGGAGGGGTGTGAGCCCAGCGCCTGTGCTTCCCAGGACTGCAGAGAAAGCTTCTGGGATGTAAAGGCTGCAGCTCCCCTGGGCCAAGGTGGCCCGCGGCCCCATTGGTTTCTCCTCTATGAGGCACGCTCAGGGTTGCTAGTTAAAGGCCCCTGTGAAAACTCAGACATCCCTGCACTGGAGTGGCAGAGCACAAAAGCTGCCCTAGGCTCAGTGTGGAACCCCTGCTGAAACGCTGATGCCCACTGAGCACCTTCTGAGCCAGCGAAAATCACTCGGTCATGCTGAGTGGAGCCAACTATGTCCTGTGAGCTGGACCACAAGGAAAATCTGAGCCCACTGTTGCTGGCCAGGGAAGAAGCCACCTCGAAATCCACTAGGCAGCTCCGGGAAGTCAGCAGCAGCCTCTGACGCCCATTTCACAGACAGGAAAGTGGAGGCAGAATGAGAAGATGTGGCTTGCCCAGAGTGGAAGAGGCCGAGGAAGCGTCCGGTGAGTGTCCTTGGAAGGGCGGGGGAGCCAGTGGGGTGGGGTGTGGCAGGGGCACTGGGGCCTCACCTGCAGCTTCCAGATGTGCTTGCTCTCCTTGGAGACCTGGCCCACCGTCTCGCCCATGAGGGCGATGAGCATGTTCAGGAGCAGCACGAACGTGAGGATGATGTAGGTCACCAGCAGGATGATGAAGACCACCGGGTACTTGGTGCTGCTCAGCATCTCCAGGTCACCCATGCCGATGGTAAGCTTGAACAGGTCCAGGAGGAAGGTGCTGAAGGTCTCGCTGTCCCGGCATGACGGGTAAGTGGGCACCGTGCAGTTGGTCTGGTCCTCATTGCACACCTTCATGTTGGCACACGGGTTCAGGAGGGAGACCAGGGCTGTGGGGGGAGCAGAGGGGGCAGTTGCTGAGTATTAGGACACACGCAGAGAGGTGGAAGGAGTCATTCCCATTTGCTGGAGGGGAAAGCAGAGGCCTGGCGAGGGGAGTATGCTGGCCCATGTCACCCTGCACATCAGCCAAGCCACACCAAACCCAGGTCCTCCTGATCCCAAAGCCTTTGACATCTTTGTTCCATACAGTCTTGCTGATAAAGAAGAGGTTCTCTCCCACTCTCTCTCTCTCTCTCTCTCTCTGTCTCTCTCCTTCTCTTTCTCTCTCTCTCCTTTGTTCTTTCCATAAACTCTTGCAAATAATGAAGAAGCGCTCTCTCTCTCTCTCTCTCCCTCTCCCCCCGCCACCTGTCTCTCCTTTCTGTCTTTCTTAGATGGGGTCTTGCTATGTTGCCCAGACTGGAGTGCAGTGGCTGCTCACAGGTGCAATCCAACTACTCATCAGCAGGGGAGTTTTGACCTGCTCATTTCCAGCTTGGGACAGTTCACCCCTCCTTACACAACCTGGTGGTTCCCTGCTACCGGGAGGGAAAAGGTTTTCAGGATCTACTCCAGGGAGGGTGTCAGTTTCCCCCCAAAGGACATTTGACAATGTCTAAAGACATGTCTAGTTTTTATGACTGGGGGTGGGGGTGCTACTGGCATCAGGTAGGTGGAGGACAGGGTGCTGCCCAACACCATACAATGCACAGAATGGCCCCCACCACAAAGAATGATCTGGTCTCAAATGTCAATAGTGTTGGAAAGCTGGGCATGGTGGCTCACGCCTGTAATCCCAGCACTTTGGGAGGCAGAGGCAGGCAGATCACCTGAGGTCAGGAATTCAAGACCAGCCTAGCCAACATGGTGAAACCCTGTCTCTACTAAAAATACAAAAATTAGCCAGGCGTGGTGGCACATGCCTGTAATCCCAGCTACTTGGGAGGCTGAGGCAGGAGAGCTGCTTGAGCCCGGGAGATGGAGGTTGCAGTGAGCTGAGATCGTGCCACCACACTCCAGCCTAGCGGACAGAACGAGACTATCTCAAAATAAATAAATAAACAAATGTATTAGGAAATCCTAATGCAGCCTACCATTCTCAGAGGTCTCGGGGGCTCTGGAATGTCCCTATTCCCAGCGGCAGACTCTCTCTGACAGTTTCCCACTCCACCACCAACCCAGAGAGGAAAAGTGGAAGCTGAAACCAGGCACCATCCTGACTGTCCCTGAATCCATGTTCTCTATGGGGCCTCTCCTGCTCCAGACATTCCAAACTCATCATGGTTCTTTTCCTACCAAGCGCAGGTGAAGCTTCAGCTTCCTTCAACGCAGTTTGGCAGCAGCAACCTGTCCCTATACCAGCCAGGAAGGGGAGCACGAAGAAGACTCAGCCCCATCAGTCACTGGGGCATAGAACGTCATAGTGCATGCAACCAGGGATTAGAGGAAGCAGATTTCAGCTCATGCGAATGCTCCTCAGTTGCATAGTGACTGGTGAAACACTGTGTTGAGAAGGATTCTGAGACCTTGTCTGGACTCATCAGAAAAATGGTTCTGTGATCCATTAGTACTGTCTGCCATGGGCACCAAAGTGTGGGAAAAGCAGCGTGTGTGCCCTATTTCTATCATGTCAGCTTCAGAACCGAGGTCTAGTGCACCTTAGAAGCCCTGCGACCGAACCCTTGTTTCTCCTCAGTTTCAGTAACTAGGACTGCAGTGGGGCTGGATCCCTGACCTGAATCCCAAACCGATGTTGCACCCTTGACACCGTCTAGTTTTTCCAGTGCGATCCCTGGGAGGGGAAAGCTGTGACCCGTCCCTATCTCCACAGTGAAAACTATAATTCCATTTCCCCACAATAATCCACAGAGAGCCTTGGCCACCATCTTAGGTTAAAATAGCAGCAGCATCAGATTCCCGTGCCAGGTCCGTTCCCAGATAAACCTCCTCAGATATGTATGTCGCCGGGTCCCACCCAAGTTGGTCACTCCCCTTTGGATGCTGGGCATTGATGTCAGATCACTCACCCCTCAGGGACCAGCCTAAGGACTTGGTCAGTTTCTCCAGCCCTGGTCCCTGGCACAGCCCCATGGGCGGTGCCACTGAGGTCACAGAATGCTTCCAAGTGACATCATGATATCACGGAGAAGGCGTATCAAAGGCAGCTGATGTTGGCTTAAAAAAAATACCTGGGCTGGTAGTTTCATTATTAAATTTTCTCTTCCATGTATCCATATCCCTTCAATGTGGCTTTATAGCTTCTCCCACCAAGAAGTGGAGTCTAGACTAGATGCGGTGGCTCACGCCTGTAATCCCATGCTTTGGGAGGCTGAGGCAGGAGGACTGCTTGAGCCCAGGAGTTCAAGACCAGCCTGGGCAACATAGCAAGACCCTGTCTTGACCAAAAATAATGATGAAAAAAAAAAGTAGCGTCTATTTCCCCATCCTTCGAATTGAGGCTGGCCTTGTGACTTGCTTTGGCCAACAGAGTAAGGGCAGCAGTGATGCCATGCCAGGAGGTGTCCTTGAACACTTCCACTCACGTTCTTGGAAACCTAAGGCCAGCATGTGGACAGGCTCAAGCTAGCTAGCCAGAGATGAGCGACCATGTGGAAGATAGCAAAGCCCTCTAACCAGTCCATACTAGCTAGACCGGTCAGCCAGCAACGGGCCTGCCAGCTGACCACAGGCACAAGAGCCTGTCGGGACCGGCCAAACCCAGGGCAGCACGGCCACCCAGCTGACCCACTGACTCATAAGCAATAATAAATTGGCCAGGCACGGTGACTCACGCCTGTAATCCCAGCACTTTGGGAAGCCAAGACGGGAGGATCACTTGAGGCCAGGAGTTTAAGAGCAGCCTGGCCGATGTGGTGAAACCCCATCTCTACCCAAAATACAAAACCTAGCCGTGTGTGATGGCACATGCCTGTAATCCCAGCTACTGGAGAGGCTGAGGCAAGAGAATTGCTTGAACCCAGAAGGCAGAGGTTGCAGCGAGCCGAGAGCACCACTGCCCTCCGGGCTGGGTGACAGAGTGAGACTTTGCCACAAAAAAACAAACAACAGTGATAATAGTAATACGTGGGTGCTATTTTAAGCCACTAAGCTTTAGGTGGCTTCCTCTGTGGCAGCAGCAGATACTCCGGTTTTACCATTCACTAGCTTTTTTTGGCGGGGGAGGGACAGAATCTCGCTGTGTTGCCCAGGCTGGAGTTCAGTGGTACCATCTTGGCTCACTGCAACCTCCACCTCCTGGGTTCAAGTGATTCTCATGCCTCAGCCTCCCGAGTAGCCAGGACTATAGGTCTGCGCCACCATGCCTGGCTAATTTTTGTATTTTTTGGTTTTCGCCGTGTTGGCCACACTGGTCTCAAACTCCTGCCCTCAGGTGATCCGCCCGCCTCAGCCTCCCAAAGTGCCGGGATTACAGGGTGAGCCGCTGCACTCGGCCACCATTCACTGGATTTTGAACTTGGGCTGATTATTTAACCCTCCAGAGCCTAGTTTCCTTTTCTACAAGAGGGGATAATAGAGACACTTAGCTTGCAGGCTTGTTGGAGGCAAGGACGGACATAGTCCAGTTCCTGGCATACTAATAAGAACTCAGGGGCCGTGCGGTGGCTCATGCCTGCAATCTCAGCATTTTGGGAAGCTGAGGTGGGCAGATCACCTGAGGTCAGGAGTTCAAGACCAGCCTGGCCAACGTGGTGAAATCCTGTCTCTACTACAAATATAAAAATTAGCTGGGCGTGGCAGCAAGTGCCTGTAATCCCAGCTACTTGGGAGACTGAGGCAGGAGAATTGCTTGAACCTGCAAGGCAGAGGTTGCAGTGAGCTGAGATCATGCCATTGTACTCCAGCCTGGGTGACAGAGTAAAACTCCATTAAAAAAAAAGAACTCAGCAAGGCTGCTATTGTCCCCAGTCCATCATGGCTACTGTTCCCGTCCTTGCACCACCCCTGCCAGGCCCACCTGAGCACCCAGAGCTCACCTGAGGCATAGCCGATCATGAAGAGCAAGTAGACGAGCAGGAAGCGGAAAAGGTCCTTGAAGAGGATCTAAAGACCCCAGCGGGATTATGGAGGCAAAGAGGAGACATGTGGTTTCTCACTTTCCCCATTCCTCCATCTCCACCCTGGCCCAACCCCAATGTCCAGACCATGCCTCCTGCCCCCGCGGTACCCAGCATCCTCAGGTCTGCAGGTGCATAAGGTGTGCATGAGGTATGTGTGGCTCCCTCGAGGGACGCACGAGTCCAGAGGGTCCCCCCAGCTCGTACCTTCTGGATCATGATGCTATAGGTCCCCGTCAGCTTCAGCCCACGGGTGAAGTAAAGGGCATTCATCCAGCCCAGGACCAGGGCAAAGACCATCACGGCCAGGTAGGCCTCAATCCCGGCCAGGTAGAGGGCTGCAGAGACTATCACCAGCACGGAGTAGATGAAGCTGCAGGGCAGCAGAGACCACAGGAGAGGCCAGAGGGGAGGAGACGATGAGCTCTGGAGGGGGAGACATGCCCCCAGCCCTCCAGGGTATCAGGACTACCCAATGCCTTCTGGACCCCCAGAAAAGAAACCAAGCGGATTAGCAGGGTTCCCCAGCATTCTGTTAACAAGAACACTTAATTAACTGGCAATTAATCCTGAGGCCCCACAAGATCCCGAAGTGGCGCCCCCTGGAATTGCTAAAGAAAGATTTAGCAGTGTTCAGTGGGGATTTTGCGGCTAAGTAAATTTCATTGTTCTCCAACTCTGCGAGAAATGCAGAAGAGGTAACACGCACAATAACTCTCTCATCCTGTGTCCCAAGCAGACATCATTAATCAATCCCAACTCTTTCCCACTAAACACAGACACAGGTGCAAAATTCTTAACATGGCACTTCGGGTAAACATTAGCAATCATTCACCAGCATAAGAGGTTAAAATTAATTCTATCCATGGTGTATAATTCTACCCATATGTATATCTATGGTGTCTATCCCTAGCAATCAGAATTTTTCTTTAACCAGAAGACTATTGTTTGTGGCTTTGTCCTGACTTTGGGTTAAAGCTGCCCAAGTTGGGTGCTTTCATTTCTGATAGAATCACCTCTTTCCTGAATCTGGATGACCTAGCCCCCCAGCCCCACCTTCCTCACCCAGAAGCTGCCGGCCCAGGGACCTCTACTCACTACAGCAGCTGGAAGGAGCCATCGATGAAGAGAGAATTCACTCCAGGGCATTTCTTCATGAACAAGTCTTTGATCTGGAAGACAGAGGAGGCACATGAAAGGGGTGGGGCCAGCAGGAGAGGAGAGGGGAGAGGAGACAGAGAAAGGGACAGAAGAGAGGGAGGCAGAGGCTGGTGCAGAGAAAAGACAGAAAAGGAGAAAAAGCAAAGACGGAGAACATGGGGTTGAAGGAGGTAGAAGAAGAGAAAGGGGAAAATAAAGGGAGGAAGGGGAGGAGGACCATTTGGAGGAGAGAGAAGAGGGAGAGAAAAGATATGCAGGAAGAGAATAGGAAGGCTGGCAGGGTGGGGGCACAGGGGCCAGGCACTCACGTTGGTGAAGAAGAACAGAACCCCAGTGAAGAGCGTAATGACCTCGCCAGCCAGCCGCAGGTAGTCCACTGTGGTGCGGTAAGGGTACGGCGGCTGGGGAGCAGCAAGGGCGCACAGGTCCTCACCCAGCCCCTCCGACGCCTGGCCCCTGATCCAGATGTTCCCCCAGGCCCGAAACATCTGGATCCCATGGAGCTCTCTCCATCACTCTCTTTCTCCTGAGTCTCCCTCCTCCCAGCTCAGGGCCACCCCGGGATGTTAGAGGGCACCTCCCCAACTTGTTCCTAAGCCTCCATTTCCTCTTACAGGGGATCAAAAGAACGAGGTTGTGCCCCAGTCCTCAGTGACTCAGCCCAGTGCCTACCCCAGCCCCTGCCCGGTCCCCGGGCACTCACTGTGCCCTCCAGCGGCTGGTAGTAGGCGGTGAGGGTGAAGATGACCATGGCGCACAGGTAGGAGACCACGTTGATGTAGAAGGAGACAGCCCCGAACTTGCGCCACTTGTCCCGCAGCAGTTCATTGATGGGCTCCACAGCCAGCATCTCATGGCGGTTCTGTGAGAGGCAGGGTGGTTGGGGGCTGCCTTCCCGAGGTGGGGGTCCAGGCAGGCTGCCTCGGCTGTGCCTCCCACCACCTCCCACCCCAACAGTGCTTTCTCTTTCTGTTCATTCCTCAGCTGCCTTCGAGGATTCACAGGGAACCGGACGGACACTGAAAATCAGCCCCAAGCCCCTGCGCTCAGCGTTTGAGATTCTGCCCAATTGTGCCTCGATGTACCTTTCTACCCTATTTTAGCATCACAGGGCTCAGAACTGGAAAGTCCCTTAAAAGACATTTGTTTCCAGGCTGGGCGCAGTGGCTCACGCCTGTAATCCTAGCACTTTGGGAGGCCAAGCAGGTAGATCACCTGGGGGTCGGGAATTTGAGACCAGCCTGGCCAATGTGGTGAAATCCCATTTCTACTAAAAATACAAAAATTAGCTGGGCCTGGTGGCAGGCACCTGTAATCCCAGCTACTCCTGAGGCTGAGGCAGGAGAATCACTTGAACCTGGGAGGCAGAGGTTGCAGATTCCAGCCTGGGCGACAGAGTGAGACTCCATCTCAAAAAAAA